>NC_049205.1:19997486-20597486 GCF_013347855.1 Anguilla anguilla | reverse complement strand
CATTTTATATGCACACACGCACACGCAAACTGTGAATGCATTAATTATGCACACAGTCTTGGAGGTCTTACTTTTCATTTGATGTTTCATATGTTTTCTGAAGTATTGAGTGCACATGCACATAAGCTGTATTCAGGTGTGCTGGCTAGGCTCCTGGGCTATGCTCACCTCAGACTGAAAGCCCACCTGCTTCAGAACAACACACTTTTTTTGTACCCTAGCGGCATTGCGATTTGTCCTCGTTTCCCTGAAACATCTGAACTGCAAACAGCTGGGGGCTGTAAAACTGCTACGAACGTGGAGAAATGAGACCCAAAGGTGCTTCGCAGATCCAGGTCAGAGGGTGGACTAGGCGTGAGCTCATCAGAACAAAATTCCTTCTTAAAGGAACCCCTCTGAGAATCTTAGCTCCTTCTATCATGTTTATTTATAGACAGCGACAGCCTTATTATAAGACGTTCATTTGGCGCACAGAAGCATTTGCCCTGCAAAGGTTTCTTGATTGTGATAAACCGTAGGAGAAGTTTTACAGCTTGGTTCTGCATTCCACTCAAGTTCACTCAAGTACTGGCAATTTTGTAATTATCTGGAACATGTTTTCCTCTGACGTTGCACATATGCTCTGGCTTTGCAGTTTAACCCATGCAAAATCAATTATGGCTGCATGCAGTTCACTTAGTTTTACAGAGATTAAATAAAATACAAAATAACTCTCCTTACACTTTACCAAAGGCTTAATGCCAAATAAAGTTCGTTATTTTTGCGGTGTGAAGGAGAAACATTGGGTTTAAGGGATTCAGTCTACTCATGCCAGTTATATTTTTCTGACAATTTTCATTTTGTTATGAACTGCTTTTATGTTCCATACCCTCATTCTGGACTAGTACCCACATGATATCCAGGCTTTGTTAAAGCAGCATTTTTACTAGTTAAAACACAATTCTTACTAGTGAACAGGACATATCAAATATCTGTAAATCTGTAAAAATGTTGTGTTGTGATACCATTCTTAATTGTGGAAATAAAATTTTTACTAGTTGAAACAACAAATAACTTATGGCACGATTTGGCAACTACATTCTCATTTTACCATAAATGCATTAATGTGAAATTACTTCATCTGTTGACCAATGCACACATTTTCAACTGTCCACACACTTCTGAATAGTTGCAATCCAAATATATATGTTCATTTCTGACTAGTGCAATTTCAATTAAAAGAGATCTACTATTAATTTCTTGCTAGTTGCTATTTCAACCAATGCTCAATTCAATTCTGACTAAGCACAATTTAACTTTAAAATTCAGGGTATATATATTTTTTTTAGAGATATACTGTAAAGATATACTGTATAAAATGAAACTGAAGTATCTAAAATACAAATACATAATTATTTTATTCATAAGATGCATAACTACATTTACTTACTGTAGAATGTAATTTTGATTTAGTCATAATGGGATTTTCACTTTGCAGCATTATGATGATGAAGAAGGTGCGTATCCTGTATGTGGAATAACATTCTGACCTGCGTGAATATGAGTCCAACTACTCATAGTTAATGTTGAGAAATCTAAAATTGATACAGTATTGTGAGTAGTAAGAATTGTCTAGAACGGAATTAAATCAAGTCAAAAAGATATTTAAAATTCAATGTATGACTATGTCTGTGCAACACTAGTTGCAGCTGGTTTCAGTGTGCCACTATTTGTTTGTCGTCATTATCCCTCCTGTTACATTCATGGATCAATTACAGTACATCAGTTATGTTGCACATCAGTTTTGACTCGGTATGGGTTAGTCACCTCCTAGTTGTCAGGATAGGTATTTATCCCTACCTACCAAGAACACAAGTCATCAACAACCATGCAATTTTTTTTGTACTTTATTGTAAATGGACTGCATTTATATAGCACTTTTATCCAAAGCGCTTTACAATTGATACCTCTCATTCACCCATTCACACACACACACACACACCAATGGTGAAAGGCTGCCATGCAAAATCCCAATCAGCAGTTAGGTGTCTTGCTCAGGGACACTTCTACACGCTCAGGGTGGGGGATGGAACCGGCAACCCTCCGACTGCCAGACAACTGCTCTTACCTCGTGAGCTATGTCGCCCCCATACAGACCTTTTTTATTGTATGATACACCACTAATTTTTATAACTAAACACATTTTGCAGCATATTATTGATTATATTTGCCATGTTAGATATAGAATGTAAATGTTTTGTTTGATTATCTCTTTTTAGATATCCGGAATCACTTCCCAGTTATTTCATTTGTCATGATATCTTGACAATGACCAAATTCACAACTTTAATGTTACCATGAAGATGAACAATTTTATCTACGCACACTGCAATTTATCACATTTGATTGCTTTTTATCATTGAACAGCACTACTGTATAGATGGATGAATGGATGAGTGGAGGGACTAATCAATTTCAGCAAGTTATCTATTGATACTGCTCATGAATTACAGTTCATGAATGTGACTGCAGATGCACTTTTTGCATTTGTACCAAGTTGTGCTATTTTCGCTGACTTTATGTAAAGGGTGCTGCCCTTTTATGTAGCTTCAGACTGGACTTTGGGTGGATTTGGACCAGATTTCGCCACTTGAATGGCCGTCACAATGAATACAGAAACGTGCTGTCTCCTCTCTATGTAGGGGGTTACAACAGCATTTCCCCACTGCTCAAAGGAATACCCCCCACCCCCTTGTGTATCTCCCCACTGTTCAATCCTGAGTGCAGATCACAAATGCACAGTATGCAGATATCAATGATATTGTAAAAGTGACCAAAGGCCAGCAGGCTGCCATCCTCTTACATCTGCGTGTTCCTGTAAGCTTATCAATATTCTTTGCTCCTCCCTTGTTGTTGTAATCAGGCATAACTGAATGTTGCGTCACATGCCATAGTCCTCGAGACAGACACGCCGATTGTCTTTGTTGCCAACGCATAGAACTGTTTCTGTTAGCCAGTGACTTCATTAATTATATGAGCGTAATAATGGTTGATTGTAATGTCCTGGTCCAACAGTGATACCAGTACCTAATAGCACGCAGGACAGTATTATATGGACTTGAGTTATAAACTTTGAGTTTGTTAGTGCTGATCTGGGGACATTGAGCTCCATAATGTTTGAGACTAAGACATTTTTTCTTAATTTGGCTGTGTACGCCACAATTTTATATTTGTAAGCAAACCATTTTCATGTGGTTAAATTGCAGATTCTCAGCTTTTAGTAAAATGCATTTTTATACATTTTGGTTTCACCCAGTAGAAATGACAGCCCTTTTTATACATAGTCCCCCCATTTCAGGGTGTGATAATATTTGGGACAAATGGCTTCACGGGTGTTTCTGATTAGTTTGGTGTGTTGTTCAATTGTTTCCTTAGTGCAGGTATATCCGTATCTAGCCTTGACTCTAGGCTTTTGATTGCCTTTGGTGTTTGCTCTTGGTGTTTGTCAACATAGCTGTGCCAATAAAAGTCAAGGAAGTCATTATGAGACTGAGAAATAATAAGAAAAAAAAACAAAAAAAAAAAAACAGTTAGAGATATAGGCCGAACCTAAGGCTTACCAAAATCAATTGTTTGGAGCATCACTAAGAAGAAAGAAAACTCTGGTGAGCTCAGTAATTGCAAAATGCCTGGAAGGCCAAGGAGGACCTTAATTAATGTCTGACCACCATTTTGAAGAAAAACCCCCAAACACCTGTTCAAAAGATCAGAAACATTCTTCAGGAGGCAGGTGTGGATGTGAGCACACTTCACAAACAGAACCACAGAGACTACACTGCCAGATGAAAACCACTAGTTAGCCACAAAAACAGGATGGTCAGGTAACCGATTGCTAAGAAGTACCTAAAATAGCATGCAGAGTTCTGGGGAAAAGGTCTTGTTGGCAGATGAGACTAAAACCGCGTTTCCACCGCAGGAACTTTCCCCAGGAACTATGAACCTTTTGAGGAACTCAGTGCGTTTCCACCGCAGGGACCAGGGTCTTTATTTTACCCCCAAAAAAAGTCCCTGCTCGGGGGGTAGTACTTTCCAAAAGTACCGGAACTCACAGCATTTTATTTCAACCGCCATTTTTTAAAAATCTGCAGCCGCAAACCGATTTATTATTTTCAAAATAATAACTTGAATTCAAACTTTTATGTTATGCGGCGCAGTAGCCTACTTTTGCCTGCCGACGTCTACAGATGAGAAATTAAGATTGAGGATTATAACGTGTGCTCTTCTGTTCTTTTTTTGTTTAGCATTAAGTCTGTTTTATAAAATATTAAGCATTTGTGCTGGGACAGCATATTACGTACCAAAACATTCAAACGATTTAATTCGGTTGCTGAATATTTTAATTCGGATTTTCTTTGTTAGCCAGTTATAATTGACTCAAAACGCTTGACACAGTTACGTGAGGTATGCGGTAGTTCTGCGTAATTTTACGTTGGGGATACAGTAAAAGCAAACTGGAAAAAATCACCTTCCGCACTTTTTGTAAAATAACAGGTTAATTCTAGTAGGCTAATTGTCCCTTTTGCTTTTTCAAACTGCCATAATTTTACTCTGCGATTCTTCAATTTCACAAAAAAGACCAGGAAGACTAGACATATGGACTCTAATTTATGGTGCATGGTTCGCATCTGGAGGGCACACTTCAAGTATTTAGCTCCTCCGCTAGCAGTAACTTTAAAAGGTGGCTGTACCACTGCAATATTAATTAAAATTTTCACGCACGTCTGAGTTTTCATTCTATTTATTCTTGTCATTTCGCGATTACATAGAAATGACAACGAGAGTCGAATTAATTAGTTCAACAGCAATTTGTTTACGACGTGTGCACGTTTTCTTCTATAAATGTTGTTACCAGTTATTTGTGGAATGTGAATGCATTCTGTCGCTTTGGATGTCAAGACATGAAACTGAATGTTTGCATAAAAACATAATGAATGTGTTTGAGAGGATATATAAAACAGTTACAATCTGTATATTGGTCTGTGATATCCTGTTTGTTGCATAACAACGGTCCCAGTCGAACTACCACCGAGAGTTTTGCTTGACAACGGTAAAATAATATGCCCAAACGGCTGCGGAAGAATATTTCAATTTCAGGTGATTAAGTCGATAAAAATCAATAAATACTAAAGTAACCATATATAGGCATTGTTGGTAACCCGTTGTATAAGTGGAATAAACCCCTCCGGGCTGTCCCGTTATTGGAAAATAATGTACTTCGGTGACAGTATGGAGTTACAGAAGAAATCATACGTCGACGGACCAACGACGATGTCGCTTTTTCATACGTCAGTGGGCTAATTTGCCTAATCTTCGCGGGACTTTAGACCGCGGTGGAAACGCAGACAACAATGGGCTGAAGGAACCTTTTAGTTCCTTGAAAAGTAATTCCTGGGACTAAAAGTTCTGGGTACTTTTGGTGGAAATGCAGCTTAAGATTCACTTGTATCAGAGTGATTACAAGAGCAAAGTGTGGAGGCCAAAACTTAGCACCTGGCTATGCAGTCTTCCATAATCAGCTGAACTTCACTGATTGTAGGAAAGACTATTTATCATTAATCAATGAGAAGGGTCATTCCCTCACCCAGTGACAAGACCCAATTCTTTCCTGTTTGGTCATGTGGACTGCGTGTGGAGAATACTCCCATGAACATGGTTTAAGAGATTCAGCTTCACTTATTGGGCAAACAAAATGCAATGCTGATGCCCTTAGCTTTTCCTCTAATAAAGACAGAAGGCATGACAATGTGATACATTATGCAGATTGTGTCAATTCAGCTGCTTCTTACAATCATCGGCAGAGTGATGACTGCTTTGTAGCTCTGTCCTCACAACCAATCAGACGATGTCCAGCTCAGCATGAAATATGCTCATAACTCACATGTGACTTCAGTCTTGCCTTCCCCAAATAGACAGACTTGTGGAACTTTGCACGATCTTTACTTTGAACAGTTCAAGTTCATGGCTAAATATATTCAACAGTTTGACCCTAAGAACACTGAATATAACATTCAGAGTTATTTGAGACGAATTGACTACTTTCTCTCAGATATGCCCAGGGCAACCTATCAAGAAAAGGTCAAACTTATTTGGAAAAGCTCTACCAGAGAGATCCATACATTCATGGAACGCTTGCGGTCGTTCCAGCTAACCCAAGCTCTGTGAAGCACTGTCAGCTGAATACTTGCCTCAGGTCACTCAGGTGAGAACTATGACCAAAGCTGTGGAGATCAAACATTGTCAAACAGAAAGACCCAGTGATTATTATCAACGTTTCAGGCATATGTCCTTCCAGGGCAGAACATACCAGGCTTAGATGAAAATCAAGCCTTCAAATCCCTTTTCGTGCACACCTTGCGACCCTGTGTCCAAACCCATGTTTCATTCCTTTCAATAGGCCAACATTCAGCTCCTGAATTATGAAATGAGGCCCAAATGGTCAGGGACACTTCAAGGTTTTTGCTCCAGAATGAGGGGTTAGAAACAACTAAGCAAAATGTTCCAAACAGACCCACTGGCACTTTTCATGCGTTCTCTTTTCTCTCTAAGCCTAAGAGCCTTAAAACAACAACCAATGAGAAAGTTCCCATTTAAGAGCCACTGTGGTCGTTTCTCACACTCTGATTCAAGCTGCAATCGGAGAAAAGACAGACCAGGTAAGCCTAAGCTTGAGTGTCACTACCATGACTCTCATCTGAAATTCAGTTTCTTCAGCTCTTCTGAGGACAACCGAAGTCCCTAACCTTGATTCAGTATTGTGCATACCATGAGTAACTTCACCAAAGGGCTAACTGATCTTGTTTAGTCTCCATCAGAAGATGTTGAGTACAACTAAGATTCATAGCTATGGTATCCTCACAGGCAGACTTCCATCAGAAGCTAGGACCTTTCTGTACACCTTTCCTATCATAATGCATAATCTACAGGTCTTTTACAGCACATGATTTGCATGTAGCAGCAGCAAACACAGATCATGAGCAGACACTGTAAAATGCACCCTCTACCTGCTTTAAAATCTATACTTTAATTGCTTCTTTCAACACCTGAATCATGGTTAAATTATTGCATGTAGGAACTACAGTGCAATCTTTGCAAATGTATTTACACACCCCAGTGCAAGTATGTCATATTACACCTCTTCCCTTGTGTAATTATAATACATAGAACTCAAGACTCAAGTACCTCTAATGTTGTACCATTGTCTCGTCTCTTCTCTCCTCCTTTTTGCTGTCTCCTTTCACTGACTTGACTTTAGTACTTTAGAACACAAGCGTGTTCTCCCAGAAGCTTATCAGTGACCACCAGGGACAGCAATGTGTGTGGAAAGATCTCAGTAAGACTGATTAAACACCCCAGATAGTAGCTACCGTTTAGTCTTGTCTTAATTGAGTTAAGGTACTTGTGTTAACGTACTTGTGTGTATCTATTGGTCTTTTTTTCTTCATCATGTTAATGAGTTCCGTAAGCTGTGTAATTGCATGAATCAGTTTGCAGTCTGTAGCTACATAGTGCAAACACACACGTGGTCTCTCGTTCCTTCCAGCTAACTCTCCAACTCAAACTCTAACTAACAATCTAACAACTTCAATATAGTTGGTAGCGATACTCACTTGTAGCCAAATTAGTTTATTCAGCCACACCGATGGGCCTACCACTGCACAAATATTTCCACCACGCTAAATACGTCTTTCCCCTTTGTTCAAAGGACACGTGCATATATGCACGTGTACATGTGCAATAAACTAGTTCAAGATTTGTCTGAGGTGGGATTGGAACCCAAACCTCTCACTTGTCCAAACATTCCCTAGGCAAACGCGTTACCAGTCAGCTATTACCGCCCCGATGCGCGCACACAGAGACGGCTGAATTCTAGCCAAAGGAAGCGAATCACAGGGAAATCACCGCTGCTGGAAACTGGTAAAGAAGCATCTGGTACAAAGGATGGAGTGAGAGAGGTGTTTGAAATGGCCACTAGGGTGGCGCTGCAGGCACGCAGAGGGAGAAAGAGCAACAAATGCCTCCTGCTATAAATTGTATAGAAGGGTGCACCCCCTACAGACATGCACATTATATGCACATTATACAAACGCAGTATGTGCATTGTGTTTTTAAATTATATAAACACAATGCACATAGACCCCAACAGACACACACTATACACACTGAGTGAACATACTCTCACACATGCCCTACAGTAACACACATTATACATACATACTGTACATCCCTACAGGTACACACATTTTATACACACAGCGGGCCTCATTTATCAAACGTCAAGTGAACAAATTTAATTTTTAATCATTTGGAAATGCATTTACGCAAACAGTGTGGGATTTATCAAAGTTTTTGTATGTCAGTTTGTTCATAGAATCTGAACAGATTTCACAAGCGCTCTAAACTGTTCGCATTGTGTGTGTAAATGAAAAAGCATGGTTGTAAAGCTTGCTTTGCATGTTTGTGCTTTTGTTTTTTCTTTTATCTTTTAGTTTAGTTAAAAAAGAGTATCTGAATTATTTGAATAAATTATAGTTTGACTGTATATAAAGGCAAAATCGCACCTAGCCAAGGGAAACGTTGTTATTTTTTAATCTGAAGGTTGTGTCGTCAGAGAGTGTTGTGACAATAACCTGCAACAAGATCTTCATTTTACCACACCAATACTGTGCTTCACTAGCGAAGTAGCTGAGCTACACCCGCTACACATACAAACTCTCCTACCTTCTCCTACTTAAAGGCATACTATGCAGACATACTATTACCTTTAAATATTATAAAATAACCATGCTGAGGCATATCTATGATGCACTGGCAACATGTTTCTATGCACTTTTGCCGAATTTGTGCATGTTTACCTGTATTTGTTCGTCTAAAATGTGTTTGGGGTGTTTCTGAGTGTGGCGCTGTTTTCTGCGCGGGGAGGGGTGGGTGTGGCTGCATATATTCCTTGGTGGCAGTAGCTGAAGTTAACCAAGGGGATTAAAAGCGTCACAGAGTTTGCTTGTTTTCTGTTTGACCTGTAAGTAGCTTTACTGTAAGTAGCGTTACATCAACTGATCAACAGAGACAGGAATCAGCAGAAAATAAATTATGGGCAGGGTTTTAGTCATTAAAAAAAAAACTTGTAATGGATTGTTATATCGTTCTCTCTCTCTCTTTCCACACAGGTGTTGATGAGTGTAAGGAACAGTTTTAAAAACCTCCCCCCCGTACAGGACTTTTCAGTGTTAATATATCAGCTGTTAACACAGGAGTGAGGAGGGTCAGCTGAAAGTGTGAATAAAGACAGCCAGTTGGACAGTCCTGCTGTGCGCTGTGTTGGCAGTCGTAGGATATGGGGAAAGGATTCTACATCAGCAGATCTGCAGGACGGGTGGCCTTCCTGCTTGTAGTGGCCGCTGCAGCGACAATTGTCGCCCTCTCCATCATCTACGCTCAAGAGAAGTCCAAAAACTTGGCGACCAATGGCGGTGGCGGAGTGGGTGCTACGACAGCTCCTGCCCCCACCCCAGCCCTAATGTCCTCGAATGACTCATGGGACCAGTACAGGCTCCCAGACACACTGAGGCCTGAATTCTACAACCTGACCATGTGGCCCAGGCTGCAGATGGACCAGAACGGCATGTACATCTTCACTGGGAGCTCCAGCGTGGTCTTCACCTGTATGAAGGAAACAGACTTGATCCTCATCCACTCCAACAAGCTGAATCTCACCACCTTTGATGGTCACCTCGCCAGGCTGACCACGGTGGGCTCTGCCACTGGACCTGCCATTGAGGCCACCTGGCTGCAGCTGGAGACGCAGTACCTGGTGGTCCAGCTCAGTGGCATGCTGACTGTGGGACAGTCCTACCAGCTGTACACCGAGTTTCAGGGGGAGCTGGCCGATGACCTTGGAGGCTTCTACAGGAGCGAATATGTTGAGGATGGAGTTAAGAAGTAAGTTAGGGAGACTGTGTGGTGAAATCTGTATAGTTGCTGATTCTCAACCAATACAGAACCCCACCGCCCCCGTGTGACCAGGGGATGATTCCCTGCCATGGCACCTTCTAAACTGCAATCCCATCTCTATTTGTAACTTTCTGATACTGGACTGTCTGCTTTCTTGACAGTAATGCCATTTTTAAGTATTTTGGTGCATCTTATTTGTTTTATTTTTTAAAAAGAGTCTTACTGCACAAGGAAGATAGAGCTCATGCAGAAATTTTGGTTGCTTAAGATGAACTCAAAATTCCTTTGTATGTATATCCAACTAGATTGAGTATTGATTCCTTAGACATACGACATTATGGATTCTTTTTTCAACACATAAAATATATAATTGAAAAAATGTACCTCCATTTTGCTGTAATTTTCATGTTTTTATGTATTTTGATTAATGCAACATGTTGTAACCTGCATGATTATTAGTCATTTAGATGTCAGTGTTTGTACAATCTATGGGGAGAACATGATTTACAATGGGGAGATTTACAGTGATTAATCTACTAGAAATAAGAAAACAGTTTTAACATAAAATAAATTAGTCACAACATGTCCAGTTATTGTTTTGATTCAAAACACTTGTTTGCTTCCTTTCTCATTCAACATTAAAAGAAAAAAACAAACCAAAGTGTTCCCAGAATTTCTGGACTTTGCATGTGTTCTGTGTTAATGTGTCATTTTTTAACATTTGCGTATTTAATGTTTTGCAGGGTGGTTGCCACCACTCAGATGCAGGCCACAGATGCCAGGAAGGCCTTCCCCTGCTTTGACGAGCCAGCGATGAAAGCCATCTTCCACATCACACTGATCCATGAGCCTGGGACTGTGGCCCTGTCTAACGGCATGGATAAGGGTTCGAGCACAGTGCCCCCTATATAATCCTTATACATAGAGATGGCCTGTCTAATAGCATGAAGGATAGCTTGAGCACAGCACTTACTGTCTTACTCTTACTTGCAGCTAATTAAAAGCAGGGGTAAGGGTTTGAGCACAATGGCCTTATTCAGTGATCCTAAGAAATATTCTGACCTTGTACCCAGCTCAGTACACCAGGCCCTTTAGGAAGCAGATGCTATTTCTTACACAGGCAGCACAGATTTCTCTACATACTTTTCCAACAAACAAAAGCAATCTGAAGGCCAAGCTTAGTGTATCGTAGTTTTTAGAACCAACTGTTTTGCCCAATTATTCTTTTGAACTTCCACTCTTTTGGAAGGACCAATCATATTCTGGGGCCTGTTCCATCTCTGCAATGTCCACCGTTAGTTTGAGACAGACAAGTGTGCCAGCTAGCGCTTCTTTTCACTCCTTCACTTCAGTACACATCATACAGGCAGACTGAACTAGGGGAGTGGCTTTGCGCACAATGAGAGGGAGGTCATATGGGGAATTATGTGACATCCTGTGTGGCTGACATCTACAGCCTGCGCTGACACAGCTGGGGTTGGATACCTGGCAGTTTAGCAGGACGAGCCAGCTGGCAGCTCAAACTGTTTTTCTTGTTTTGAGGGCATTGCCGCACTGCTTAAGACTATGAGCCGCAAGGTGAATTCAGGGACATGTCCCTGACTTAAACCTAAAACCCATATGCTTAATTTTTGTTAAAGCCAAGATACTGTCTCCATGAAAGTTTCACTTGGCTGTGGGCAAAAATTCAGCTCAACCATTATCCTTCTAACTTTAAACACACAAAATAATTACCCATTGTGGGACTGCTGCCAAAATAAATCTGTTTCAGTAATGTGACAAGAGTAAGAAACCTATGAAAGGAGGACAATTAGTGCTTGTATTTTTATAGCTTCAGTCTTACTATTTGTCATTAAAAATATTAAACTGCATTGCCTAACAGTCTGCCCTTTCCTCTATTTCAGAGACGGTTAACACCACTATTGAAGGCACCAAAGTCACCGTGACTAAGTTTGAGCCCACAAAGAGGATGTCAACCTACCTCCTGGCTTTTATCGTCTGTGATTTTGCCTATGTCTCTGCCCCAGAGGACAGCGATAATGTTTTGGTAATGTGCCTACTATCCAAAAGTATCTGTAGTTTCCTTTTGACCCTGTACACATGCAGCTTTTTCAAAACATTTTGGGAGCCTCATAGTTTTGACAATCATGGTTTTGACTAGGACCCAGGTCCGTACATTGATGTTTTGGAGGAGACTTTCTGTCAGCCGTGGGAGAAATCATCTTGTTATCAATGAGCACCGAAAACGTGTCAGGCTTCAAAGGCTGTTCTTAAAGTTAGTTAAAAATGGTTTCCTCGTCACTCCAACTAACATTACCATTACTGTCTTTCATGTTTAATAAATTTAACGTTAACGTTATGGTAGCTAGCTAACTTAGGTTTTGTCGGAGGCAGTTATGCTCCAAAACTACACAACACGCGTGCGTTCTAATCATGTAATAACAAACCGTTTTGCGTGGATACACGCAACTCGACATGCATTGTACACTACCTCCTGAATGTGTTTTTGCCACAACGATTCTGTTTTGAGGCGTACATACGCGTAATTAAATTCCGTTGTATCACTTACTGTTGTGGAGAATTCGTTGCACAACAGATTTGAAAGCTTTGTGTGTACAGGGTCTTTGTGATGGTTATTGTTCTTCCAGCAGCACATGATTGTCATATTCATTGTCATATTTGCTGCTACATGGTCATATGAGCACATCATGTTTCCAGTACTATTTTTAAAAGCTTGTGGTTATGACTTAAAATTTCTGAGTGGGGAGCAGAGAGACCAGGGGGTTTGTGTACAAAGCACAATTACTGAGTTAGCTGGATACCTGCACTATGTAAAACCCAGCTCTTTTTACTTCGGTCCATGTTCCAGAATTGGGACCATTCCAGGTTTTACTTGATGATGTATATATATATATATATATATATATATATACACTCACTTCATTAGGTACACCTGTTCAACTGCAAACTGCACCCGTTAACGCAAATATCTAATCAGCCAATCACGTGGCAGCAACTCAATGCATTTATGCATGTAGACATGGTCAAGACGATTTGCTGAAGTTCAAACCAAGCATCAGAATGGGGAAGAAAGGTGATTTAAGTGACTTTGAACGTGGCATGGTTGTTCGTGCCAGACGGGCTGGTTTGAGTATTTCAGAAACTGCTGATCTACTGGGATTTTCACACACAACCATCTCTAGGGGTTACAGAGAATGGTCCGAAAAAGAGAAAATATCCAGTTAGCGGCAGTTCTCTGGGCGAAAATGCCTTGTTGATGGCAGAGGTCAGAGGAGAATGGCCAGACTGGTTCGAGCAGATAGAAAGGCAACAGTAACTCAAATAACCACTCGTTACAACCGAGGTATGCAGAAGAGCATCTCTGAATGCACAACACGTCAAACCTTGAAGCAGAAGCGCTACAGCAGCAGAAGACCACACCGGGTGCCACTCCTGTCACCTAATGAAGTGGCTGGTGAGTGTATATATATAGTATATTAGTAATATACGTATTTTTTTGCAGATTCGAATCTGGGCTCGCAGAAAGGCCATTGAAAAAGGACAGGGAGAGTATGCACACAATGTGACAGGACGAATCCTCAAGTTTTATGAAAGCTACTTTAATGTCACCTACCCCCTGTCTAAGTCAGGTAAGACAGATGCACTGCAATGTGTACATGTTTTTTTGATTATGATCGTGCTTATTATTATTATTGTTGTTGTTGTTTGTTTAGGAGATATCCTTATTTACTGAAACATGTAAAGTAGCTCCAATAGTGCGACACCTGGAACTACCACTGAGAGTATCAATTGATGAATTGACACATATATTAAAACAAGACCAGGTTAAAACCTAGTATATGGCTGGACCTAACACACGTGATCTGGCGTGAATGGTGTAACTTCATCACTCAGTCAGTCAGTTAGTCAGTCAGTCACAGACATTTGCGCTTGTAGGGCTGGCCCCTCTGTTGCGGTCCAGCCAAAAAATCTTGGAAAATGCATTGTGTGAAATATGTGTGCATTTATAACACTCCATTTAGAAAATGTGATGATATGATTTCTTGTTATTGTTACTGGAAAAAATGTTTACAACAGCCAGCAACAATGAATAAGCATAAAACCATAAAAGTATACAAAATATCCTCATGTCTCACATCCGTTCTCTTCCCCTGTGCACATACACAGAAACCTACATTCACAGAGAGACACACACAAACCGATGCGCACACAGGTCATAACAAACATATGCACACACACTCACAAACAAACATACAAACAAACAAACAAACAAAAATAAGCAGTGGCAGAGTTATTATAAATGTTAACATAGCTTAAAGTCATAACATAAAGTCTTAGGCTGCGTCCGAATAGTCTTTTTTGCTTAGGCAGGTTCCTAACTGAGTGAAATGACCCGGCAGTATCTAAGTGGCAGCCATGATAAGAGCTGTTCGAATTCCCTAAATGCTAAGGAAAGGTGCTTCAATGCTTCCTATCTTATCTCCTTTAGCATAGGGCACACTGGACCGTCCTTTACGAAAGGAAAGGAGATAATGCCGTCCCACAATTCCTTACGGCAGTAAAATTTAAAGCGAAGCACCATTCGGCCATTCACGAAAACAAACGATCAACATGACTGAGTTGTGTGGTGGTTTTTAAGCTATTATATGCATAGGCTTATAATCAAATCATAATCAGCATATTAACCATAACAAAGAAGCCTGTCTTCCAAGAAAAAGGGATATGAGACGTTTTTAGCCAGATTATGTTTTTAATTCAACATGTTTGAAACTTATGAATGATGATATGTACAGTAATAAATGTCTAGGCCTAGCATGTTATGCCTATCTTGCATTAAATTTAATGAATTATTTCATACAATCATACTAATTGGGATTCACGTCGAAAAATATGAGTGGACAGGAGGGTGAGCGGGAGCAACCATTCTCAATGTGACAACGATTTCGTTTCACTTTTTTGACTGGTAGCCTATATTCCTTTTTTATTTCAATTCCAACCTTGGTAATGAAGTAATATTTTTCACTGGGTTGTCCACGTTTATATAGCCTGCATGAAACAACACGGTAACACGGTATCTAAGATGCGCTTTTAGTAGTCCATCTTCGGAACACTGTAGTTTTACCACGGCAGACCCACGTCAATAACATCCACCGTCCCATAATTACGTAGCCTAGTGTAATCGGATTCTCTTAGCACCGCGGTTGTCTTTTCCTAAGTCCTTTCGAATTCTCCTTCACATCTTTCCTTAACCTCATGACGTTTTCCATCGAGGTCAAGGAAAAGTGGTTAGGAAAAGACATAGGACGTAATTTTTTGACTATTCGGACGCAGCCTTAGTTTATATATACTGTGTGGTCTGTTTCCTCTAGCAACAAAAAGATGATGATTTTGTTTTCTGAAATCGGGAAAGAAGTTAGACCACTTGGGCTCAAGATTTTTTTTAATTTGACTTAAATTTACTTTTGTTGACTGCAGAACTCGCCAACTGTGTTATAAGCAAAAAATCTTGAAAAAAAAGTTATAAGCAAATGTTGGAGAGCTTGTTGCAAAATAAAATTAGTTTAATTCCTTGTCATGCCTCATTATGACAAGTATAAAAACACAATTGCCTTGGCTTTAGTGACAAAATCAGAAACTTGGACCAGGTTCAATCCAGGTGTTCCAACTTGATTATAATGGAAACATATCTCAGACTAAAAACTATAGACCAAAAGCTATAACTTTTTGTAGGTTATTTATTCGGTACATAAATTTTGCACGAGTTGGCTACCCATTTAAAACTGCACCTCAGAGGTAGTAGTTCTGCAGCGATATGGGTTGCTGCTTGATTGAGTCTTTAATGTTATTTTCTATTTCAATCTATTTCATTTCACCATCATGTCAAACAGTGGATGTTTGTACAAATGGTATTGGCACAAATAGAAATACAGTATAAACAACTGGATTAATTGCTTGATTAAGCAAAAATAAACAAAATTTAGGAAACTGTTTGTTGAAAGATGTTGTACACATATTTTTGTTTACATACTGTATTTCTGAATCCAACATAAAGATGAAACTTAGTTAGGCTTCTCAATTCTTTGCAGTATTATCCAGATGAAGTATAGATCACACAATTATGAAGCCTATTTACTCTATAAAATGGTTTACTTTGACATTCCTTTCTTAACTGTTAAAATTAAAGTTATACATAATTCATTGTTCATCTCAGATAATATACATATGCTATAAACTATATAACTGTAAACTACTGTATAGGTATATGTAACACCAGAAATATTTGTTGGAATAATAATTGACATCATTTGTATAGTGTTATGGACTCAAAACACTTCATGGTAAATATCTAACAATGAAATATTAGAAACATTTTTAAACGTTATAAATTATTATCATTATTATTATTATTATTAGTGGTGGTAGTAGTAGCAGTAGCAGCAGCAGCAATAGTGGTATCAGTAATATTATCAGTATTATTAAACTCAATGAAATACCTCAAGGCGGACTGAAGGAAAAATCTTTTTTGAATAAACTGAAATATCACACTAGTTAGCAGCAGCCTATTTGCCGCCTTCTAGAACACCATCTAGATAGCTAAGATGCTAAATTTCCACAGTTGATCATTGGCACTAATGAATTGCCCATTGAATTAATCCAACATTATCACGGTAATTCCTTTATAAAATCAGGCTCAGACACAAAGCACTGAGCTAAATGAGTAACATCTAACTCAGATTGACAGGCACTAAAAATAGAATTACTGCTGAAACTACTTAATGGCATTAAAATGAATGTCATTCAACCTTTTCATCTTTTCTTGTATTTGCAGGCTATTCATGATCTTGTCATAATCACATGCTCAACCAGAGTCCAGTGTTGCCTCATCTCAACCTTAGTGATTTATTAAGCGATGTCAAGTAATGATTCTCATCTGTATATGCATTATGGTTACAAATGGGTTGAGAATATAACTGAATTTATTAGTAAAAAAAAGGCAATAGTTTCTCCTTTAGAGTGAAAGGGAAATTGACATGGTGGGGTGCACTGGGCAGCATATTAGTTACTGCAACTTCTGCCTCCTCCTGCCTCTCCAGTTTCCATATGCAGTCTTTGGTTGGCTCATAGATTTACCTTTCCATTCCAGATCAGGTCGCTCTACCTGACTTCAATGCCGGGGCTATGGAGAACTGGGGGCTTGTCACTTACAGAGAGACAGCTCTGCTCTATGACCCTCATATTTCCTCCAATGGGAACAAGGAGAGAGTTCTGACCGTCATTTCCCACGAACTGGCTCACATGGTACGTGATAACTGAAGATAGCATTTAACATATAAATGGGTAGCATGTATACAGTGCTTTTTAACACACATCTTGCATTTTACTGTGAAACTACCACCAATGTGCAGCACCCACCTGGGTGATGCACAGCAGCCATTTTGTGCCAGATCTCCAACAAAACATTAGATGAGGTGGAAATTATTGAGTGAATTAAACTTTGAGATAAATAGGCGGCTATATTGAGAGACTTGGGTAGGCAGTGTGGCCAGGACACCCACCATATGATATTTAATGACCAGAGGTTATTAAATAGTCAGGACCTCAGCTTAACCAAAGTTTCATCTGAAAGACAGATGATGAGTAAAGCAATGCTTAATGGCTACCTTTGCATTCTGTCACACAAAAACATAAATTGTCCTCCTCAGTGGTTTGGGAACCTGGTGACTCTGAGGTGGTGGAATGACCTGTGGTTGAACGAGGGCTTCGCCTCTTACGTGGAATACCTGGGCGCCAACCATGCTGAACCCACCTGGAACATGGTAAGGATTAACTCTTGGCCCACAAAAGGGCCCTCGATGACACACCAGCATGTTGTTTGTCTTTAAATGTGTTGCGCAGTGACAATAAAATAGGGCACACCCTCCCCTGTCCCACCCACTTCACATCACTGTCCTTTGTCCCATTCTGCCCTGTCCAGTACCACCTGACCCTCCCCCAACCATTCTAAATAACTCTGCCACACACGATTGTGCTTTGCTTTGCCCCACTGTGCCTTGCCCTGCTCCATTCTTCAACATCCTGCCTTGCCCCCCCCCCCACCCCCCCACCCCCTTCCCATAGCATGATGCCCTTCTGTCCCTCCACAGAAAGACACAATCGTCCTCAACGATGTCCACAGGGTGTTTGCGATCGACGCCCTGGCCTCTTCTCACCCACTGTCCTCCAGCGAGGACGAGATCAAAATGCCAAATGACATCAGCCAGTTGTTTGACACCATCTCCTACAGCAAGGTAAACGTACACGTCTACACACATCTACTAAAGCAAGATCTGTACACATCTCAGCAACAAGCCCAAATGCATGATAAACATTTTTTTTTTTCTGATAGTTTTTGTTCTCTGTTTCTGTAGGGGGCATCGGTGCTGAGGATGCTCTCTGAGTTCCTGTCAGAACCGGTCTTCGTTCAAGGACTCAGTGTGAGTCTTGACTGAGTGAAAATTTAATTATAAAACTGTTATTTAAACAAATCGTAAAACAAATAAAACATAAGAAATTCAATCTAGGAAAGGCCCATTCCTGCTGAGTGGTTATCTCAAAGATGAACATACACATCTTAACAAAGGTCTCTCTTTGCAGGCCTACTTGAACCAGTTTGCATACAGTAACACTGTATATAAAGACCTCTGGAATCACCTTCAAAAGGTATGCATCAATACATCAATTATGTGAACACAGCATTTAATAATATAACAGTATTTATCATGATCTTCTGGCAATAGTTTTCAATTGAGGACAGTACAATATTCATATTAGTGGCCACCCCATATTTTAAGTAAAATGAATGGATTCGCTGGTGAAGCAAGGTACTACCAAGACTTTGGACCCCAGAAGTTATGGCTTTGATTCCCATATGTGGCACTGCCCCAATTCAGGGTAAACAAAGTACTTGTCCTGAATTTTTTCAGTGATAAGTATCCGGCTCTGTAAATTTATTGTACATGGAAAAAATACAAGTATAACCATGAATTTTAGTGGATAGCACCATTCATTGCAAGTCTCATATCAACAACAGGTACAATGCAATATCACAAAAATAATAATTGTAATATTAGCAATAATAGGGCTACAGCAAACATGTGGATAAAATATGAAACATCAACTTTAGTTGAAAACAACATCCACATTTAGCTTTGCTATAAGTAAGCTGTGTAAATCTGCTAACTGCTGACTGTAAACTTGTAACACTGTAAATCTAAATGTTGGTGTCAGGCAGTGGACAGCACCCCGAGCCTGTCTCTCCCGCACAGTGTGAACGACATCATGAATCGCTGGATACTCCAGATGGGGTTCCCTGTGGTCACTATCGACACTCGCACAGGAGGGCTGTCCCAGAACCACTTCCTCCTGGACTCTGAGTCTGTTGTTGATAGACCATCTGAATTCAAGTATGCTCTCATTCATCCAAAAAGAACTGGGTGGACGGGGAAGGATGCTTAGCCAAGGCTAACCCGTGACAGTCATAATGATCTGTACGTCTGTTTGCTTAGCTGACAAGCCTATCAAACACAGTTTACAAAGCTTTTATTTTACATATTGCCCATTTGTTACATTAACCATTAACCATTTGTCTCATAATGTCCTTTTTACATGTGAATATTTAACTAAGAAATATCAGGTTTAGTATCTTGATCATGGGGACAATGGAAGTGCTTCTGCAGAGGTTTGAACCTACAACCTGTAGTTGCTGGACAGAATTGCTATCCAGTGCATTATTAAGCAGTGTGCTGGTCAGCCAAATGAAGGCTTGTATTGCAGCTATAGAAGGAATTTGTAATTGAAACAATTTCCTAATTTTAACTCCCTCCGGCCACAGCTATGAGTGGTATATCCCCATCACATGGAAAAAGGCGGGTGCGGAACAGGAACCTTTTTGGCTGCTGCAGAAAACAGGTATATTGTTCAGGTAACAACCTTACTAACTCCCTCACTGACTTACTAATTAACTAACTCACAATCTAAAGAAAGGCAGTGTGGTACTGCTAAATCTGCAAGAACCATTACCTAGTAGAGAACAAGAGATGAGGCTTGCCTTTGGGTTTTTGGGGTTGGCAGATTTCCTTTTCTATCATTGTATACTATCTCTTTATAACGCTGAATATTTACTGAATCTTGATTCAAGTTCTAAAGTCATAGTACATTCTTCCTTTACCTGTGTATTGATTGTATATGTTCTTTCTGTTTTATTGCAGTATTACTGCGAGAACATTGTATTAATTGAAAATCTCATTTTATTCCCTTGCGTAAGGGCCAAGAGAAAATGCGATCTGCTTTGCATTACATTTATAGGGTGTCACTGTGAACTCTTTCCTCCTGATTATAGTTTGTTGCATATGTTGTTGCTTGCGTAATGGCTCTATGAGCTGCTTTTGACAATATTAATGGACATTAATGTAAAAATGATTTCTGTAAATGGGTGTGCTTCATCTGGGATCCTATCCCAAAAACATCTGGGGGCAAGCCCAGCCTGTCTGCCTCCACCACTGACATACTGTTGGAGACATGGTCTCATGTTCACGTGGTTTTTATTTTGCAATCTTGCAGATTCCTACAGTCCTCTGGCAGCAACTGGGAATGAGTGGGTTCTAGCTAACGTGAACGTCACTGGGTACTACAGAGTGAACTATGATAGCGACAATTGGGAACGCCTCCTGAACCAGCTGAACTCTGACCACCAGGTAAACACCTCCTACTTTCCTGTAGCTGTGGATATCACATACATCTTCTATATGTAGAATCCATCTCCTGTCCTGCTAAAATCCACTGTAAAAAATGTAAGCCTCTTTCAAATTCAAAATTGTAAGTAACTGATTACTATGCACTTTTTGAAAAGTTGGCTCACATTGGAGGGGCCCTACATTTTTTTTTACATTGTCTGGCCCTCCAGGACTGCATTTTGAGATCCCTGATGTAGACTAACTAGGAATTTGCAGTGATGTGGAATGCACCGGCATGTCTTATATTTTGTGTGATTTTAAACACCAATCCTGTTTCAGTACATAAAAAAGAGTGTGGCAGTAAAAGTTCTGGTATAAACATATCTGTCTCAGCTCCACATCACTTTCTCTCTGATCTCACTACAGCTGATTCCAGTCATCAACCGGGCCCAGATTGTGGATGATGCTTTTAACCTCGCTAGGTAAAACTTGTGGTCAGAAAACCACTCTTCCACTCTCGTGCATTGCTTAAATGCACTAAGATTGTGATATTTGATAAGCTGATATTTTCTTCTCTGGCTTTCTCAAAGGGCAAAAATTATAAACATTACTTTGGCTCTGAGAACAACTGTGTACCTATCTGAAGAAAGAGAGTTCATGCCATGGGAGTCAGCCATCGATAACCTGAACTATTTCTTCCTCATGTTCGATCGCAGTGAGGTCTACGGACCAATGCAGGTCAGTTGATGCCAAATTTGGCTTTGTATTACAGCCATGAGGTCACTGCATTTTGAGTTCATTATTTGGATGGGTACCTTAGTATCATTGATTCTGCTGTGGCCCACAGTGAGAGTGAGAGTCAGTGAAAGCATCTCTCGTCTGACTGTCGCCAGCTATCCTGTAGTACTGTGTGGCATTTAGCTACTCAGGAAGTTAACACCATCATTAAAATGACATAGCGTCTTTATAAGCCATTCATTGGAAAATACCATGCGAACAGTATGTTATGTAACAGCTTGTTCTCAAATGTAATGAAACACACAAAGTTACATGTAGGGTGAACGCTGCAACCAAAATATTTTAATGAATTATAATTGTACAAATGTTATACTGTGGTAATAAAGCGTTATAGATACTTCATGATGTATTTAGGGATACCCTGATATTACGTAAAAGGATACATGACTTAAAATGAGAGTGCTTTTTGTCTTGCAGGCTTATTTCAAGAAGCTTGTCACACCTCTCTTGTCATATTTCCAGAGGACTACTTTGAACTGGACTAGGGTATCCTCTAGCCATGCTGACCAGTAAGGAACCCCACATAAGGATCTGTTATTTGCAAATACTGAGGGCATGTGTGTGAGTGTTTGTGTGTGTGTGCTATATTTATACATATGTTTTAGATAATTTAAATAGGGCATATTGTTGATGGATAGAGAATCTATATTAATTAAAAATAAAAGATTACATTTCTTATCACGCTGACTTTTCATAGTGTACTGTTGTGCTCAGTGTTGGTCACGTTGTCCATAGCAACCAACCATTATTCTTTCTTTGCTGCTCTGCACTGTCTTTGCCTTTTGTCATTGTAGTATATACCTGTCTGCATTGGTTTCAGGTATAACCAGGTAAATGCCATTTGGCTGGCCTGTAAAACCGGGGTGGAGAGCTGCCAGGCCCTGACCAAAGGCTGGTTCAAACAGTGGATGCAGGACCCAGCCAATAACCCGTGAGTTTAGACCTGGTCACAGCCAAATAATAATAATATACTATTATTATCATTACATGTATAATATGTACAAATAAATAACGTTGAATCTGATTTGTTGAAGGTTACTTGTGGGGTTCCACAAGGTTCAGTGCTAGGCCCTAAACTGTTTATATTGTATATAAATGATATTTGTAAAGTGTCTAAATTGTTAAAATTTGTTTTATTTGCTGATGGCACTAATTTATATTGCTCCGGGAAAAGTTTGGACGGGCTTCTGAATACAGTGGAAAGGGAATTGAAAGCCTTAAAGATGGTTGATATTAACAAGTTATCACTGAATTTAAGTACATTACATTACATGCATTTGGCAGACACTCTTATCCAACAAATAAAACAAAGTTTATAATATTTGGTAATCGGCAAATCAATAATCAAGTAAAAATTATGATAAATGATGTTGAAATAGAAAGAGTGTATGAAAATAAATTTCTGGGCGTGATAATTGATCATAAATTATGTTGGAAACCAAACATAAATAATGTTAAAACAAAAATGTCTAAAACCATTGCAATATTATATAAAACTAAAGATTTCTTGAGTCAGAAATCACTATATATACTGTATTGTTCTCTCATAGTTCCATACATTACTTACTGTGTGGAGGTATGGGGAAACACATACAAAACCAGCACTAATCCAATTTTCATCCTACAGAAGAGAGCTATAAAAATTGTAGATCGAACGGATTATTATGAACCAACCAACGCACTATTTATTAACTTACATGCTTTAAATTTTTGTGATCTAGTTGATCTTAAAACTGCACAGATAATGTACAAAGCACAAAATAATTTGTAAGGACAAATATAAAGATTAGATGTATATCTGTCAAAGGGCTTAATTTGTGGAATAGTTGTGACAAGGAATTAAGAATGTGTAGTTCACTTTGCAAATAAAAAAAATGTTTAAAAATAATGTGGTAAACAAATATAAAACGGAGTTATGATAATTATTGTGTATGAAAGTGTAGGTATAATAAAGCTTCAGCCTACACCTTTTCGGTCAATATTTTTTGTTTTTTTCTATATGCATTCTTTTTGGAAAATTATTAATAAGGACCGAAATAAATTACTACTACTACTACTACTACTACTACTAATAATAATAATAATAATAATAATAATAATAATAATAATAATGATGTTATTATTATTCTTATTATTCTGCTTCTTCTTATTATTATTAGTAGTAGTAGCTGTAGTAGTAGTAGCAGGGTTATTGTTGTTACTGTGGTTATAATAATATAGTGCAAACTGATTGTTTTTTTGGCTTAAAGCTGTAGTCGGCAACTTTCTCAACACTCTCAATGTCGTAAAAACATTTTGAAAATTATAATGCCCGTTGGCCCTGTCCACAGAGAAAGAGACACACCCCAACCCCTGCTTCTCCATACACCTGACTATGAATGTGCATCAACATTTCTAGCTACAACACCTTGTCAAGCAGGACTGCAGCATTACTGACTGACGTAAATACCTACACTAAAAATGTTAGCTTGCCAAGAGGCAGCTTGCCTCATCTCACAACAACAGACCAGTCACCCTGAGTTCATGTACTGTAACATTAGTCTGAATCAGGCATTAGGTGGCTACAGCCGGTATGTATGGTTCTAGCCGGTCCTAGCTAAGCTGTTCTGTATAGCTAAGCTGACCTATAACTGTGGCTTACAGAGGTAGCCTAGGTAGACTATTTAACTGGCAAGCAGAAAGTCCAGGTAAATTAGTGTTAAACTAACTATCTATCGAGCAAAAACAATGCGAGCGCTGTGTCGGTCTTCAAGTCCACCTGCATAAGCTCTTTCCACCTTATGAATTGTGGTTTATTCTAGTTTTTGAGAGGGAGCTCAATCCAATTTTCTTTTCTTCTTTTTGGCATCACACTAGTCAAACTAATTCTTTCTTTCTTTCCCAAATGGGTACTATGCTATAGGTACTGTTATGTGAACTCGCCAGGTCTCATGGTTGGTTGGTTCACGTTGTAAGAATTTGGGCTAAATCTCTGGCTTTGGAACGCATCATTTTAGGGTATAAACACGGTGTATGGTGCTGAATTTTGCCCATGGCAGTTATTTCTATGATTTTTACCTAGTACAGTAGTTACCTACTGCAGTAGTTGAAAATCTAATAAAGCATTTTTAAGAGTGTAACTGAATGCTTCAAAGGGAACGGCTCCTCACCTCCCATGACATGAGCATCATTGTGCCCTACAGGATACATCCCAATCTGAGGACAACAGTGTACTGCAGCGCCATAGCGGCAGGGGGCGCTGAAGAGTGGGAATTTGGCTGGGAGATGTTCAAGAATGCCTCCATTGCCTCAGAGGCAGATAAGCTGCGATACGCCCTGGCCTGTACCAAGCAGCCCTGGCTGCTGAACAGGTGAGCTCTGCCTGCCGCAGGTGTCTCTGCTGGCTCAGGTACAGTCAGGATACACATTCATATAACTATGACCATGGTGGAATTTAAGAAACTCATAGCCTTTAGGTTAACCAGAATTCACAGATTTGCTGCTAGAACTTTCAGAGGCATTTCAGGGGCCCATAGGTTACCAGTTGTTGTCCGTGAGAGAAAGGCTTCTCCTCTGAGTAGCACTAGCGCTCCTGTAATACTGTGTGGGCTGCAGAGAGAAATAGCGGTTCTCACTGGTGAGTGTATTGTAGGACCGTGAGAGACTTGAGTCTTGAGCAGCACAACTTGTTCATTCCAAACTGGTGGAGGCAAAAAGGAAGCAAAATGCATAGAAAATGAATGGAACCCCTATCTACTCACAGAAAATATTTGAAAATGACATCATGAGCACTACCTGTTTTTACTGATATCTGTGAAACTTCCTTTTTTTCTTAACATTTTTGCTCCTGTGTATACCAAATGTTAAATTTGGCGCCACTCTGTTAGATCTACTGTACAAGGTGTAAAATTCATTTTCATTTTCTTTTCGTTTTGATTTTGGTGGTGGGGTGGGGGCTTAACCTAGGTACTTGGAATACACCTTGGATCCAACTAAAATTCGGAAGCAGGACGCCACTTCCACCATCGTGTATGTTGCCAGAAATGTGGTGGGACAGACTTTGGCCTGGGACTTTCTCAGAGAGAGATGGGAGTACATTTTCACACAGTGAGTTGGACCAGATGAATGTACCATTGGACAAAATAAATCCTGAACTTGCTCATGCAAAATGAAATATACATGCTTTAAGAATTTTTGAAGAAGGTCCATAATCTAGTGCAGTTATGTTTTTTTTAAATCTCCTACAGTCATTTGCCCTAATACCAGAAAAGGATAACAGCAGAAATGTGAAAATCGTTTTGTTCATGATGACATTTCAGTTTAGGATAGAGAAACCTCTTTCCTGTAGTGTCCTATTGTCTGTAGTATTCATTGTAAAGGTACACCCAGCTGAGAAATGCATAAATTATTGAATTAATGTATCCCCTGAGTGTTTGCTGTTATCGCATTAAGCTTCATTCATCACAGTGCGTAGTGAGGAACCGTCTCTTTTTATGAGTTTTGCAATGCAGTGAGTGGCCTACACCAAATTATTTTTTAATACCTTACATGTGTTTTATTTTGACTCCCACAGCATGACTAAGTTTTTCTGTTAGCATTATTTGGAAAATGCAAGCTCAATTTCCTTACAAAATGTGTTTCCATTTAACCTCCAAGTAACATATCCACTATATTTCAACAGGATATTGTTGTAAATATTTACCTTTATTAAAATATCTTTATTATTCACTTGGAGAGCCACAGGCTAAAGATTTAGACATTTTAATATGTGTTTTATGAATAGAAGCATTACATCGTAAGATGTTGAGTGATTTATAGCATGCTAGTGTTCCAAGAACAATTGTGCAGTCCAGAGATATTTTCATTGGTTGAGTTATAGTTTTACCTCATATTGGAAGCCAATGTCTGGATAACATGTAACATTTTTCCAGGTTTTGGAAGGAAATGACACCTTTAATTTAAGAATTTAAGTTGTTCTTTCTTCCCCCCTATAAAAAAACAAGAAACATATAGTACCGTATTTCCATGTGTGTAAAATGAATTTTCGGCTTCTCAAGTCATCTAATGATGGTTATTTCTTTGTTCATTTTCTCTGGTACCAACACAATAATTTATAAATGTTTCTGAAATATTGTTGAATGTTGTTAAATGTTTTTTTAAATTTTTTTAACTGTTTCCCTTCTGTTAGATATGGCAGCAGTTCCTTCTCATTTGCAAGTCTCATTAGTGGAGTGACTAAGAGGTTTTCAAGTAAATTTGAGCTCCAGCAGGTAAGTGTGGAAGTATAAGTGTTTTATGCATTTACAGTCTAAAAAAAGTCTAACTCACATTTGAATTTCCAAAAAACAACTTAAATAACATTTAGGTAAATGTGCAATTGCAGTGCTGTCTCATCATTTCTACTCCTTAATCTGTTTGATTGATGGTTGTTTGAGAAATGTGTAAGAATTATTTATCTGTTTACTCATTGAGGTGTACAACTTTGAAAAACATGAAAATATTTACATGTTTTTTGACAGCAGAGGCTTTCTATTGTCATGTTCAGCTTATAGCTGTAATCTGGCAGGGTGATGTCACATTAGCAACCATTACGGGTGTGGCTACTCCTATCAGCTATGATGATGGGACAGTACCAAAAGACTTGGTCCTAGTGAAGTTGCAATAGTAACCATACCCATCAGACACAATGATAACACAAAAGCTACCACTTTCACTTTATAGCAACCTATTTCTTTTGTTTCACAGCTTCAACAATTCATGAAGGACAATGAGAATGTCGGGTTTGGGTCAGGTGCGCTTGCACTGGAGCAGTCCGTAGCGAGTACCACGGCTAACTTGAAATGGCTGGCAGAGAATAAGGAGCCCGTGCTGAACTGGTTCATCAGCCAATCAAAATGAAGAGCCTTTGGGACCTCAGGGAACCACAGTGTCCTTATAAGCTATCAGTGGCAAAATATATCTTGATTTGCTTTGACATTAGTGGAACAATAAGAAATAAATTTATGATTACTGATGGATTAGCAGGCCAGTTAACCTACCATGACAATAATATGCAGAACCAATAAATCATTTCAGCTTTATAGTGCTGCATTTTCTCATTTCAGATGTCTTTTGTGATCTATGGAATGCCATGTACTTATCTGTATAAAGCCTTCATAAGCTCTACATAGTGCCTTCGTAAGTACATACTGTAAGTGTTGTGATCCATGTCATAAGTGACCTAATCATAGCATACCACATTATGGATATTGACATAGCACTCTTACACATTGTATTGGCTGCAATGCATCTTTATGAATGTTCATTTAGCTCTTATGATTGCATTATGTATTGCTTATGAAGGTGTCCTGCAATGCTTATGTAGGCTGATTTAGGTTAAGATGATGAGACTGTTTACACTTGTGTAATCATCAATCTGATTTGATACTCATTTATTCCATTTTATTCCTTTTTTCTCTAAAAATGGTGTGTCATTGATAATTAAAACTGATAAAAAGCAATAATGATTAAAATTGATTATTATACTTTGTGTTAATATTTGTAAATATCAGCTCTAAATTGTTAATAAATTGTTTTTTAAGACACTGGAGTTTATTTTCATATGTTGAAAGTGAAAATAAATATGCTTGTCAAAATATAAACTTGAGTTGGTAATGAATCCTTTCACACAAAATCCAATATAACTGTGACATCAGAATGTTGTGAAGTGACATAATTAGCTATATCCCTGAAGCTCATATATTTCTGCACTTGGTAGCATGTACTATAAACAAGCTTGTCAAATACTTTTATATATCTCAATCCTTTAGATGCCACTAAATTGCTGCAGATTACCGGTAATTCAAAAAGAAAACCATCGTTTCTTAAATCTTATAACAATTCGTTATTCATATTATTATTTGTTTTGATGTTACAAGTTTTGTTGAAAATTCTTTGGGATCTGCAAGAGCGATTGGGTGAGCAGGGACATGCAGAGGGGGTGGCTACAGTGGCTCAAGCCACTGCCTCTTTGTCCTCCTTGGCTGAAATGCCCCTCTGGACCAAATAAATAAATGTTATTATTATTATGATGATTATTATTATTAGATGATAGGGCAATGGGGGCAGCAGCTGCTCTTGTCACGTGAGTGACGTGACACTAACGTTAGCTGTCAACAGAAGAAATGCAGTTGTTGTTGCAGGTACTGCAGTGTGTGAAGGGTGAGTCTTTTATCAAACTAAATCAAGGAAATTATTAATGACAAATTCAGCCCCTGCCCCTCAAAATGTGTGTGCACGCCCCTGCGGGTGACCATCTAGAGGTAAAGTGGCTCAGCTTTATCTATGTGGTGTGTGAATGAGTCTGTGGCCCACATTTTTTAAGCATCATGGGATTGGAGTGCTGATGTGCGATAAGGTTACCCCTGTCTATGTCCTATGCTCATCCATCATGAGCTTTAATCCAAAACTTAACCTAGATCAGCATTCCTACTCTGAAACACTTTCTGAATAGGAATCTCCCTGAATCCTCTCACCGACGAAATCCTGGGAGAATTTCCTTTAACCTACAATGTTGAGCCCTCATGAAAGCTATTTTGAGCTATCAGTGGAACCACAAGCTCAATTATTTGTGAAAGTACACAGATTTCTCTCATACGAATTGGCTCCTCTTGCTCCTCAATTTCCTTATATGCAGATGATGCCCTATTGTATTTATCTGATTTACAATGATCCCTTCCAAATCTATTTAAGATTATTGAGGAATTTGGTTCAATATCCAGGTTCAAAATGAATCTAAATCAGTTTTGATGCTTCTTAACTAAGAATCTCTGTACTTAGCTCCTTTCTATGCTTATTGTGTCAGTACGACCAAGCTAAGCATGGAACCAGCAGAGATTTACCAGTTTTTTTACAATGCCCTGGTTAATCAAGTCTCTACCATCAGGTGTCATGAACAGCTGCAACCAAACTTTGTGTGAAAGTCTGCAGAACCAACTTGGCAGTCCAGTGTTTGCCTTTATCTGAAATGCTGAAGGATGAACTTGCCAGCAGATCTTGCCAGCATTTACAAACTGGATCCACTAATTGCTCTAGCCATTCAAATTGATGGCTGTCAGTGAGAATGGGAGGCTACTTCCTGACCACTCGCCTACAGTTAATAATCTCCAGTCTCTAGAACCTTCTGTTCCTGCTGAACCAGAGCTTCTGCCTCCTCCTCCTGCTCTGTCAGGTTCTAAGGAAGAGGCCATGCAGCTCAGAGGCTCCAGAATCTCTTGCGCTGTGCACGATCGCTGCATTGAGGAGCAGTGCTGTATGTACTACAGAGTTCTGGAAAAGGACAGACTTATCAGTGAGTGGGAGATGCCTGACAAGCTATATAACATCTCCCACCAGTCCTAGTTGCCAAACCTTTTTACTTGCAATCATTTGCTGGCTCTTGCAGTGCTGTTCTGTAAATGCATTTGTTGATTCAGGGGCAGTGGGGAATTTCCTGGATCGGGGTTTAGCTGAGAGTTGGAACATTCCCATAACCATTCTGTCTGAACCGTTACAAAGGACTGCCCTAAATGGGAATCCAATGGTCATATTAACCAACTTACTAACTTACATGTGCAATTGCAGATCAGAGATTCTCACTTTTAACTCATTTAGGTTTTCCTTATGGGTTCACCGAACTCTGGTTTGTGGAGTGAGGTAATGACTGTTTTAAGAGTTGCCAAACTGGTTCTTCCCTTTCTTCCAACTTGCCTGAGTCCATCTCAGTTCCTGTGTTGGAGGGTGAGGGGGACATGGACCTGTCACGGGTGCCTGTTGAGTACTGAGACCTTTGTCAGATTTCTAGCAAGCAGCGCTCTCAAACTGTTACCAGGCACTACACCCCCTAGGGGACATCTTCTCCCTGTCCACTCTGAGACAAAGGCTATGCTATTCATCAAGGATGCTCTCAAAGCCGGCTACATCAGACAACTGACATCACCCGTGGGGGCCATATTTTTTTGTGGGAAAAACCATTCCCTAAGACATTGCATTCATTGTTGGGGGTTAAATAAAATTGCTGATGACAGATACCCCTTACTCCTCATGAATTCGGCCTTTGAGTCCCTCCAGAGTTTTTACTAAACTGAACTTGCGTAGGGCTTATCATCCGGTTTGCATAAGAGAATGGGATTAGCAACAACCGGTTTCAATGCCTCGTCTGGACATTATGCATACTTGGTCGTGCCATTCGAGTTGACTAATCCTCCAATGTTCCAACCATTTACTGTATCAATGAGGTACTAAGACATGCTCAACACATGAGCATGTACATTCATGATATTCTGATTTTTTCCAGGTCACAGTCTGAACACCTCGAACATGTCTGTCATGTCCTACAAAGGTTATCAGAGCACAGACTGTTTGCTAAACCCAAGAAATGTGAATTTCATTCTGACCGAGTTTCATTTCTAGGTTTTATTGTCTGTAAGGGCACCCTGCAGATGGACCCATGAAAGGTGTGTGTGTGCGTGTGTGTGTGCGTTCTTGGAGAGGGGGGGTTGAATGAATTGCAAGAAACACTTGTATTGGTGACTGATCTCTCAATAAAAATTGAATTTAAAAAAATTAATAGGTTTCATAGGTAATTTATATGTACAGTCTATTATTACTTCTTATTTTATTATTTTTCTCCGTATTAATCATAATGAATGCTAGCTTACAGAGTGATGTCCAGTGGGCAAAGTAATGATGGGCAGGTGTACGTAAGGGAAATTCATTATCACTGTATCACTTATCTCCTGAGTTTTTTATGACCTTCACAGATAGGAGTGAACAAGGTCCCTCTGTGCACAAGTTCAGCCATTAACAGGCAGGGGTGGAGACTGCACCCACAGCATTAATAAAAAGCCGCCAAGTGCAAACTATGTCCTTTCGTTTGGTTCAGTTCACCCTTCAACATGGGAAAAGGCTTCTATATCAGTAAGACATTGGGGGTGGTGGGTATCATTCTGGGGCTGGGGGCCCTGGCCACCATCATTGCCCTGTTAGTGGTGTATACCCAAGAGAAATCCAAGAATGAGGTGAAGCCCACTGAAGGTGTGGTGATGACCACCACGACTCCCATCCCGACGACCTCAATTCCCACCCCGACCACCACTTCGAACCCATCGCCCTCAAATGACCCGTGGGACCAGTACAGGCTCCCAGACACACTGAGGCCTGAATTCTACACCCTGACCCTGTGGCCCAGGCTGCAAATGGACCAGAACGGCATGTACATCTTCACTGGGAGCTCCAGCGTGGTCTTCACCTGCATGAAGGAAACGGACTTGATCCTCATCCACTCCAACAAGCTGAATCTCACCACCTTTGATGGTTACCTCGCCAGGCTGACCACGGTGGGCTCTGCCACTGGACCTGCCATTGAGGCCACCTGGCTGCAGCTGGAGACGCAGTACCTGGTGGTCCAGCTCAGTGGCATGCTGACTGTGGGACAGTCCTACCAGCTGGACACCGAGTTTCAGGGGGAGCTGGCTGATGACCTTGGGGGCTTCTACAGGAGCGAATATGTCGAGGATGGAGTTAAGAAGTAAGGAATTATTTCTAGATTTCTAATTGTTTAATCAGAGTGTGTATAAAATACAGACCTGTGTCAAATATGTATATGAAATCATATAGACTGCAGCAGAACAGTGCCCTGTGAACAACCCTGGAGATGCCTGAGAAGGAACGTTACATTCCAAAATAGAGTGTTGGTGAACACTTTTAAAATTAGCAGGAAACTACAAAAGTTTTATTCATTTCAGAATTAAAGTATTTCAGATATGTATTCGGCCAAGGTCTGATAAAATGTTTGAAAGCACTGCTTCCCATTTAACTTTTGGAATATTATTTAGAATGTATTCTATTTACTTATATTCCTTTTTAGATATTCAGGATATTCCCCTCCCATACCAGTGAAAGCTCAAAAATTACTTTATATGACTGGGGATCTGTTCGAGTGAAAATGTTGATTTATTACTTAATACAGTGTGGTAGAATTGGGTAATTATGAACTTACAAAATGCATTATTTTGATGGTTTCTCTCCAGCCATAAAATCTTTCATAAAATCATTTTTCTTTTTTGAAAAGTGTAAAAGATCTTAGGAGTTCTTAATGATTGATCTGTAGATGTTAAAGTTCAGAGTTCTTTTCAGGGAGCACATGCACTCAAGTGCAGAGTTCTTTTCATGGAGCACGTGGATTCAACAAGTGATGTAATAATGATGAATGATTACTATCAACTTTTTGTTGGACAAAGTAAAAATAACGTAAGGGGAAAATTGAGCTGTGCATCTTGGAAAAGAAATGCCAACAGGGGAAAAAATGGCAAAGAAATATTCCAAGTCAGTAAAAATAACATCAGAAATATTATTTTTTTAATGTTTTTTTTGTCTTTAGACTTCCATTTTTTCATTATTTATCCAGTCTTTTGTCAGTTCAATTGTTCATTTCATATTTCTTATGAATTTAGTCGCTAATTACTCTCCCCGTTTATGTTATTTGTGTCTCAGTCCACGGATGAAGATTCTACAGTGCTAAGGTTCTGAGTCATCTAAGTAACAATGTGTTTTGAATTTAATTCAACTCGAAACACATGTGCCCAAGTGCACTTTGTACTTTCTCTCCACTACATCCCTAAGCATGCACCAGCATATTGCCGTCTTCCTTATTTGGCACTTCTTTGGGAAATATTTCAGCACTGGGAGTTTTTGAAATGACGCTGTGGCTGTTTCACATGCAATGGTAATGGCTGCTTGGAGCGAATGCATTTACATTGAAATCCATCTCTGTTTTGCAGAGTGGTTGCCACCACTCAGATGCAGCCCACAGATGCCAGGAAGGCCTTCCCCTGCTTTGACGAGCCAGCGATGAAAGCCATCTTCCACATCACACTGATCCATGAGCCTGGGACTGTGGCCCTGTCTAACGGCATGGATAAGGGTTCGAGCACAGCGCCCCCTATATAACTCTTATACACAATAACAAAGAGCAGGGGTTTCTAAACTAGGGTCCAGCGACACCTGGGGGTCTGTCAAGGAATCTCAGGGGGTCTTTTCAAAAAAGGTTGTTTATATTTATATATTTCATGAATCAGACATTTTAGACTTTCAGCTACTTCTGATATTTATATTATGCCAAATGGCTACATGTCTTATATGGCCATAATATAATGATTTAGACATCTGATAAAATGTTAAATAGCCACTGCATCACAGTCTTTAGTAGATCTTAATAAAGTTGCAGTTGGCAGTTGTGGTGGACCTCCACTACAGGATGGTTTTTATGGGGCCTTGAAAATTAATTTTGGTAACCTCTCTGACCAAAGAAGCAATCTCATAGTGGACCTAATCCCATAAGAATGAAAGCTTGTCTAAAATTTGTGATAAAAATTGGTCCTAGTTTGGATTGAGCAGGGGTAAGGTTTGCATAAAGTGAGTTCTGTCCTCACAAAGAATCCACAAAAAAGCCATCATTGTAATGCTGAAGAAGAAGAAGGAAGATAAAGAAGTTTAACAATAAAAGCTATCCAATGAAAAATCTATTCAAGATTCAAAAAAATGAGAAATTGTTTCAGTTTAGAATACTGAATGGGGATCCTCTCACTAACCCTTCTCTCCCCTTTTGCAGAAACGGTGAACACCACCATAGATGGCATTGCAGTGACTAGGACCACATTTGAGCCCACAGAGAAGATGTCCACCTACCTTCTGGCTTTTATTGTGTCTGACTTTACATACATAGAGTCTTGGGAGAAAAACGTTTTGGTAATTGTTTTTAAAAATATTTTCTTCCTGTCAATTCTTCCTTAAATCTCAGCTGGGGCCTTTCTGTGTGGAGTTTGCATGTTCTCCCCGTGTCCACGTGGGTTTCCTCTGGGTACTCCGGTTTCCTCCCACAGTCAAAAGGAATAAAGACATGCAGGCTATGTAAATTGGAGAATCTAAATTACCACTTGGTATGAATGTGTGAGAGGTGTGTGTGCACTGCAATGGATTGGGGACCTGCCTCTCGGCCAATGCATGCTGGAATAGGCGCCAGCACCCCCCTGCGACCCTGACCAGGAATAAGCGAGTTAGACAATAGATGGATAGATGGATGAATTTTTTTCCATACCATGATGTGCAATGAACCAGTACAAAGCATACAAAGTGCAAGACTGGAAACTGTTATACGCTGTTTTGTTCATTTTGTTTTTGTTAGTTTTTTATCAAAATGAGAATTTGACAACTGGTGCAGGTACAAAGTCTGCAGTGTGTTTTTATTGCATTCTACATGATGAACACCAATTTCTGGCACGTGCCATGGGCATAGGTCTGCTGTGGGTTTCACAATAACAACCATAGTGCCTGAAACAACAGGTCACAATCTTACAAAGGCTCAGTGGGGTGAACTCACACGTCTATAGCAGTAGTTCACTCACTTTCAATCAGTATCTATTCGGGCAAACATTTTTATTATTCATGCACGTGCACATTACTAATTGCTGCATTAGTAATTGTTATTATTCTCTTTTTATAAGCTTTCAACCATTTGCAGACATTATCACTGTCTGGTTGTCAGATCAGAGATCGGTTTTATTCCTGCTTTTGCATAAAGCCCTGTCCAGTGAGTGAGGATTCAAAATTTGTTTAAGTGGTTTAAGATAATTTATTAATATATTATATCGTATTTTTCTTTTTCAGATTCGAGTCTGGGCTCGCAGAAAGGCCATTGATGAAGGCCAGGGGGAATATGCCCTTAATGTGACAGGGCCAATCTTAAAGTTTTTTGAAAATTACTACAATGCCACTTACCCCCTCTCTAAATCAGGTAAGACAAGGTAGCACTCTTAGCCTTAATATTTAAACCTTGATATTTTAAATAAACTCACACCCTTTCAAGCACACTGCATCTGAAGTGCATTTGCTCCTGTGATGTACTTGTCTGGAAGTCAGTGAGCATTATGCACCCCACAGACCACAATATACTAGCAGGAACTAACACCAATTGGAGGAGAGGAGCATCTCTCACTGCTAACAGCAACTTGGCACCTTGTAAGGAGCTAGGGGGTGCTATGTATAATATGCTAATATGACATAGCCCAAACTAAAACCTATGAGACACAGGCAGTAAGGCCCAACCCATGTTGGCAGTGACATCTTATACTGACTAGCCCATTTTTCATTTGTACTCATTTTATCTATACCCTTTCTGAGAATTCTTAACCAAGTCTATATCACTGTTGGGAATAACATGCATTCTGTTACATAATTCACTGAAATATCAAAAAAAAAAAAAAAAAAATGAATACAAAATTAAACAAAATTTTGAAAAGGTTCAACATCTTGTTTCTTCCAGATCAGATTGCCCTGCCAGACTTCAATGCTGGGGCCATGGAGAACTGGGGTCTTATCACATACAGAGAGACAGCTCTGCTCTACGATCGAACAAGGTCCTCCAATGGAGACAAAGAGACCATTGCCACCATCATTTCTCATGAACTGGCTCACATGGTGTGCAAGGCTCACCCCTTTTTCCATCATAGCTATTTACGAGATTTTCTAAATATTAACTGTTAGGGAATGCTACCAGTGAATTTGTGTCTCCTTTTTTGTGGCTTTAAAACACATGCTTGATACAAAAGGCATGTTCCAAGACTGTATGGGCAGGGTTGGGGTAATTTCCCTTTCAATTCAGTCAGAAAAAAATTTAAATTAAATTCATGAATTGAAAAATGGTAAAAATTAGATTTTGAGATTTTAGTATATCTGTTCATTTCTTAAATTCACTGAATTGATTTTGAATTTACCCCTATCAGAATTGATCAAATTAATTACAAATTGCCATGTGGGGACAATAAAGATCTACTGAACTAAACTGAATTGAGCATCAAACCTGGTGTGAGGAAAGTTCTTCATAAGTTTTCTCACAACCAAATAAGAATCTTACTGGAATGTTCCCCAAGGTTGTAGAAGCGTTTGTTAGCTGTTATGATATTGAGTGTGCTCACTCAATATCATAACTTCACTTTGGGACACTTTGGGAGAGTGCTGCAACTGAAGGCATTATGGGGTTTCTTCCATCCCTAGTCTAGACCTGGCCTACTTACATGCCGCTTGCTTTCATCTTCACAGTGGTTTGGAAATCTGGTGACGATGAACTGGTGGAATGACCTGTGGCTGAACGAAGGATTTGCCACCTACGTCTCTTACCTCGGGGCCAATGACGCTGAGCCAGAATGGGGCGTGGTAAGCTTCGATCCAATACATGCCTGCTGATTCCCAAGTACAGTTTTCTTATATATAGTCAATCATTTTTGTTTATTACACAGCTTTGTTGAATGCTCAATTCTGATTGGTCAGCTTCACAGAGGCAACCCCCTTTCATGTCGGGGGCTCTTTGTCTCTGCATTGGTCATGATTATACGATAGCTGACCACCCTCACGGAGATTACCCCTTTAGTAATGACAAATTTTAGGCTATTAAAAAGGCCATGGAAAGGTCTAAAACAACCACATTTATTGGACACCACTGATCTAACATTACTTCTCCTTCACAGAAAGACTTGATGGTTCTATATGACGTCCACGGTGTGTTCGCAATTGATGCCCTGGCCTCTTCTCACCCTCTCTCCTCCAGAGAGGATGAGATCAATAAGCCAGAGCAGATCAATGAGCTATTTGATGGCATTACCTACAGCAAGGTAAAGTGCACATCTGAGCATAATCTACTGTAAGATAAACTGTATACATCTGTGCGTGTAATCTACAGCAAAAGTAGATAATCCACATACAGAAATGTACATGTACACAAGTTCATGTTCTAGTTCATTATTTTCATTCATATGTACATTGCATTACTCCTTACATTGCAACTGAACATAAATGAAGCTCTGTGGAGTTATATGAGAAAGCAATTCAAAACACATCTAAAGCAGAGGTCTCAAACTTGAGTCCAGGGAGGCCACATGGTGTGCTGGCTCTTGGTTAAAGTACTAAAGTGCTTAATTTATGGCACTGATTTACTAAAGAGTCGAAACACCTGGATTTCAAAGTTTACTGACTGCTTATTGAAAGGGAAATATACAAACCTGGATATCGTACAGTTCACCAGAATCTTGACATCACTGCCCTAATGTAAATTAACAGATCTACACATCATCTAAATATAGGATAATGAAGATACACTTCACAATGAAAAAAGACAAGCAGAGAAGAACAAGCTAAAAGGAATATGTTGATCTTTTTGTTTTTGGTCTGTAGGGGGCGTCTGTGCTGAGGATGCTCTCTAATTTCTTGTCAGAGCCAGTGTTCGCCAAAGGACTCCAAGTGAGTCTGAACTCAATTCTGGCATGCCCTGTAATAACGACCATCAATAAACAGTAGTGTTCACAAAACATTTCAGCTCCATCACAACAGGCTGGTATAGTTAGAATTAAGTGATGAGATCAATTTCGCTCCGAAACAAGGATGTGATTTCCACATAGGGTTGCCACAGCAAAATGTTCAGAGTAAAACCAGTTCTGATGATCTGAGTACTTTTAACAACTAATAGAATGAATGTGTTGTTTCAACACTTAAAATTTTGCTGTGCGGAATTGGAAGCAATCGGTGTGTTTAAACCAAGCTTGACACAGTATTGGATGCATAAAATGCATAAATGGCATCAGTCTCGATGAGCTGAGTAGCCTATTCTAGTCATTATGCGTTATGTTTCTAATGATTCTAAATAGGCATTAAAATATCATGTTTTCAATTTGATACAATAGATGCATCCCCTGGGCCACTAACACTGTACCAAGAATGTACCCTTCTTACGCTAATTTATGACTTTGCTTATATCTTCTCTGGAATATAAAATCTCTCCCTGTAGACCTACCTGAACCAGTTTGCGTACAGTAACACCGTATACATGGACCTCTGGAATCACCTTCAACAGGTAAGTTCAATCGGATGCAAACAAATATAAAACAGGTGCAAAGTTCATGGGGTAGCAGACAAACCCTATAAGAGCCCCTATGGAGCTCAGGGTTCAGCTCCCTGAAATGGCACTTTTTGTGCTGTGATTCCATCTTTATCTGCATCCCGTCATCTGGTTAAAGTGAAATACACATAAGAAGGGAAGACTGTCTGCTCTCTGCTTTTTTTCCAAGAGGTGGCTTGAATTTTGAAGTGTGGTGGAGTGTGGTGAAACGTAGAGAGCTGTGTCTACTTTATATCACTGTACTTTATATCAGGTCTGATGCTACATTTCTGTGGCAATGGCAGACTTTTCTTGCAGCAAGACTGAATTTACCAGTGACTGGTGTGGTGAAAACCCTACACAGAAATAGGGGGCATTAGGGCGGGCAAATATTTTTAAAAATGTTACACCAAAGAGGAAGCACACTAGAACCTCTGACAAAACACTTCCAACATTCTGTATAAAGCTTGTGTATTGTGAGTGGGGGAGTTGTGGCTAATTTGCGATGTGGCTTTGGCCATTTTCAGGCAGTGGACAGCACTCCCAGCCTATCTCTCCCTCACAGCGTGAACGACATCATGAATCGCTGGATACTCCAGATGGGGTTCCCCGTGGTCACCATCAACACTCGCACAGGAGAGCTCTCCCAGAAACACTTCCTTCTAGACCCTGAGTCCGTTGTTGATAGGCCATCTGAATTCAAGTAAGTGCTGGCTTGGGAAATCTTAATGGGGTGGGGAGAGGCAGCTGCTTAAATTGGTAGTGTCTCATTTAGTGTGAGAAGTGAAGGGGTGAGACCTGCAACACTGGGGTAGCATGGTGGTGCAGTGAGAAGGTCCTGGGTTCAAATCCGGGGCCTTTCTGCGTGGAGTTTGCACGTTCTCCCTGTGTTTGCGAGCACATAATAATAATAGTACTGCTGGATCTGTTCTTTGTGTACCCCTCTGGGGAATGTAAGTCACCCTGAACAAGTGTGTCCAGTGTGCAATAAATGACAAGTACCTTAGCCATTCATATTAAAATTACTCAATATACTGCAATTGTGACTAATGCACATCATGAATTATCTGTCAAATCAAAGGGGAAGTTGTGCTTAAAGTATTAAAAACTAAAATGATTTCATATTTTCAACTCTCTGTGGCCTCAGCTATGAGTGGTATGTTCCCATAACATGGACCAGGACCGGTGCTCAACAGAACCCATTTTGGCTGCTACAGAAAACAGGTAGGCTTATTACATGGGTTCCGGTCACATGTGCCCACAATGAAATGGAATATATCAAAATGTATTGTAAAGATGCTGATGTTTTAGAAAGCATGATCATAATTATATTTGGCATCACTGTATTTTTGTGTTAATATATCTGTTACAATATCAGAAAGTAATATGTTTTTCCATACCCCGAGGGCCGGGTAAGAACAGTAAATGGGGCTTTGTGTACTGCGGCTGGCTGACTCGCTGGGAAGCTGACTACCCATGGTTGAAATGTGCACGAGTGGTGGTCTGCAGTCGGTGGCGGTATTCATCTTAAATGACCAGCATTATGTTAACAGCCTACAGCAGACTGTATATATTGAATAAGTTCAAAGCTGAGTGGGCAAGTTCAAACTAGAAGTGTAACATTAGCATTTGAGTAAAACATGGCTTGGATGGGCAGCGTATTTGCGAAACCTAGGATGGTTTGGGGCAATATGAATGTAATCAATATTATTTCATAGTCTATTTAAATGTTATGTTGACCGTGATTTTGTGATACAGGTATGATTTACATTTAAAAGCTAGCATCAATAGCTACATTAGCTGGCATAGCTAGTAGGCTACCCAAGCAGACTGTCATAACTGACCTAACTATCAATAGCTAGCTAGGAATAGCTAAACATATTATCAACTATTATCACTTGATAGCCATTTATACCATTACCACTTGGGTGACAAGCCCTTTTTATCTGATTTAGTTGCTAGTAAACTTGTCACACCTCTACTGATACATTTTTCTTGTTAGTTTTGCAGGTAGTTAGCTATCAAGTATTAAGTTAATATTCTACAGCATGTTATTTATTTTTCAGATAAGTTAATTTCACCTAAAATGTTTGCTAATTTGCTTGCTTGCTAGCTAGTTTTGATTTTACAGCTCAATGGCTAGTTACAAATTGCAAACATGTAATGGTGTGCTAACTAGCTACTTACCTAACATCTATTTAGTGAAGCTAGCTTAACTGGCTATCGATAGACTTCATTTAGGTATGGAAAGGTCTGGCTCACACCATACCTTGGATTCATAGACTTTTGTTGTAATTGATTAAAAATGAAATGTATATCATTTTTACATTAAATATAGAGGAAGTATCTTTGGGAACCCATGTCAAAAGAAGGTCCATTTATGGACAAAACTAATGGGTCAATGGTTGCAGTTTCTGACAGACAATGTTCCCCACAGGCTGTGTCCAAAGTCTGGCTGAGTTAGGTTTGCCTAATTTTGTTTATATTTCCCCATTTATTGGGAAGGGTTGAAATATCTTGATCATATGTTTTCATAATATTTACATAAAGTTGCAGTGGTTCTGGCCATGCTGAGAGGCTGACCATATCATTATGCTGCGCCTTCAGGCTGACCATTTCTGATATTGAACACCCTGTGCAATCAAAATAACCATTTTGATATTATTATACATTATATTATACATACAGAATCAAAGCAAACAAATACAATAAAATTACCTCTGTTGTATTGAGTTGAGAATTTAAATGACTTTTTTGTAGCTGAAAGCAGGAAAGTTCTTACACTACCCATGCCATTTGGTGATAGTCTTTTGGAGATCCTGTTGCTTACAGATGCATCATCATACCTAGCTTTCATGTTTAAAAATGCCATACTTGAAAAGAAAATTGTATTATTCTCTTGGCTATAGATTAAAATGTAATGATTTAATTGTTTTGTTCATTAAATGAACAGCGACCCATGAACCACTGAAAATGACTGGGACAGATTGGGTACTGGCCAATATCAATGTCGCGGGATACTACAGAGTGAACTATGACATCAGCAACTGGGAACGCCTCCTAAACCAGCTGAACTCTGACCACCAAGTAAGCACCTTCGTCAATCATGTTGCATTTTAAAAGGTTTTTGGCATTAAAACATTACGTATTTACTTGGAAAACGTATTGCCTCTGTAACAATAAATCAAAGAGTTGATAGTTACTCTACTTTTTTATTTTAAATGGCAGCTCTGTATCAGTGCAAAGAAAGGTAGCCGTGAATTTCTAGACATTAACTTGTCGGTTCAGGTTTATGTCAGTTTCTCTCTGATTTTCCCACAGGTGATTCCAGTCATCAACAGGGCCCAGATTGTTGATGATGCTTTTAACCTTGCTAGGTGAGGCCTTTGTACACAAACAGCCACTGCTACAATTTTCTCTTCAAAATCCTTGAATCCATAAGCCACGAGATATAAAAGGTATATTTTTATCTCTTTAAAGGGCAAAAATGGTAGATACAACATTGGCTCTGAGAACAACCAAGTATCTCTCCCAAGAAAGAGAGTTCATGCCATGGGAGTCAGCCATCGGCAACCTGGACTACTTCTTCCTCATGTTCGATCGCAGTGAGGTCTATGGCCCCATGCAGGTCAGCTGAATCAGTTGAAATACAATAAAATCAGGATCTGATTTCTTAAGATTCTGTTTGAGACAACAGTAATTTAAAATCGATACAAACAGTGATTAAAAAAAATATTGACCTGTAAATGCCATAGGATTTTACAATGCAGATATGTTTGCAGTGTCTTATATAAACATTTAAAATTTAATTGGTCTACTAATTAATTCTAATAACATGGGATATATAGTATGTTTGATTTGTGCACATTTCTATTTTTTATTTTGAAACAACCTTGGAAGACAGTGTTCTACAGAATAAGAGTTTGGTGTTAAACAAAATAATAATAATAATCTGACATAGTGTGTTGTAACAAAAAGCACCCTACCGAGCTTATACAAAAGTAACAAAAAATAAATGCATTTTTTTTCTTGTAGACTTACCTCAGGAATCAAGTCGGGCCCCTCTTTATGCATTTCAAGAATATTACTTCAGACTGGACTAAAATACCCACTGGACACACTGATCAGTAAGTGAAAGCTGTTTATTCTAAGCACAGGTGATGATGGAAATCAAAGAGACCCTAAAGATCAGTGATCTTCATTCATGGTCCTGATGAGCCGCAGGGTCTGTCAGTTTTTGTTTTCGGCTTAATATCACCAACCAATTCAGACCCAAAAACCAGGTGAGGTGAGAACTGTGCAACTGACTACTTTAATTGATCAATTAAATGTCAAGTAACAACAAAAACCAGCAGACCCTGTGGCCCGCCAGGACCAGGATTGAAGATCACTGCTATAGAAGGGTTTTAAAATAAATGAAAAATATACACCAATCCATAGATGACTGGTTATTTTTGGTCTTCAGCTGTTTGCCTCATCTGCTTCTTCCTCTGCTTTTTTCTGTTCCTTTTGGCTGTTAATTGTTACGAGAGGTAAACACCACAAAATCTCCTCTTGCCTTCAGGTACAACCAGGTAAATGCTATCCGGTTGGCCTGCAGCACAGGTGTGGAGGGTTGCCAGGAATTGACCAGAAATTGGTACCAGCAATGGATGAAAGACTCGGCCAATAACCCGTGAGTTTAATGCTCTGTTATTAGGCCTCCAACGAACCAATTCTGAATAAATTACACTATAACACATGTGCAACTGTGGATGGCAACATTTTACTTGCATTTATACCTGGCTTTGATAAACAGATATGGCACTGAGGCTAATGGTGGCTATCAAAGAGAATAGGTAGATAAGCTAAGTATTTTAAAATGAATGGCAAATGTATGCTATTGCAGAGATGACTTAAGTTCTGGGCATCCTTGTTATGTCTGTCTGTTTATACTGCCTCTTTTGGTGGCATTTGAAAGAGGTTATTTTATCGCCTGGATACCTACTGTTTTGGGTGGGGTTTGGCAAAAGTACTTCAAACAACAGGTTATGGCTCCTGGGGGAGGGGACAGTTTCTCTTTCTCCCTGTGACTACCTGACTGCCCTCTCCAGGATTCATCCCAACCTGAGGACGACGGTGTACTGCAGTGCAATCGCGGCAGGGGGCGCCGAAGAGTGGGATTTTGGCTGGAAGATGTTCAAGACTGCCACCATTGCCACGGAAGCAGATAAGCTGATGTATGCCCTGGCTTGCACCAAGCAACCCTGGCTACTTAAGAGGTGAGTTTGGGCTACAGAGTGTGAGCAGATCGAAGTGATCAGTGCAGCGGACGTGTCTCTCGATTATACATATGCAAATCTCAATCAACGGCTACAAACCTTTTTGGCAGCTATTTTCTCCACATTGCTTTTACTACATGCCCAACGAGCGCACCACAAGCTGTGTCACACCCCGGGATATCTTCGCAGAAATGACCAAAGCGTGAGTGTATAATAACGGTTGATGATGGCAAGGGAAGGGGAGACATACATTAATAAAATGAAATTAATTAGCTGGTGTTTCAAAGACTATAACGAGAGAGTGGAAATAAGCAAGGATTTATTTTTTTATGTGAGCAAGACCACTATTGGAAACGTAGTGTACGGGTGACACCAAACACGGAGCAAAGTGACAGCAAAGGTTTTAGAGTGATGAGCGCCATTTTTGCCCGCTCTAGCCTGCTCCCATTCTCAGTGCAGGAGGAAAGCCATGGAGGGCTGGTGCAATGTAAGCCCAATGTCAGCCCAAGATCCTGTTCTACTCTGCCCCTCAGTGATGGAATGAGCTCCACACAACAGCACTGTCACTGCCCATTAGGCCTGGGTCAAATGCCTATTTGAAATACTTTAAATGCTGTAGTAAACATTCCTGCCGTCGCTGACAATTTTCAATGGAACATGTTACTACAACAAAAATGTATGAAAAAAAGAATCTTGTTCTAAATGCAAATTTTATTTTTAAACTGGCCAAAATCTGCTGGAATTCTTCTGGTGCCTAAAGGGTTAAAGTATTTCAGTGAATTGCTTGACCTCCCTACCCTAAATTCTGAGCATTTATCCCTTGTTTAGTGCATCTGAATATACGTACAGTACATCTAAAACTGTGCCCTCAAATCCATAATGCTACTTATAGCACTGTATTCCCTAACTCCCTCATGCTCCTTAAAGTTATTTTGAAGGTTTGCATTATGACGTTGGCTATTGATCATAGTACTAAGTCGATATCATTACTGCAGGGAGCAGAGACATCATTCAGTCAAGGCGCCTACATTAGACAAATGCACAATGTTAATACTGTATGCTGTGATTGATTTAGATTTTTTTTTTTTTTTTTTGAATGTAGGTACCTAGAATACACCCTGGATCCAACTAAAATTCGGAAGCAGGACGCCACTTTCACCATTCGGTACATTGCCGGAAATGTGGTGGGACAGACCTTGGCTTGGGACTTTATCAGAGAGAGATGGGAGTACATTTTCTCACAGTGAGTCGGACCAAACATTCCTTTTACAATAGATCCCGTGAGTATTACATGATAGTTTAATTTTGTGGGAAAATTCTGCTGTCCGAGAGAATTTGGAACTTGAGTTGCACTGCTGAGACCATGCCATTTTGCCTAGATATAACTTGCCAAAAAACATCATTCAGATAGTGCGTAAATACTATCGCAGGAGTGTCTAATCCAATCCAAAAAGGTCCAATGTGGGTGCAGGTTTTTGTTTTAGACTGGCACTACGATGCCTGATTCACCTAATTAACTTATCATTGCCTTCAGTCAAGACCTTGAAAAGTAGGTGTCTTAGTGCTGGGATTAAATAAAACCTTGGGAATGTTCTTAATTTTTTAAAATTTATTTCTGATGTTCTTTCTTCTCTGTTCATTTGAACTAGCCTATACTTTGAATAATTGTGAAACCAATTTGTCTGTGTGTCTACTGTGGTTGATTGTTGTGATAATGAAGAAAAAGAACACAAATGAAACAATAAATAGTTTAAAATCAAATAAATAGATGAAATAACAATTAAATTTTATATATTGTATATATTATTTTGTGTGTGTGTGTGTGTGTGTGCGTGCAGGTGATTAGGACCCTTTGTATGCACTTATTATACGTCGCTTTGGATAAAAGCGTCTGCCAAATTCATGTAATGTAATGTAATTATATACATTAGGTTTTGACGTATACTCTCCCATCTCTAAGGGTGTGTGTGTGTGTGTGTGTGTGTGTGCAGATGATTATATACCGTAGGTTTTGATGTATACTCTCCCATTTCTAAGGATGTATGTGTGTATGTGTGTGTGTGTGTGTGTGTGTGTGTGCGCAGGTGATTATTTACCGTAGGTTTTGACGTATACTCTCCCATTTCTAAGGATGTGTGTGTGTGTGTGTGTGCAGGTGATTATATACCGTAGGTTTTGACATATACTCTCCCATCTCTAAGGATGTGTGTGTGTGTGTGTGTGTGTGTGTGCAGGTGATTATATACCATAGGTTTTGACGTATACTCTCCCATCTCTAAGGATGTGTGTGTGTGTGTGTGTGTGTGTGTGTGTGTGTGTGTGTGTGTGTGTGCAGGTGATTATATACCGTAGGTTTTGACGTATACTCTCCCATCTCTAAGGATGTGTGTGTGTGTGTGTGTGTGTGCGCGCGCAGGTGATTATATACCGTAGGTTTTGACGTATACTCTCCCATTTCTAAGGATGTGTGTGTGTGTGTGTGTGCGCAGGTGATTATATACCGTAGGTTTTGATGTATACTCTCCCATCTCTAAGGATGTGTATGTGTGTGTGTGTGTGTGTGTGTGTGTGTGTGCAGGTGATTATATACCATAGGTTTTGACATATACTCTCACATCTCTAAGGATGTGTGTGTGTGTGTGGGTGTGTGTGTGCGCAGGTGATTATATACCGTAGGTTTTGACGTATACTCTCCCATTTCTAAGGATGTATGTGTGTATGTGTGTGTGTGTGTGTGTGTGTGTGCGCAGGTGATTATTTACCATAGGTTTTGACGTATACTCTCCCATTTCTAAGGATGTGTGTGTGTGTGTGTGTGCAGGTGATTATATACCGTAGGTTTTGACATATACTCTCCCATCTCTAAGGATGTGTGTGTGTGTGTGTGTGTGTGTGTGCAGGTGATTATATACCATAGGTTTTGACGTATACTCTCCCATCTCTAAGGATGTGTGTGTGTGTGTGTGTGTGTGTGTGTGTGTGTGTGTGTGTGTGTGCAGGTGATTATATACCGTAGGTTTTGACGTATACTCTCCCATCTCTAAGGATGTGTGTGTGTGTGTGTGTGTGTGCGCGCGCAGGTGATTATATACCGTAGGTTTTGACGTATACTCTCCCATTTCTAAGGATGTGTGTGTGTGTGTGTGTGCGCAGGTGATTATATACCGTAGGTTTTGATGTATACTCTCCCATCTCTAAGGATGTGTATGTGTGTGTGTGTGTGTGTGTGTGTGTGTGTGCAGGTGATTATATACCATAGGTTTTGACGTATACTCTCACATCTCTAAGGATGTGTGTGTGTGTGTGGGTGTGTGTGTGCGCAGGTGATTATATACCGTAGGTTTTGACGTATACTCTCCCATTTCTAAGGATGTGTGTGTGTGTGTGTGTGTGTGTGTGTGTGTGTGCGCAGGTGATTATATACCATAGGTTTTGACGTATACTCTCCCATCTCTAAGGATGTGTGTGTGTGTGTGTGTGTGTGTGTGCAGGTGATTATATACCGTAGGTTTTGACGTATACTCTCCCATCTCTAAGGTATGGTGGCGGCTCTTTCTCATTCTCCTCTCTTATTGATGGAGTCACCCGGAGGTTCTCATCAGAGTTTGAGCTGAAGCAGGTAAGCCTTGGGGTGTGTTTCACAATGCAGGATTACTGAGATGCAGGATTACTGCGCTGAGTAAAACCTGGCACAGCTCTTTTTACTTCAGTCCATGGTCCAGATTTGAAAGGGTTACGGGTTTTACACAGTGCAGTTATCCAGCTAACCCAACAATCCTGCTTCTTGAAACAGGGCCTTGGACTTCACCCATGTCTGTGTGTTTGTGGTCGTATTCTGGTGAAGCTCTAGGTTCTACCACCACATGTCTGTTTTTTTTTTGTTCTTCAAAAAAAATTGACAATTGGTGCCATCTGGTGATGATTTTTGAAACCACACTTGGTACTGAATGGTTCTGAGCCACGATGAGGTTGCACCCTTCATAGTGAATTTATTGAACATGATCAGTGGACACAACTAAATCATTATTAATAATAATAATAATAATAATAATAATAATAATAATAATAATAAAACAGTACACCTACAAGATAAAGCATATTTCTAATTTTTAAAATTATTTTACCCAACATCCTATATGGCTGTGTTATGTAGTTTCAATATATAGCTGTTGGTGTTGTAAAAACACTACTACTGTGCAATACAATTCCTTTCATAATTCACTCATGACGACCTATTTAGAGCAAATGCAAAAAAGAGATCAGATGTTGGGCATGTGCCTTGCGTGTGGACATGGCTCGGGGTGTGAGCGTGAGACCAGGTGCGTTGTGTTTTTTCTGGCAGCTGCGGAGGTTTAAAGACGACAACGCCAACGTGGGGTTCGGCTCGGCCACGCTGGCGGTGGAACAGGCCATCGAGAGGACCGCGGCCAACATCAAATGGGTGACAGAGAACAAGGACCCTGTGATGAAGTGGTTCCTCAGTGAATTGCCACCACAGGAAACTTCAGCATAGGCTACTGTATGTATACAGTATAGCTCAGGAGGTAAGACCGATTGTCTGGCAGTCGGAGGGTTGCCGGTTCAAACCCCACCCTGGGCGTGTCGAAGTGTCCTTGAGCAAGACACCTAGCCCCTAACTGCTCTGGCGAATGAGGCATCAATTGTAAAGCGCTTTGGATAAAAGCGCTATACAAATGCAGTCCATTTACCATTTGCCATCTTTGAGGAGGCAATACATTTACACTTGTTATACAAAATCCATTCATGCAACTGGATTTTTACTGAAGTGACTCAGGTTCAGTATCTCGATCAAGGGTATAATGGCAATGTTTCTCTTTCCTAACAGATTTCCATAGGTTTTGCAATCACAAGAATTCCTTCCTTTACACTGTGCGCCTCCGTTTTCGGCTCATACTGTGAAATATTAGGAAAGGACAATTTTTCTAAAATAGACTGTTTGTTATTTAAGAATTTTTTTTCAAATAGAAAAATGTCCGTCATAAATTGTAATATTTTTTTATAAATGTATCATGCACATTTTTCCAGTTTCTCTTCTTTCCAGAAAATTCCTGTTCTATTATGTATTAAACACATTAAAATCCACATTTCCAGACAAAAATTAATGCAGTTTCTCTCAGTCATACAAAACCAATCCAAACGGATTACACACATGGCAAGTGGAACAAAAATACATTTGATGTATCAAAGTTACGATTTATGAATAAATGTAAGAATATACTTATGAATGTGTTCACAATTTATGATTTACATTTCAAATTCTGTGTATAGTCAATGTTAAAAATAATTAATTTATTAATTAATAATTATTGCTAAATTTTGGATATTGTAAATACAAATTTTCAATCTTATATTTTTAATATCAATAAATGAATGGAACATTCTATGCAGTTTTGATCTGTTTATTGACATGACAACACATGCAGGCACAGGCTAAACTTGTGCCTTCATCTGGGGCATGTTTCTGGGCAGTGCAGGGTGGTCCTTCTGTTCTGCTTCTATTTCTACCTCTGTTTTCTTTTGAAATTGAATCTCTGAGTCAGACACATTCTATATTCGTAATCAAACTAGATGGAATTAAAAAGTAGAGGGCTGGGACCCAGAGGGCAGGCAGAGTTGTCCTATTCCATGTGTGACATTTTGCCACGGATACAAACCCCCACAAGTGTCAGCAATGCAGGATCCTGGGACAGGAAGGAGGAAATGTCACCTCACAGTCCCCTCTATCCATCATTCAAATGGTAGCACCCTGTGCATCCTGATACTCCCCACACATTCTGCTGCACCTTACATATTCTGATACCCCCCACACATTCTGCTGCTCCTTACATATTCTGATACCCCCTACACATTCTGCTGCTCCTCACATATTCTGATACCCCCTACACACTCCGGTGTTCCTTACATATTCTGTTACCCCCTACACATTCTGGTGTTCCTTACATATTCTGATACCCTCTGAACATTCTGGTGTTCCTTACATATTCTGATACCCTCTGAACATTCTGGTGTTCCTTACATATTCTGATACCCTCTAAACATTCTGGTGCTCTTTACATGTTTACAAATTCTGGAATTCCCTACATATTCTGGTGCTCTTTGCATATTCTGATACTCCCTACATACCCTGATACTCTACACATTCTGGTGCTCCATACATATTCTGATACCACCTACATATTCTAAATATGCTGGTGGTCGCTACACATTCTAGTGCGTGCATATATTTGGAGCTGAGCTTCATGTAGTGTTTCTCCTTAAACATTCACCTCACTTACACATTTACCATCTTGAAAAAGCTTCAGTAATTAGTTCAATTTAAGATTTCAGAAGTTAAATGGTTAATGTTTACTTTTGCAAGGTTTTAGGGAAGTGCCTAAGTTCATCACAAATGGTCATCACAAAGTTGGTTGGAACAGCTATCCAAAGGTTTTATCTGATAAATAAAGAAATAAAGACAAAGAGTGAAGTATTTATAAAATGTGTGTGTGTGTGTGTATTATTTTATTCTGAAAGAAATACACATCATCAGATACACATCGCAAGACTTCATTCATTTATCCAAAGGGAGTGTGACTGGCAAGCAAGCGCAAACTCTGTCATCACTTTAAACTAGTGTTAATTGAAAGGTCACATGCCATCTCCAAAAAGAGGTCTGAAGGAATGCCCCATCCCTAGGTGTTAAATATCATGTGGGCAGGACGTGGGGCTAATTGACACTTAATAGTTCTTTTATGTCAGGATTCAGCAAACAAACAGAGCCCTTCAGCCCAGCAGGGAGCCCCCTTTAGATATGCAATTACCACAGACAGCCCAAAGAGTACACAAATTAGCAAGCCCTCTGAGGGTATAGGCACACACACACACACACACAAACACACAGTGAATAAACACACACCTCCATGCACAGCCATGCAATATTCAACTATGAATGCGGGGAGAATTCTAATAATTCAGAAAATGATGCCCAAAGCTGTCCACTTCTTTGTACTCACAGAACAGTTAGATAATACATAATCCTGTCACGTGTAACGTGGTGGGTGGGCAGTGTGTCTAGAGAAGAATGCTTGGGTGTATTCTCTCACTCTATGTGCATATGACACTGAGCTATAAAAATGAGATTAATTATACTCTATTGTTCTACCCATAAGTACAGGCCAGATCATTAGCCAAAAAGATTATGATAATAGATAACCAAATAAGATTTTGTGCTGCTTAGCTACAGTATTATATTTCATACCCTGGTAATGATGCCAAAACTTTACATGCTCTACCATTATTTGCTTAAATTACATTGTAAAATGAGTGGCTAAATGATTCTATGAGAAGAAAGGGATGCATTTAAATGCAGTGCTTACTTTTTTGTTTGTTGATGTTGAGTTCAACACCACAGTTTCTACCATTTCATAACAATATTCTATGGAGTTAAAGGCATCATGAATTGATGAAATCTCTTCTTGTTGATTGTTTTGACATTGTAATCTCCAGCCTAATAATAATAATAAATAATGTCTTGTAAGACTGATTTTAATCTTGAGGGCAATTTCTTTGTTTGATAAGGCTAAATATTTTAAAGTTATTTTAAATATACAGTGAATGAGAGAACGATTGCAGACATCCTTTAAAAACCACCGTTGGCACGGTACATAACAAAGGACGAAACAGAATGCTGAATGTATTATACACGTTTATTTTTTATCACATTGTAAAAAAATATATTAATATGAAAATATAAATATTTCTATTTACAAATACAATTGAGCATTAAATAACATAAGCCACATGTGAACATCAAGGTCCTTTGAATGAGTCCAAGTCGATAATTGCTGTCCGTGCGAAAGGTTGTTTGTATTTTCGCTCCTAAAGTGAGCCGAGTTTGGAGAGAGGCAGCTGGTTTTGCAGGGTATAATATTCATCCGTAAGCGTTTGCGCAATGCTGTAGTCACCACAGGGATTCTGCTGGGAAAAAGGAACACAGGGGCAAAGGTTAGTGGACTGTAATACCCAGTGGTTTGTGATAATTTTTTACGCAGCATATTTTGGTGATTGTCTTATCTCTACATTGAAAATGAAGGGGCTGTGGTCTATAGCTTCCTGACCACAGAACATTTGTGTAATTGTTAAGTAATGAAAGTTAGGTATTTGTTACTGACTCAGTACAGCAAAATTACAACTACTACTGCTACGACTTCTATTATTATTATTATTATTATTATCATCATCATCATTATTAGTATTACATTTCTATAGTACTTTTTGGAAAGCTAAGGGAAATTACATTCAGAGAGCAATAACACGAGGACATATACAAAAGGAAGACACATGTAGTTATGACATGCAGGTAATGTCAGTCCCACCTGGAAAGGCTGACGCAGACAGGAGTACTGGTCCACTGTGTGAGGGAAGGCAGGCTGGAACATGGAGATGTCCTCTGTCGTCATGGCGCCCACTGATTGGCAGAACGATCCCCGGTCAGTGTCCCGTGTTCCAAAGCAGGACGGAGGGAGATCTGGACGTGCCTGGGACGGGGCCCCCTCCGGGGCCTCCAGCTGGGCTGAAAGCTGGGCGATGTAGCGGATGGTGAGGCGCAGGGTCTGGATTTTGGTGAGGGTCTGGCCGGCGGGGGCCAGGGAGGGGGGGAGGTAGGCGTTGAGGTGGTGCAGGGCCTTGGTCAGGTCCCTCATCCTCAGCTTCTCCCGTTCGCTGGCGCTCTGGCGTTTGTGGCCGGGGTAGCGGGAGCGGGAGCGCCTCGCGCCCTGGGCCGGCTGGGCGGGCCTCGGCCTGGTCTCCGCGGCGGCGGTGCTAAAGAGGAGGCCGTCGGCGGGCTCCTGCCCCGCGCCACAGTGCAGGGTCCGGGGGGAGGCGCAGAGGGAGTCCACGGAGGAGGCCGGAGAGAGGCTGCCGCAGGCGCTGTAGTAGCCGGGGTCAGAGCCGGAGCAGGACTGCTCCAGCATGGCCTCACACCCCGGGGCCTGGGTCTCCTGGAGCAGGAACTGGGAGAGCGCTGAGTCCATGGCTGAAGGATGAGTGTCGCTATCTCTCTCTAGGATCCAGAAGAACTGAGCAGGAAAATCTCAGTATCCTTCTGTCTCTATCTTGGTCTCTCTTTCTCTAGGATTCAAGGATCAATGCTTTCAGTGTTGAGCAGGAAGGTTCTCTCTGTCTCTCTGTGGTAGGGTAGCAGTGGGTACTGTGGGGTTCTGCTCGGTCTCCTGCATTTATCCCCGTGGAGGTGTTGGAGGTGTGAGGTTGCACCTTCACTGGCCGCTGCAGGACTTCAAAGTGCCAGAGGAGGGATCACACCACAGGCAGGGGGTTCCTGGGAACGCCAGAGGAGCAGACTCAGGCGTCAGATACCAGGCGCAATAAATGGAAAGGCACACACATAAAAACATGCCTCCATTGCTAAATGATATTTCTTCATGGCTTGTTTGTGTGCAGTATGCGGTGTTCTCTGTTAGTCGGTCACAAACGAGACTCCGCAGAGACGGGACCTGCGGGGTTAAATGCTGGGTCATGTGATGTTGATGTAATGACGCTAAGCTTCAGATTTTCCTATTTCAGGTCTACCACCTGTGACATTTAGTCTCAAAGACAAATATAATGATCCAATGATTCAGTAATAAAAAAATCTTAGTTTCTGACACAAACGGTTATGAAAAAGAGACACTGCTCTTGTACCCCTTAGTAAGGGTCTTTATCTTCGTTAAGAAAAATAATGGAATTTATATAGAACAATATTCTAAATGAAAATTAGTGTTTTTATTATTTGCCCTGTAGCCTGATATAAAATATAAATAGATTAGAACAAAAAGGATTGTTACACTGTTGTACACTGTTATGGTGACTTAGATGAGTTCACAAGGGATAAAAATGTATTCTCTCAGTGGGAACAATATTTGCTACACACTATCAACACTATTGGAATTGATTTAACACTAATCTATTCTATTCTGTGTACCTGGTAATATTTTTGTTAACCCTTGCAAATATCTTCTGTATTTAGAGTTGGGTGAAGGAGTGATTAAGTTATGAATATTTGTCATCATCTGCTTTGCCAGATTTTCACCGTTGCAAACTTGTGGGTACCCATGGCATCTACAGGTCACACTTGAGGCAATAAAGCATGCCAGCTGTAAGGTGTGAAGAGATGAAGCACAGCACTGGTGTTTATACAGGCCGGGTGCAGGCCTGGGAAACACTGACGGCAACTTCAGGAGTCAGCAGCTGGTGCATTCTGGGAGTGATGTCATCCTACTTTAACCAATAATATTGTGGAAAGACAGCAATAGGTGAAACTACACAAATATACTTCAGTGAATTAAGCTCATGGAGTGAATAATATTCTGCTACGTTAATGCCAAGATAATTGTACAGCAACACACATTTGACATTTGCAACTGAATTAAGGGTTTACCCGATTATTAATAAACTGGGTCAATGAGCATATGTAGAATGCAGCTATGGGAAAACTGCATAAAGAGATTTCATAATAAAAGTTCCTCAGTGTTTCTTTTTTTCATATTCATACTGTTTCCCTTGTTTCCTTTTTCATATTGGCCTCTTTTTTTGGGCCAAGTACTAAGGGTTCTTTTTTGGCGATCTTTCTCTGTTTAGCTGCATATGATTTACAGTTGTTTTTTCCAGTTCTAAATTTCTCACAGGCATTGATGGAAATAATATTTTTTGGTTGCATAATTCTACAGTTTTTATGTATCATAGAGTAGTCTGTTGCTTAGAAAAACATGAAAAAATGTTAACAAAGTGAAGTTCTTAACAAAGTTCTCAGTTGTCAAAATTAAATAAATTGTCAAAAGCCAGGTAACTCCCAAAATGTTTCAAAGGTGTATCAATTATGTACAAATGCAGGCATACAGACAGGGTAAGTTATTGGTAGCTTTGCCTCATCTTTTCGTATGTGCTTTTAGATGAGTGCCTGCAAATAACAGAATGTAGATTTGGTCTAGAATGTCATAAAAAACATCCATGGTTAGAAAGACAGTAAACTTTTTATCACTTGGAATTATACTTCATACCTGTCAGGCCCTATGGTCTCATGGACTTTACAGGTAAAAATTAAGCTGGCAAATAATTCGGGGACAGGCCCAAGATCAAGGTCTGTTGACTACACATCTGTCAGAGGTGTCCGAGACTGCTTTTGAACATTTAGCACAGCGGGTACAAGCTAATTAGCGGTTGCATTTGAACCATTAATGCTACTTTGTGCTTGTTAGTTAGATGCTAAATAAGAGGTGCATCATGCTGTCAGCTTTGACACAATACCCATCCTGTTCAAAGCCTGGCTGAATAGCTCAAAGTTGGCTGGAATCACTTCATATATCTCTCAATACCCAAACTCAGAGCCAAGATCAACAGAAGCAAGCCTGTGTGTTAGCGGGCTTCCGCTGTTTTTTTTCTGCCTCGAGGCGTTAGGTAACACCTCAGCTCTTCCCAGCCCTGGGTTAGTGGATTGCAGGGACTGTGGAATGGGTCGGTGGGTGGTACTGTTCCCACAGATGAGAGTGTTATATTTTTCTGTCGCTTTGAAAACAGCATGGAGTTCTTTCTGTTATGTTATGGAGCTTTCTTTGCTCAGAGCAGACACACTGTGGGGGTTTTTCTTTATTTTGTTTTGTTGTTTTCCACCAATTTTAATGTCTAGCAGTAGGCAACATTTCCCCCGTGGTGCCTGGATTATTATTTCACAATATATTCACAATATATTATTAACAATGCATTGTAAGAGCAGCTGTCCATTTGTAAGATAACTTTTCTGAAAAAATACATTCTGCTTAGCAACATAAACGTGGAGCCGGGAGAAACAATCCTCATATGAAGACAGAAATATAATATCCAGATCAGTCTGTAAGGCTCATACACCACATTGAGTATATTCTTGACAATAGCTTTTCAAAATGGTCTGGCTGACAATACAGTATTTTACTAATTTAAGAATTTGCAGAAAAACTATCATGTTGATAAGGGAGGTATTTGCACTTGACTCAAGTAATTACCTGAAATCAAATGTGTTTTTTCTCTTTTGTTCATATTGTTACACTTTTCATGCATTTCAGTGACCAGAATGCAAATTTAGTTTTGTAAATATGTGTGGATAAAAATGAAATATTTTGCGAAATCCTGGAAGGACGGTATGCAGGCAGAACTGAATATCGTGGGATCTACATTTTGTATGATTTGCTCAACAGGGTTTTGATCTTTGACAGCTATTTATTTGCCCTGAACTAGGACGATTCTCCACATATATTTGCATTCTTTCAGTATGTTCATAATTTTTCGGGACTTTTATTGCTTTTCACCATGGCGTTTTGAATAGTACATTTTGGACATCATTAGTTTTTAATGGGCTTCTTTAATTTGCGCAATCATCATCAAATCACTCCTAAGGGTTTGCCTCTGGCTCTCACCTTGGCTGATTATGGCAAGCTTGGGTCAAGTACACGTCTAAAAACTCCTTAGATGCTGGCGAAGTTCGGAAACACTCCGGCAGATCCCATTAGATCATTCAAAGAAAAACGTTGCGATCCCAGATGTGTAATCATATGAAAGAATCAAAAAATTTTATTGGTATTGGAATATTGGTAAATATGCGTTTCAGCATCTCATATCTGTCATCTAAAGAGCTAAAGCATTTCAATATTTAATGCAGGTGTGGTAAAATGCTAGTCTGTAATAAGTGTTTAAATGTCTGACTGAGGTCCTCAGTCTGCCTGCAGGCATTTGCACATCAAATGCACCTATCCAACCAATAAAACAAACGCTTAAATATCCTAAATCCCTGGATTCCTCACACCACACTGCTCTAAGCGCATGCATATGCAGCTCCGTCCCTTCAAGCATTAGAGGATTAAGGAGATAAGGGGCACCAGAATGGGGTCTTTGAAGGGCTCGGGTCCCACAGACATGGAGGTGCGAAGGAGCCGTCTTCACTCTCCTCGAGTTCATTACCCAGGATTCCCTGGGAACTAATACTTGTCTATGCTATACTGTCATTTCGGTAATGATCTGAAGTTTTGCCACATGTTTCTTTTAAAAAAGTACACATTGCAGATATTTTTTTATAAACTCAGTGGCTACCAACCCCATATAAATGCTATGTACAAAAATTATTTTTTAATAAAAAGGTTATAATTTTACCTTCAAATTAAGGGGGAAACATATCACGGTGAGAATGGTGACAGAGATGACACTTCTGATAAAAGGATTTTAATAGTGATTTTTTCCTTTTAACATGAGTCAGAATTCTTTAGGTTTTTAATGCTTGTGCAATATGTGGACTTTTCCTGCAATGTAAGATAATATTTATAGAATGCAGTGTGGTAACAAGAAAAATGCTTGAATGATATACTGAATGAATCATCTCATTGTAATGTTCTAATGTAATGTTTAGTGTCTTCAAAATGGTTTTTGGATTTTTATTCAGAATATATTTTTAATACCTGCTACATACTACAGGAATTTGAAACTGATATCTTGCTACAGCAAAGCCTGAAAACTGCACTGCCACACTTTTTAAAATTTCTTTGCATTTTCTTTTGATTTTTAAACAAAAGTGCAAAATAAACATCAAAGTAGGAAGCAAGAAGCAAAAAGTGCCTAATTTGCCATTTATCACTAGGACTGCAAACCTTGACTTCTTTATCTTTGTATTAGGATGTGGGTGATAAGCTCTTTATCAAGGCAGGGAGAAGAGACATAATTAGAATGCAAATATTTGAGAGTGACAGCTGGAATTTTCAGCCCTCTGTGAAGTCTCTCTGGTTTATGTTACCAGAGTTATTTTAGCACCTGGCCAGCAGGAGGTGCTGTTTCTACCAGTACAGTGCTGGTTGTTTGAGAAGAGCCTGCAGGGAAGTTGCAAGTGTTTGGTGGAACAAACAAAATGCTACTCATATAATGTATGTGGATAAGGTTGCAATATTATGTTTGTAGTCTATATGATATTTTAGTTATAAAATTATACAATTAAGTATATAGGCTAATACATGACTGGTTTAGAATGTTTGAAGAATGCACAAAAGATATAGCAGAGGTGCTTTTTTGGCTTGCAGTTTTCTCCCTGTGACCACAGTGATCTCTTAAACTAACTTGGAGAAGAGTCTGTGAAATATGAAAGTGTGCACCAATTTTTGTCAGCTAAGAAAAGTTGAAAATGTATATTTGACTGTCGAGAATTGAATGTCTACTCTTATAAGCATGAAAGTTGTACATAAAATATAAATATCGCATGATTTACAAATCATGTTGTAAATATTGAAATTTCTACTCAAGACAGACAAACTGCCAACAGTGAAACACAAGGCTCATAGAGACATTAAACTGTTATGATCTGTTGTTTGCCAATACCTTGTCACTGTATCCTCAGCAAATCATTTTGAATCTCTGGTCTTAATCTCAAGAACCACTACTACGCTAAGATCTACACTACAAGGGAAGCACAAAATAAAATTATGGAAATGAAATAACATTATTGAAAATACATTCACTGCAACATGTTTTCGTCATCTGAGACAAAAACACAATTACATCAAATTAAAATACTTAAACTGCTGGGTCTCAGGAGGATGTGAATATACTCAGTGGCGTGTATGGGGCATAGTTTGAGTTTGAATAGGCCTGGAATTGGCATTTTATTTGGTGGTGCAGTGGGCCGCACAGCAAGAAGGTCCTGGGTTCAAATCCGGTCTGGGCCTTTCAGTATGGAGTTTGCATGTTCTCCCCATGTCCGTGTGGGTTTTCTCCAGGTACTTTGGTTTCCTCCACCAGTCCAAGGACATGCAGGTAGGCGGGGGACTTTAAGTTACCCATAGGAGTGTGAGAGTGGTGAGTGGATGGTGTGTGTGCCCTGTGATAAATTGGTGGCCTGTCCAGGGTGTATTCCTGCTGGGATAGGCTCGAGCACCCCCCACAACCCTGTCCAAGATAAGCGAGTATAGATAATGGATGGATGGATGGATGGCATTTTATACCTGTCTTTGCATAAGGATCATTTATCTTGGCTGCATGTTCATGTTCGCTGGGCAGAATGAATTTTTTTTTATTCTTTCTGTTTTTAATTTAATATTTTTCTGCCAGGTCTCAGGTGGATATAGGGTTTGTGTTGATTTTGGCTACTGTAAGCCTTTGATGTTTAATATTATGTTTATCAGTGCTCTGATTTGTCACTGTTAACACACACACAACAGTCTACAAATAAATCAATCCAGAACTGCACTTATGAAAATATCAGTCAGCAAAACACCAACCAAAAAGAACAGAAACAAACAATACACATACATTTCTTCAAAAAAAAATAATGTTTTATTATAAGTATTTACATCAGGCACATGTAAAATATATTTTTTTATGTTTCAATAAATTACTTTTGTCATTAAGAAATATAGCTATGACCATGTTAGAAATGCTATACAGTGCTTCAGTGTGTGAGCTGTATGACACAAGCTGGTCTTGGATGGGTAGGCCGAGGGCTGTGAGCTGTGCTCTCAAATCCAGAAGTCCTCAGGAACTGTCTGATGGGAGATGTCTTTCCTGTATATCTAATGAAAGGAAAAAGAGATTTGCTATACAGTAACTGAGCCTTTACTAGCCTTTTATCTCAACTTGGCCCCAGCACAACAAAGTGGTTCAGTCTAAAATCAACCCTGAGCATTTTTCATTCTAATAGAGCACAACTAGATAGATAGTTTAAACACAGAGAATGCCTTATCTGTGGAAATGTTCACTAGTGTGCATAGTACCTGTCCAACAGGTGATAAATAAAGTCATAAAAATAAACAAGAGAATGTACTATCACCATACAGTTCACAGTCACACAAATGGTGCGGTCAACTGCATAAGTATTGAATTTAAGTTCACTTGTATTTTAGAACATACTTATAAGTGATGGAATTATCGTTGCTATTTATTAAAGAGTAAATTTGATGTGTAAGCTGCATTTAGTACTGTATGTATCCTACATATCAAGTTGCATGTATGTTTCCAAATTGTAATTGTAGAGTACTAAGTACAAGTATGAAGTAGACCAGAAAGAACGATGATTAACGGTAGCGACAGAATAATACATAACACACAATATTAAAGCTGCGCATATAATCAAATAAAAACAATGCATATGCATATAAATCCCATTTCACCATTTTTGTCAAGGAGTAGCATGAAGGGCTTTATTATGTTAATGTATATTATGTAAAACACTAACATATAAAATATGACCCGTTCTTTATGATAATGTCTTGCATGGTATTTGTAGTGAAAGGTAAAGTGTTGCAGCACGTACCTGGCATGACTGCACTGTCTCTGTGTATTCTGGAGACTGCAGGAATGAGGCTGGAGCTGAAGAGGCTGTCTTGCGGGTACAGCTCCAGGGCACAGCTGAACAGGCTGCACTCCGGGCCAGCAGGCTGTAGGGGGCGCTGTGGCGTGAACAGGGCCTCCCGCCACCCAATGTGCAGCTCGTGAACCCGACTCTGATCGTACCCCCAGAACTCCGACACAGGGGCGCAGTGGAAGTGCCCCTGGATCTCCGGCGAGTTTTGGGTATCGGCTCGGCCCATCGCTGCCCCCTTGGCAGGCTCCAGCTGGGCCGACAGGTGGGCGATGTGGCAGATGGCGAGGCGCAGGATCTGGATTTTGGTGAGGGTCTGGCCAGCGGGGGCCAGGGAGGTGGGGAGGTAGGTACCAAGGTGGTGCAGGGCCTTGGTCAGGTCCCTCATCCTCAGCTTCTCCTTCTCGCTGGCGTTCCCCCTCTGCCTGCTGGGGTTCTTCGTCCGGATCCTCCGCACTCGACACGAGGAGGCACGGACACAGCGTCCCCCCAGACATGCGCACCGGATCCCTGGCCTGGACCCGCTAGGGGAACACGGGGACGAGAACAAACAACCCGCCGGCGATGTCGGGGAGGCGGCCTCAGGGGATGACATGCTGGTGTCTGAACTCCAACTCTGACTGCTCCACCAGTCCTGGTCCTGGTACTGGTTCTGGTTCTGGTTCTGGTTCTGGTTCTGGCACTGAGCACTGTAGCCCAGGAGAGCACTACAGATATCCATGTCGCAGGCTGTGTCTTTTCCTAGGAATGGCGGAGGATATGCTGGCTGTCAGGGAGCCCTGGTTTTATTCAGGACTCTGGGAGGTGTGAAGTGACACCTCAGGAGGCTCTCTCTCAGACTCCTGACTCTCTCTCTCTGCCTGGGAAAACCTCAGCTCAGGAGAAAGAGGTGTGAAGTTTTGCCCCTCTCTCCAAAACCTCTCTCCTGTTCTGTTTTTACCCATTTCTGCTACTGCAAGATAAATCAGCCTCTGCTTTTTACATTAATATTGTAGCTCATCTCCCACCCCTTTACAAAAACTCATGTTAAGTTTTTAAAAGCATTGATAATAGAAGACAGCTAAATCTATCTATTGCACACAGTAATTAAAGTATCATTTTTTTTTATTTTAAGACAATAAAGATTTTTTTGTTATGTAGGTATTGTTTAAGTATCAATATAACCATTGTATCATTTTATATATTATTATATATATTCACTTCTGGCTCAGAATGTCAAAAACTATGTGAAGCTCAGTGCTTGGCCTTCCTTATCTATCACACTTTATTTAGCATTTCAGCTATTGTGAATACAATCACGGTTATAGAATGTTGTAAGGCTTGCAAGGTTCAATACATGAAATCAATTATTAATAAAAAAAATACAATGACATTCTTCTGCCATGCCAAGCAACACAATGCAGTGGAAATATTAAAGGGTAATTGCACCCTAGATAACTTTTGTAACTGTAAAAATGCTTGTATGCCTTCAAACCGGAGAAACATGGCAGCCTGTTCATAAACTTTCTCATATGCCACCTAAACAGTCCACTGAAATATGTTTCTGAAAATATTTGAAATAGGCTTTGTAATGGCTGAATCTTGATCTCCAATGCCTTGTTTGACTATTTGAGTTTCATGAGCCAGGCGCAGCTACTTAAATTCATACAAATTAATTTACATTTAGAATACTTTATGTAGATGATACGGACACACCAACTCTACCCACCCTAGGATGCATTTTTCAAAATTGTGTAGTTGGCAGAACTAGGCTAAAACAGCGAGTGCAATTACACATTAACACAAGTTAGCTAGCTAGCATTCAAGCACTCGCTGTGTACAACCATGCATTTCGGTGGGACAGTGGTCAGAGTAAGGTATCTAGGCAAACTAGATAAAGCTGCGTTACATATGTGGACTGCATTCTACATAGTTAAAGTAAGCTTATTGGAAACATTTTAACACAAGTTAACTCCCTGGGTGTGGAGCTTAACGTTATTTTTAGTGTGGTCACTTAAAGTAGAAGGGGGACAGCCCCGGTAGCCTAATATTAGTTACCATTAGCTTGTTGAAATGTTCGCTTGCATTCGAAAAGGCTGTGTCCTTCACTGGCCTGTCCTTAGCTTGGGGCTGTTTCAAATGGGGCGCTCCAGCACAACACAATCACTATACTGTGCATAGACATCACTATGTAAGCCTTCCTCTATGGGAAATCCCATTGTTTCAAACCACTTCTTTGGTCCAGTCACTTTTCGGCTGTGGGCAAGTCTTTAACACTCTATCTGGACGGCATGTCATAGATTTATATATACAATTCATAATGTGATCTAATAGATATAAGTCAATGTAAAATCTTTAGCAGATGTTGCAGAACTATTAGAAATCAGTCTTAATTGAAAACAGATTGTTATTAGAACATTTTTCAGCTAAATGTGATTTATTCAATTTGGAGCAAGAGGAACCTAGAAAAGTATGTGTGCTGCAGAGAGAATATGAACAACACAGGGAATCCTTTGGACTGAATCAAATTTTTGTTAACTTACCTTCCCAATCATCTCCTCTCCCATAGAAGGTAAAGTTCCAACGCAGGAGAGCCAATCTGATTGAGTTTTAATTAAGCATAATGAACTCTATCATCTTCACTACGCGGAAGGTGTGAAAGGCTGTTACTGGTCCATGCTGAGAGGCGAATGGTGGCTTCAGGGGCTGAGTCTCAGAGCTTGGGGTCCTTTGAGGTGAGGCTTCACACCTCCAGTCTGAGAAAGCGGTCAGCTCCCTCAGTACACCACTGGGGTTTTTCACTAGTGTATCACCCACACACACCAACCCACCTCCAGCCTGTCAGCTCTGACCTACTGACCGGCCAGTGGTCTAAAAAGTAGAAAGTAACTTTTTTTAGCTGTATAATGACTTCAGGATAGAATTATATTATAAAAAGGGGGCTTTTGAGACCTCTAAAAATATTTCTGAATCAATGAAAGAGATGTAAAAAAAAAAGCATTGCATAACCTGTAAACATTAGGTTTGTGTTGTTATTGACATTTGCTATTCATAGCAGGGTCCTGTACACAGCACATCATTTATATATGTTGTGTTTAAAATATGATCTCCTATGACAGAATGAAAACCCTTCTCGACCTGGTCAAGTCCTAGGTTCAGTATGTAGGGGAGGTAACTCCAGTGGTAACTCCAAACCTGAAGGGCTGCAATGCATGTTTTTTCCTTTTAGTCAACAACCAAATTATACCTGAGAAATGGTGTGTGAACACCTTTAGGCAATACTTAAATTAAGCACTTAATTATTAAAATAGTGGACTGAACACACCGAAAATCAGCAGAAACAATGACCCTCCAGGACTGGAATTTGAGATCTGTAAAATAGAGAGTAAGACCACTCTGTACCAAGTTGCTCTACCCCCAGGCTCTGCTGCAGAGTCAGACAGCTCTGTACCACGCTGCTGTACCCCCAGGCTCTGCTGCAGAGTGAGACAGCTCTGTACCACGCTGCTCTACCCCCAGGCTCTGCTGCAGAGTCAGACAGCTCTGTACCACGCTGCTCTACCCCCAGGCTCTGCTGCAGAGTGAGACAGCTCTGTACCACGCTGCTCTACCCCCAGGCTCTGCTGCAGAGTGAGACAGCTCTGTACCACGCTGCTCTACCCCCCAGGCTCTGCTGCAGAGTGAGACAGCTCTGTACCACGCTGCTCTACCCCCAGGCTCTGCTGCAGAGTCAGACAGCTCTGTACCATGCTGCTCTACCCCCAGGCTCTGCTGCAGAGTCAGACAGCTCTGTACCACGCTGCTCTACCCCCAGGCTCTGCTGCAGAGTCAGACAGCTCTGTACCACGCTGCTCTACCCCCAGGCTCTGCTGCAGAGTCAGACAGCTCTGTACCACGCTGCTCTACCCCCAGGCTCTGCTGCAGAGTGAGACAGCTCTGTACCACGCTGCTCTACCCCCAGGCTCTGCTGCAGAGTGAGACAGCTCTGTACCACGCTGCTCTACCCCCAGGCTCTGCTGCAGAGTGAGACAGCTCTGTACCACGCTGCTCTACCCCCAGGCTCTGCTGCAGAGTGAGACAGCTCTGTACCATGCTGCTCGACCCCCAGGCTCTGCTGCAGAGTGAGACAGCTCTGTACCACACTGCTCTACCCCCAGGCTCTGCTGCAGAGTCAGACAGCTCTGTACCACGCTGCTCTACCCCCAGGCTCTGCTGCAGAGTCAGACAGCTCTGTACCACGCTGCTCTACCCCCAGGCTCTGCTGCAGAGTGAGACAGCTCTGTACCACGCTGCTCTAACCCCCAGGCTCTGCTGCAGAGTGAGACAGCTCTGTACCATGCTGCTCTACCCCCAGGCTCTGCTGCAGAGTGAGACAGCTCTGTACCACGCTGCTCTACCCCCAGGCTCTGCTGCAGAGTGAGACAGCTCTGTACCACGCTGCTCTACCCCCAGGCTCTGCTGCAGAGTGAGACAGCTCTGTACCACGCTGCTCTACCCCCAGGCTCTGCTGCAGAGTGAAACAGCTCTGTACCACACTGCTCTACCCCCAGGCTCTGCTGCAGAGTGAGACAGCTCTGTACCACGCTGCTCTACCCCCAGGCTCTGCTGCAGAGTCAGACAGCTCTGTACCACGCTGCTCTACCCCCAGGCTCTGCTGCAGAGTGAGACAGCTCTGTACCACGCTGCTCTACCCCCAGGCTCTGCTGCAGAGTGAGACAGCTCTGTACCACACTGCTCTACCCCCAGGCTCTGCTGCAGAGTGAGACAGCTCTGTACCACGCTGCTCTACCCCCAGGCTCTGCTGCAGAGTCAGACAGCTCTGTACCACGCTGCTCTACCCCCAGGCTCTGCTGCAGAGTCAGACAGCTCTGTACCACGCTGCTCAACCCCCAGCCTCTGCTGCAGAGTCAGACAGCTCTGTACCACGCTGCTCTACCCCCAGGCTGTGCTGCAGAGTGAGACAGCTCTGTACCACGCTGCTCTACCCCCAGGCTCTGCTGCAGAGTCAGACAGCTCTGTACCACGCTGCTCTACCCCCAGGCTCTGCTGCAGAGTGAGACAGCTCTGTACCACGCTGCTCTACCCCCAGGCTCTGCTGCAGAGTGAGACAGCTCTGTACCACGCTGCTCTACCCCCAGGCTCTGCTGCAGAGTGAAACAGCTCTGTACCACACTGCTCTACCCCCAGGCTCTGCTGCAGAGTGAGACAGCTCTGTACCACGCTGCTCTACCCCCAGGCTCTGCTGCAGAGTCAGACAGCTCTGTACCACGCTGCTCTACCCCCAGGCTCTGCTGCAGAGTGAGACCGCTCTGTACCACGCTGCTCTACCCCCAGGCTCTGCTGCAGAGTGAGACAGCTCTGTACCACGCTGCTCTACCCCCAGGCTCTGCTGCAGAGTCAGACAGCTCTGTACCACGCTGCTCTACCCCCAGGCTCTGCTGCAGAGTCAGACAGCTCTGTACCACGCTGCTCTACCCCCAGGCTCTGCTGCAGAGTCAGACAGCTCTGTACCACGCTGCTCTACCCCCAGGCTGTGCTGCAGAGTGAGACAGCTCTGTACCACGCTGCTCTACCCCCAGGCTCTGCTGCACAGTCAGATAGCTCTGTACCACGCTGCTCTACCCCCAGGCTCTGCTGCAGAGTGAGACAGCTCTGTACCACGCTGCTCTACCCCCAGGCTCTGCTGCAGAGTCAGACAGCTCTGTACCATGCTGCTCTACCCCCAGGCTCTGCTGCAGAGTGAGACAGCTCTGTACCACGCTGCTCTACCCCCAGGCTCTGCTGCAGAGTGAGACAGCTCTGTACCACGCTGCTCTACCCCCAGGCTCTGCTGCAGAGTGAGACAGCTCTGTACCATGCTGCTCTACCCCCAGGCTCTGCTGCAGAGTCAGACAGCTCTGTACCACGCTGCTCTACCCCCAGGCTCTGCTGCAGAGTCAGACAGCTCTGTACCACGCTGCTCTACCCCCAGGCTCGGCTGCAGAGTCAGACAGCTCTGTACCACGCTGGTCTACCCCCAGGCTCTGCTGCAGAGTCAGACAGCTCTGTACCACGCTGCTCTACCCCCAGGCTCTGCTGCAGAGTGAGACAGCTCTGTACCACGCTGCTCTAGCCCCAGGCTCTGCTGCAGAGTGAGACAGCTCTGTACCATGCTGCTCTACCCCCAGGCTCTGCTGCAGAGTGAGACAGCTCTGTACCACGCTGCTCTACCCCCAGTCTCTGCTGCAGAGTGAGACAGCTCTGTACCACGCTGCTCTACCCCCAGGCTCTGCTGCAGAGTGAGACAGCTCTGTACCACGCTGCTCTACCCCCAGGCTCTGCTGCAGAGTGAAACAGCTCTGTACCACACTGCTCTACCCCCAGGCTCTGCTGCAGAGTGAGACAGCTCTGTACCACGCTGCTCTACCCCCAGGCTCTGCTGCAGAGTGAGACAGCTCTGTACCATGCTGCTCTACCCCCAGGCTCTGCTGCACAGTCAGATAGCTCTGTACCACGCTGCTCTACCCCCAGGCTCTGCTGCAGAGTGAGACAGCTCTGTACCACGCTGCTCTACCCCCACTCTCTGCTGCAGAGTGAGACAGCTCTGTACCATGCTGCTCGACCCCCAGGCTCTGCTGCAGAGTCAGACAGCTCTGTACCACACTGCTCTACCCCCAGGCTCTGCTGCAGAGTGAGACAGCTCTGTACCACGCTGCTCTACCCCCAGGCTCTGCTGCAGAGTGAGACAGCTCTGTACCACGCTGCTCTACCCCCAGGCTCTGCTGCAGAGTCAGACAGCTCTGTACCACGCTGCTCTAGCCCCAGGCTCTGCTGCAGAGTCAGACAGCTCTGTACCACGCTGCTCTACCCTCAGGCTCTGCTGCAGAGTCAGACAGCTCTGTACCACGCTGCTCTACCCCCAGGCTCTGCTGCAGAGTCAGACAGCTCTGTACCACGCTGCTCTACCGCCAGGCTCATCTGCAGAGTCAGACAGCTCTGTACCACGCTGCTCTACCCTCAGGCTCTGCTGCAGAGTGAGACAGCTCTGTACCACGCTGCTCTACCCCCAGGCTCTGCTGCAGAGTGAGACAGCTCTGTACCACGCTGCTCTACCCCCAGGCTCTGCTGCAGAGTGAGACAGCTCTGTACCACGCTGCTCTACCCCCAGGCTCTGCTGCAGAGTGAGACAGCTCTGTACCACGCTGCTCTACCCCCAGGCTCTGCTGCAGAGTGAGACAGCTCTGTACCACGCTGCTCTACCCCCAGGCTCATCTGCAGAGTCAGACAGCTCTGTACCACGCTGCTCTACCCCCAGGCTCTGCTGCAGAGTGAGACAGCTCTGTACCACGCTGCTCTACCCCCAGGCTCTGCTGCAGAGTGAGACAGCTCTGTACCATGCTGCTCTACCCCCAGGCTCTGCTGCAGAGTGAGACAGCTCTGTACCACGCTGCTCTACCCCCAGGCTCTGCTGCAGAGTGAGACAGCTCTGTACCACGCTGCTCTACCCCCAGGCTCTGCTGCAGAGTGAGACAGCTCTGTACCCACGCTGCTCTACCCCCAGGCTCTGCTGCAGAGTCAGACAGCTCTGTACCACGCTGCTCTACCCCCAGGCTCTGCTGCAGAGTGAGACAGCTCTGTACCACGCTGCTCTACCCCCAGGCTCTGCTGCAGAGTGAGACAGCTCTGTACCACGCTGCTCTACCCCCAGGCTCTGCTGCAGAGTCGAGACAGCTCTGTACCCACGCTGCTCTACCCCCAGGCTCTGCTGCAGAGTGAGACAGCTCTGTACCACGCTGCTCTACCCCCAGGCTCTGCTGCAGAGTGAGACAGCTCTGTACCACGCTGCTCTACCCCCAGGCTCTGCTGCAGAGTGAGACAGCTCTGTACCACGCTGCTCTACCCCCAGGCTCTGCTGCAGAGTCAGACAGCTCTGTACCATGCTGCTCGACCCCCCAGGCTCTGCTGCAGAGTCAGACAGCTCTGTACCACACTGCTCTACCCCCCAGGCTCTGCTGCAGAGTGAGACAGCTCTGTACCACGCTGCTCTACCCCCAGGCTCTGCTGCAGAGTCAGACAGCTCTGTACCACGCTGCTCTACCCCAGGCTCTGCTGCAGAGTGAGACAGCTCTGTACCACGCTGCTCTACCCCCAGGCTCATCTGCAGAGGTCAGACAGCTCTGTACCACGCTGCTCTACCCCCAGGCTCTGCTGCAGAGTGAGACAGCTCTGTACCACGCTGCTCTACCCCCAGGCTCTGCTGCAGAGTGAGACAGCTCTGTACCACGCTGCTCTACCCCCAGGCTCTGCTGCAGAGTCAGACAGCTCTGTACCAAGCTGCTCTACCCCCAGGCTCTGCTGCAGAGTGAGACAGCTCTGTACCACGCTGCTCTACCCCAGGCTCTGCTGCAGAGTGAGACAGCTCTGTACCACACTGCTCTACCCCCAGGCTCTGCTGCAGAGTGAGACAGCTCTGTACCACGCTGCTCTGCCCCCAGGCTCTGCTGCAGAGTGAGACAGCTCTGTACCACGCTGCTCTACCCCCAGGCTCTGCTGCAGAGTGAGACAGCTCTGTACCACGCTGCTCTGCCCCCAGGCTCTGCTGCAGAGTAAGACCACTCTATACCACGCTGCTCTACCCCCAGGCTCTGCTGCAGAGTGAGACAGCTCTGTACCACGCTGCTCGACCCCCAGGCTCTGCTGCAGAGTGAGACAGCTCTGTACCACGCTGCTCTACCCCAGGCTCTGCTGCAGAGTGAGACAGCTCTGTACCACGCTGCTCTACCCCCAGGCTCTGCTGCAGAGTCAGACAGCTCTGTACCATGCTGCTCTACCCCAGGCCTCTGCTGCAGAGTGAGACAGCTCTGTACCACGCTGCTCTACCCCCAGGCTCTGCTGCAGAGTGAGACAGCTCTGTACACGCTGCTCTACCCCAGGCTCTGCTGCAGAGTCAGACAGCTCTGTACCATGCTGCTCTACCCCCAGGCTCTGCTGTAGAGTCAGACAGCTCTGTACCAGGCTGCTCTACCCCCAGGCTCTGCTGCAGAGTAAGACCACTCTATTCCACGCTGCTCTACCCCCAGGCTCTGCTGCAGAGTGAGACAGCTCTGTACCACGCTGCTCGACCCCCAGGCTCTGCTGCAGAGTGAGACAGCTCTGTACCACGCTGCTCTACCCCCAGGCTCTGCTGCAGAGTGAGACAGCTCTGTTACCACGCTGCTCTACCCCCAGGCTCTGCTGCAGAGTGAGACAGCTCTGTACCACGCTGCTCTACCCCCAGGCTCTGCTGCAGAGTGAGACAGCTCTGTACCACGCTGCTCTACCCCCAGGCTCTGCTGCAGAGTGAGACAGCTCTGTACCACGCTGCTCTACCCCCAGGCTCATCTGCAGAGTCAGACAGCTCTGTACCACGCTGCTCTACCCCCAGGCTCTGCTGCAGAGTGAGACAGCTCTGTACCACACTGCTCTACCCCCAGGCTCTGCTGCAGAGTCAGACAGCTCTGTACCATGCTGCTCTACCCCCAGGCTCTGCTGTAGAGTCAGACAGCTCTGTACCAGGCTGCTCTACCCCCAGGCTCTGCTGCAGAGTCAGACAGCTCTGTACCACGCTGCTCTACCCCCAGGCTCTGCTGCAGAGTGAGACAGCTCTGTACCACGCTGCTCTACCCCCAGGCTCATCTGCAGAGTGAGACAGCTCTGTACCATGCTGCTCTACCCCCAGGCTCTGCTGCAGAGTGAGACAGCTCTGTACCACGCTGCTCTACCCCCAGGCTCTGCTGCAGAGTGAGACAGCTCTGTACCACGCTGCTCTACCCCCAGGCTCTGCTGCAGAGTGAGACAGCTCTGTACCACGCTGCTCTACCCCCAGGCTCTGCTGCAGAGTCAGACAGCTCTGTACCATGCTGCTCTACCCCCAGGCTCTGCTGCAGAGTGAGACAGCTCTGTACCACGCTGCTCTACCCCCAGGCTCTGCTGCAGAGTGAGACAGCTCTGTACCACGCTGCTCTACCCCCAGGCTCTGCTGCAGAGTGAGACAGCTCTGTACCACGCTGCTCTACCCCCAGGCTCTGCTGCAGAGTGAGACAGCTCTGTACCACACTGCTCTACCCCCAGGCTCTGCTGCAGAGTGAGACAGCTCTGTACCACGCTGCTCTACCCCCAGGCTCTGCTGCAGAGTGAGACAGCTCTGTACCACGCTGCTCTACCCCCAGGCTCTGCTGCAGAGTCAGACAGCTCTGTACCACGCTGCTCTACCCCCAGGCTCTGCTGCAGAGTCAGACAGCTCTGTACCACGCTGCTCTACCCCCAGGCTCTGCTGCAGAGTGAGACAGCTCTGTACCACGCTGCTCTACCCCCAGGCTCTGCTGCAGAGTCAGACAGCTCTGTACCACGCTGCTCTACCCCCAGGCTCTGCTGCAGAGTCAGACAGCTCTGTACCACGCTGCTCTACCCCCAGGCTCTGCTGCAGAGTGAAACAGCTCTGTACCATGCTGCTCTACCCCCAGGCTCTGCTGCAGAGTGAGACAGCTCTGTACCACGCTGCTCTACCCCCAGGCTCTGCTGCAGAGTGAGACAGCTCTGTACCACGCTGCTCTACCCCCAGGCTCTGCTGCAGAGTGAGACAGCTCTGTACCACGCTGCTCTACCCCCAGGCTCTGCTGCAGAGTGAGACAGCTCTGTACCACACTGCTCTACCCCCAGGCTCTGCTGCAGAGTCAGACAGCTCTGTACCACGCTGCTCTACCCCCAGGCTCTGCTGCAGAGTCAGACAGCTCTGTACCACGCTGCTGTACCTCCAGGCTCTGCTGCAGAGTGAGACAGCTCTGTACCACGCTGCTCTACCCCCAGGCTCATCTGCAGAGTCAGACAGCTCTGTACCACACTGCTCTACCCCCAGGCTCTGCTGCAGAGTGAGACAGCTCTGTACCACGCTGCTCTACCCCCAGGCTCTGCTGCAGAGTGAGACAGCTCTGTACCACGCTGCTCTACCTCCAGGCTCTGCTGCAGAGTGAGACAGCTCTGTACCACGCTGCTCTACCCCCAGGCTCTGCTGCAGAGTGAGACAGCTCTGTACCACGCTGCTCTACCCCCAGGCTCTGCTGCAGAGTGAGACAGCTCTGTACCACGCTGCTCTACCCCCAGGCTCTGCTGCAGAGTGAGACAGCTCTGTACCACGCTGCTCTACCCCCAGGCTCTGCTGCAGAGTCAGACAGCTCTGTACCATGCTGCTCTACCCCCAGGCTCTGCTGCAGAGTGAGACAGCTCTGTACCACGCTGCTCTACCCCCAGGCTCTGCTGCAGAGTGAGACAGCTCTGTACCACGCTGCTCTACCCCCAGGCTCATCTGCAGAGTGAGACAGCTCTGTACCACGCTGCTCTACCCCCAGGCTCTGCTGCAGAGTGAGACAGCTCTGTACCACGCTGCTCTACCCCCAGGCTCTGCTGCAGAGTCAGACAGCTCTGTACCACGCTGCTCTACCCCCAGGCTCTGCTGCAGAGTGAGACAGCTCTGTACCACGCTGCTCTACCCCCAGGCTCTGCTGCAGAGTGAGACAGCTCTGTACCACGCTGCTCTACCCCCAGGCTCTGCTGCAGAGTGAGACAGCTCTGTACCACGCTGCTCTACCCCCAGGCTCTGCTGCAGAGTGAGACAGCTCTGTACCACGCTGCTCTACCCCCAGGCTCTGCTGCAGAGTGAGACAGCTCTGTACCACGCTGCTCTACCCCCAGGCTCTGCTGCAGAGTGAGACAGCTCTGTACCACGCTGCTCTACCCCCAGGCTCTGCTGCAGAGTGAGACAGCTCTGTACCACGCTGCTCTACCCCCAGGCTCTGCTGCAGAGTCAGACAGCTCTGTACCATGCTGCTCTACCCCCAGGCTCTGCTGCAGAGTCAGACAGCTCTGTACCACGCTGCTCTACCCCCAGGCTCTGCTGCAGAGTCAGACAGCTCTGTACCACGCTGCTCTACCCCCAGGCTCTGCTGCAGAGTCAGACAGCTCTGTACCACGCTGCTCTACCCCCAGGCTCTGCTGCAGAGTGAGACAGCTCTGTACCACGCTGCTCTACCCCCAGGCTCTGCTGCAGAGTGAAACAGCTCTGTACCACGCTGCTCTACCCCCAGGCTCTGCTGCAGAGTGAGACAGCTCTGTACCACGCTGCTCTACCCCCAGGCTCTGCTGCAGAGTGAGACAGCTCTGTACCACACTGCTCTACCCCCAGGCTCTGCTGCAGAGTGAGACAGCTCTGTACCACACTGCTCTACCCCCAGGCTCTGCTGCAGAGTCAGACAGCTCTGTACCATGCTGCTCTACCCCCAGGCTCTGCTGTAGAGTCAGACAGCTCTGTACCACGCTGCTCTACCCCCAGGCTCTGCTGCAGAGTCAGACAGCTCTGTACCACGCTGCTCTACCCCCAGGCTCTGCTGCAGAGTGAGACAGCTCTGTACCATGCTGCTCTACCCCCAGGCTCTGCTGCAGAGTGAGACAGCTCTGTACCACGCTGCTCTACCCCCAGGCTCTGCTGCAGAGTGAGACAGCTCTGTACCACGCTGCTCTACCCCCAGGCTCTGCTGCAGAGTGAGACAGCTCTGTACCACGCTGCTCTACCCCCAGGCTCTGCTGCAGAGTCATATAATTCTGTCCTGCAGTGGGTTTAGCACCTCCACAGACAGCTGGCACCTGTTCGCCTCTCTCCCCCACACTGAATCCTCCTACATCTGGGACACACAGATGAAGGCCAGAAAGAGTACACAAATACACAGAAAAAAATTAGAACAAGTCACACATTCAATTGTTTCATGCAGCCAAGGAAAATCTACGCAGCTTCCCGCTTACCAAACTAATAATTTATAAGAGAGACAATGAAAGAAAGAAACTAAATCACACATTCAGCAAAAACTCTCATTTTAGTTACTAAACATAGCCTCACTAATGCCATGGATAGAGAGAAATGAGAAGAGGAGGAGGAAAACAGCTCTTCCTAGCATACCAGGCAGTCAAGGGATCAGCCCCAGTATACCTCCACAAGATATTCAAACCCTACATGCCAGCCAGATCCCTCCATTCTGCTACCTCAGGACGCCTGGCACCGCCCCCTCTTCGCACCTGCACTTCCAGAACACGTCTCCTGTCTGTTCTGGCCCCACGATGGTGGAATGACCTCCCCATGGAGGTCAGAACAGCTGAGACACTGACCCATTTCAAGCGACGACTGAAGACTCACCTCTTTAGGCTGCACCTCTCCCCATCCCTCCCTACCTCCCTGTAATCTCTTAAATGACTGTAAGCTTAGGGTTGTAACTAGGTAGCTGTTTCGTAGGTGACTTAGGTGCATTAACTGTCTTAACTACTGCTTGTATTTTTCCATAGACTGCGTTGTTGCTGTTCTCGTTTGTGTTAGTGTTAATCAGTTTAACCTTCAGGGTCCAAGTTGAACTATGCGGTTGTTCCCTGCACTTGGACTGGTACTTCTCTCTAGGGTTTTCGTCATACTTGTTCCTGGTTATGGTTATACACTTTGTTGTACGTCGCTCTGGATAAGAGCGTCTGCCAAATGCCTGTAATGTAATGTAATGTAATGTAATGTAAAACAGAAAGCAGTGGGTATTGCGGAATACAAAGGAAAATGCATAATTACACACAGGCTAGGCAGCAGAACTAACAAACTAACAAACATTTGATAATCTCTGCTCTATACTTTTCAGCTCAGTGCAGTGTTTTTTCTCATTCACACTGGAAACAAAAGCTTCTCTGTGGTTTCTTTTAAGGTTGAAGCCCTCTTGTCCACGTCAATAAGCTCCTGACATGATGGTTTTATTAGCCAAGTAATTCTGATGTAGATGCCTGTACAGAAGAGAAGACTTTCTATCCCATTACCCACAATGCTTTGCCATGTTTCAGAGGCCAACTTTTTAATGGTAAAAAAATGTTTTGACACAAATCCAAAATGTTAATTGTAGGGAGAACATATTCCAACCGGGGGCACTGTGCAGAACACCTTTGACTATCATCATGGTCAATAATATTTTACTGCTCAGTTCAGTTCAGTTCACTGAAAACAACACCTTTTGGAGTGGAAGGTGGGTAAACAAGAACTTTCCCACAGGAAATTCACCTTTTAGTAGTCTGCTCCAACTGATAACCAAATATCACTTATATATATCAATATATCATTTACATACAAACTGCACATGCAAATGAAAGCAATATTGGACAAGCTCAACTCTCCAGCTCGTTAGAACCCTCAAGCTAAATCACACAGCTCTCTGTTGGGTGTAGAAAGCCATGTATGTAGTGCACAGTTAAAAGGCAGATCACACGGTTCGACACAGGGCACACTACAGAAACTCTGGGGTCACTATCAGATATTTAAGGGGGCTTACAGACCAGCCCCAATGCCAAACATTATGCGCTATAATGTGCTATAATTACTATGTAACATTATAGCACAGATGCAACCTGCAACCAAGTTTCCAGATCCAGGACAGAGCAGCACTGGAACAATCTGAAGAGGTGAGTTCTATCAGCACAACTTAAATGTGCCAAGGCATGCTAGCGCACATTTTAACAGTATAATGTTTTGATTGAGAGTTTTGGATGGACATGTCATGTGCATTTGTGCTTGTGTAAGGATGGGGGGTACTTTGAGCTGTCAAAATGCATACCTTGTATTTGGTGTCCGATATCTCCCACACTATATGAATACAGTCACAGGCACATTTAACATGCTTACAGATGTTGTGTCTGCATATAAAGGGAGAGTTCACTTTCTGGAGTTTCTTTTAAATACCATTTCAGTTTTTATGTCTTTTATTGGTACAGACAGCTTTGTGTGATGAATGATATTTTAGATACTTACACACGTTTCTGATGACATGTGGTCTTCATAAGCACTGGTTTATAGGGAAATTAGAGTTTGTGGTTCACAGCAAGACATTACACTTTTATATTGTTTCCAGAGGCTAGGCATAGGAACATTATTATTATTATAAACATAAATATCCTTTACACATTGTGTCAGAGCTTCTTTCCATGAGCACAGTGCGTCACAAAGCCAGCTAATTCATTTGACAACCAAAGGTCTATTTTTTATTATTATTATCAGCTCAAAAATATGTAAAACTGTTTATTTACACACAAGCCAGAATTGCAGGCACTGAGACTTTACATAGCTGTAGGACCTTTACATCTAAATTATTTGGACACTAGAAAAAAAAATTGGCTAAAGCCTCACTTGCATACCACCCAAATTGAGTTGCAAAAAGATCAGCCCCTATTAATCATCACAGCTGAACTTCAATAGGCCCACAAGTGGACACTCCTGGAAACATTCCAATCAATCAGTTACCTGCAAGACACTATTCACTTAATCCAACAGTCAGTTCATTAAAATGGTGATTAAATCTTATTATACATATATATTTGAATTATAATATCTGGAGAAAATAAACATGGATGTCATGTCTCTGCTGTGAAGGCTACTCCCTCACACAGTGGTCTCAGGATAGAGGTGCCATAAGGTACACAGCAGTTCCAATCAAAAGCTTAACATTTTGTTAAAAAATGAACAGGTAATGTATATCCCCCTGGAGGGTTTACTGTGGATTAGCTAGCTAGCCAGTTTGAGGCAAATTGTGGACATTTATCACAACCTGCCTGGCTAATGACCACTTCATAACAACTGGATGGACTATAGTACCTGCGCCTTTCACCTGTCATGGTCTATTATGATTATATATAGATCTGGGCAGGCAGGCCAGCAGTAAACGCAGAGGTTTTGCTTGCTTGGCAAAGTTATTGACTGCTCCTGTCGGAGCTTTGGTGAGAACACAGGGAAACAAGCATCAGTTCCCGCTGAATAAATAGACACAACACATGATGGAAAGTACATCAGATTCGTCAGGCAATGACAATCTTCTAATAATGTACGCTCAAATACTGTTTGATGGATTTCTTGCTCTTCAAGTCGTGGGTGCCCAGTCTCATCCTAAAAGGGCTGGTGTGGGTGCAGATTTTTGTTTTAGCCCAGCACTAAGATATCTGATTAATTAGTTGAATCAGGTGTCTTAGTGCTGGGCTGATATCCAGCCTCCATTGAGCACGTATTGTGCCTTATATCATTGTCTTGATGTTGTAGCTTGTAATGCCTCCTAGTTTGAATTGGCATAGGTTAGGTCAGAGAAATGTTCACTGTGTGAACTGGACTTAAATGTGTTCATAGCCATGAATAACTGTACAAAATGAGTATTGTACCTTATCAGATCTGTGTTTTGTAGTTGTTCCAATGGCCATTGGTATGCATTTATTGTATGTCGCTTTGGATAAAAGGGTCTGCCAATTAAATGTAATGATACAAAAACCTGCACCCACATAAGCCGTTTTCTGATAAGACTGGGCACTGCTGCCGTAGTGCTCAAGAAGTACTATTATTGTTGGAGACCCCTAATGTAATAACTCTAGTAGCTGGACCGTGTACATTTTTCTCTTCCTGTTAAAAGTTAACTGGCTAATGTTTATTGGTGAAAACTAGTATTTACGATCACTTCTCGAGATTCATTTGTCAGTCCAAAAATAATTTGGCATATAATATTTGATGTCACCTCAGGGCTAAGTCCTCTGTCGATTCAGGCTGTTTCCTGTTATGGCCTTTTTTGCTCAGAAAGAGTCATGAGAAATTTCAGAAAGTTTATTTTGAAGTCAAAACTGACTGGATCAGCGAAATATGAGCAGTTTTTTTTACTTACTGTGTGCAGAACAGTCTGTTTGATGGCATTTGTGAAACAGTAATTGTAAAGCTAAAGGCTACCAATTCACATTAGTAAGCTAATGCCATTGCCTACTTAACATGAACACAAGTCAACTTCATTCATTTGAATGCACGGTATGCCATCATTAATTAAATTGACAGTAACAAAGTGTACATGAATACACCGTGTGTGAGAACATGCGTATAGCATAAAGCTTGACTACTCACTTTGGTTATATTTGGAGAAAATTACTGTATTAGTGGAGGCTTTCCATCAAAGCAATAACAGTGCTTCAAATTTCCTGATACAAGCATTTTGTTCGTCATGACTGCCTTTCATATGGTAAGAGTTAGTTGTACACACACCCACATCCCCATGGGAGGGGAGGAATGCACAGAATTGCAATTTTTTATTAAAAACAACAGCCACGTCACCGTTTAGTATATATATTTTACCACCAGAGGGCAGGCAAGAACAAGTACAAAATGAATGAACTCAATGAAACTACCATAGACACTTAAAAAAAAATCTTTTGTTTTACCTAAAGTTTTTTTCTGTAGACCTCTCATGGCATCCAAGCATGTATAATGTTACAATGACTCACACAATACTCCCAATTAGAAGATATTTTAATGACATTTATTTAAATAGTACAGTCAGGTTTTTCCTTCTTTTTTGTATGTAAGAACAGTTATAACACATAAAAGCAACTAGGTCTCCCCTCCTGTTTCCAGAAAGCCTCAAAAACTGAGTAATATAATGTGGACTAGGCGGTTCACACTTTGGTGAAAGGAGACATTTTTTTAACGTTGCCAGCCCCCACCAGCATTATATGCGGTATATTTCCCCCTTTACCCATCCACATGGGGGGGGGGGGGGGGGATCCTTTCTGGGGTCATGTGCAGGACAGGGTGGGGGGAGGTTCTTCTCTGCTAATACAAAATATAACCTGGGGAGGAGCCTAGAGAAGGTGATTGGCATGTCCCGATTTTGTACATTCCTGTGTAAACACGGCTCACGTTAAATGCAGTAGCGCTTAAGCATGTAAAAGCAATCTTCCTATGTGAGAAGGAAAGGCCTGCGACTGTTCCTCCAGCCCTTACTGTGGAGACTCGCTTAAAAAAAAAACCAAAAACAAACACAAAACAGGAAGGAGCAAAGATGCATCTGGTCGCAGGGATAATCTAGCAGGGCGAAAGTAGTCTTGACATCACCTTACTGGAAGAACACGGGAGCTTTCACCAATCATGGAATGTTGGTTACAGTGTTTACAGTGATTGGTGGATACTTTGACTATTCTTCAGGGATCCCTGTAGGAATTACCAGGAAGTACCTGCAAAGTATCCACCAATCACCTTCAACATCCTTACAGGAAGTCACCAACATATTCTGTGATTGGAGGAGTTATTCTGTTCTCGGGTAATATCAGGATCGTCTGTCCTATATTTTATTACCCCCGTCTTGCCGTTGCCAGCTCCACAGCCCAAGCCTGAAACAACGCCACCAACTGACTTGTACAACAGTGCTTTCAGTACATGCCATTATTACAATGCCCCCTGGGCACATTTACCACCCCCACCCCCCCCCAAAGGTGCTTACAAAACCACACGAGAAAAGCCTCAAAGCAGTCTGCGAACAAACAAAAACAAAAAGTACTTTTTCAGTGAGTGAATATCACTCAATTTGGCTCTCATGAAACAACTGTAGTGTCATTTTCAAACTGCAGCTACATAAAAAACAGTATGTGGATTCAGGGTTAAATGATAAACTACTCGGACTGGAGGGAGGGGGTGACTAAAGCAGCTGTAGAGCTGGCATATCCCATCATGCCTCATTCTCAGTTATATCTACCACACCAGTGCTCTCTATTTTCACATTTTTTTTAATCCAGATTTAACAGCAGTAACTGATACTATGAGACTGACTCGTAGCTCAATTTGCTAGAATTCCTTCCGCAATGCTGCTCTTTGCACTGAGACACTGCTGCTCTTTGCACTGAAGCTCTTTGTACTAAAGCACTGCTGCTCTAAGTACTGAACCACAGCTGCTCTTTGCTCTTATTACTGAAGCACTGCTGCTCTTGGCATATTACTGAAGCACTCCTGCTCTTGGCTCTTATTACTGAAGCACTGCTGCTCTTTGCATTAAAGTACTGCTGCTCCTTGCCTTTTGTACTGAAGCACTGCGGCTCCTTGCGTTTTGTACTGAAGCACTGCTGCTCTGCACTGAAGCACTGCGGCTCCTTGCTTTTTGTGCTGAAGCATTGCTGCTCGTTGCACTGAAGCACTGCAGCTCTTTGCTCTAAAGCACTGCTGGTCTTTGCACTGAAGCACTCTCGCTCTTTGCACTGAAGCTCTTTGCTCTTTGTACTGAAGCACTGCTGCTATTTGCACTGTAGCTCTTTGTACTGAAGTGCAGCTGCTCTTTGTACTGAAGCACTGATCGTTTACTGTTTCAGAGCATGGTGCGGTAGTGGGTGAAGTAGGCGGTGTAGTCTGGGGTTAAATTTATTTAATCTGGCCAGCCCCCAGTTACCCTCGCTTCCAACATAAAAAACAGGGAGGAATACTTAATCTACACAGCAAATATACATCTTCTCGAATATTTTGTAAAGAATAAATATTTTAAATTTTAAGAATTATGCAAACACGTGCCACGCTTGCGGTTAAACTTCCATGCATATGCCTTATTTACAAATTGAAAATACTGATTTCGTTTTTTTTTTTTTCCCCTCATTTTCTTTTTTTACCAAAAAAGTTTTGTCCCAAATTCAGCCGATCCACTTTCATCGACCCTACAGGAGGTCTCACCACGGTCGGCTGAAATGGTCAGGACTCCGAAAGCCTTTTCGAAAGCAAAGTCCTTTCCTCTGCACACAGGGAGATGTAAAATAATCTCTAAAGAGAACCAAAAGTCATACCAAAAAAAGAAAAGAAGGAAGTTACAAAAAAAAAAAAAAAAAAAAAAAAAGTCACAGTACAAGCCAGAGAAAAGGAAGGGGGGACTGGGGGGGAGGTTGGTGGTTTCAATTGTCACTCTCCAACTCTGCTGCTAACAATACTGTTGTACAATTAATATTTTTAATATTCTATATTTTATTTCAATATATTTTAATTCCATGAAAAAGAATTTGGGGGGGGGGGGGGTGGAGTCAAAGACCAGCAGTAACAGCAGAGGCTGGTGCAGCGCAGCGTCGCCATGGCAGCGCTTGTCGCCAGGTTGCGCTCAGAGAGTTTGTGGTGCGAGGGGGGCGTGTTGAATCAGGGTGGGCGGGGCAGGGGCTCAGTCCTCTATGTACTCCCACAGGTCCTTCTCGTAGCCTTCATGCACGTGCTGCAGCAGCACCCTCCGCCGGCTCTCACAGTATCTGCAGGAGGCGGAGCAAACACCAGTCAGTCACAGCCGGCAGCTAAACATTGCCACCTGGTGGCTAAATAACCAAACTACTAAACAATATCCTAAAATACTACTAAGTTCATGCATAAATCAATTACAACCCACAAACTAAACAATAGCACATAATAGTACATGTTTTGGGGGAAAAACAAAGTTTAGGAAAGACAATGAGAGGAATGCCTCTATAACTTGAAAAAATGTTCTCTATTAATGGAGTCAATTAAGGCGAATTAAGGTGGAAAGAGCATTTAAACATTTTTTTTTTAAATGACACTTTTAAAGACAGATAAACCCTATTGACAGCTCCACTCCCACCTGTATTTATCCTGCACTTTCTGTTTGATGTCCTGCAAGGAATCCTGGGAAATGTCTCGCTCCAAGTATCCAGACAACACCTCAGTGGCGTTCTCCAGGTCTGCCTGATTGTTCTGAATGAGAGAGAGAGAGAGATAACTAGCCAATCAGTTAATCAGTTTAACCTTCAGGGTCCAAGTTGAACTATGCGGTTGTTCCCTGCACTTGGACCGGTACTTCTCTCTAGGGGTTTCGTCATACTTGTTCCTGGTTATGGTTATACACTTTGTTGTACGTCGCTCTGGATAAGAGCGTCTGCCAAATGCCTGTAATGTAATGTAATGTAGCCAGAACAAATGAAACGACACCGGAAAACCCTGCCCTATGAGCTCACCTCGAATATAATGGACTGATTATTCTTCTTGAGGTAGAAAGCGAAGACGTAGGTGAACATGAGGGTGGAGCGGCACTGGCAGAGCACGTCCACGGCCTTCTTGAGGAACTGCACCTCGATCCAGGACATGTTGTGCTGCTGCATCTCCTCCATCTTCTGCTTGACCTGGGCGTAGAGCTTGTGCTCGAAGCGCAGGCTCTGCATGTGGTTCATGTAGCGGTTGCAGTAGAACAGGTAGCGCTGCAGGGCCGCCCGGGAACGCTGCAACGGCAGGGCCTGGCTCTCAGTCAAAAACTAACCTTACGGCCTGTGCACCAAACCTCACGCCAGCGCATGCAAGCCCTGTACCTGTGCGACAAACATTACACCTGCACATGCAAGCCCTGTACCTGTGCGACAAACCTTACACCTGCGCATATAAGCCCTGTACCTGCGCACCAAACCTCACACCTGCACATACAAGCCCTGTACCTGCGCACCAAACCTTACACCTGCACATACAAGCCCTGTACCTGTGCGACAAACCTTAAACCTGCACATACAAGCCCTGCACCTGTGCGACAAACCTGAAACCTGCACATGCAAGCCCTGTACCTGTGCGACAAACCTTAAACCTGCGCATATAAGCCTGTGCGACAAACCTCACACCTGCACATACAAGCCCTGCACCTGTGCACCAAACCTCACACCTGCACATACAAGCCCTGTACCTGTGCGACAAACCTCACGCCAGCACATACAAGCCCTGTACCTGTGCGACAAACCTTACACCTGCACATACAAGCCCTGCACCTGTGCGACAAACCTCACACCCGCACATACAAGCCCTGCACCTGTGCGACAAACCTTACACCTGCGCATACAAGCCCTGTACCTGTGCGACAAACCTTACACCTGCACATACAAGCCCTGTAACTATGCGACAAACATTACACCTGCACATACAAGCCCTGTACCTGTAAGACAAACCTCACACCTGCACAGAAAACCCTTATGCCTGTGCAACAAACCTCATACCTGCACAGAAAACCCTTATGCCTGTGCAACAAACCTCACACCTGCACAGAAAACCCTTATGCCTGTGCAACAAACCTCATACCTGCACAGAAAACCCTTATGCCTGTGCAACAAACCTCATACCTGCACAGAAAACCCTTATGCCTGTGCAACAAACCAAACACCTGCACATATAAGCCAGCTACCTGTGTGACAAACCTCACACCTGCACAGAAAACCATAATGCCTGTGCAACAAACCTCACACCTGCACAGAAAACCATAATGCCTGTGCAACAAACCTCACACCTGCACAGAAAACCATAATGCCTGTGCAACAAACCTCACACCTGCACAGAAAACCATAATGCCTGTGCAACAAACCTCATGGTGGGGCAGAAAACCCTTATGCCTGCGCAACAAACCTCACACCTGCACAGAAAACCCTTATGCCTGTGCAACAAACCTCACACCTGCACAGAAAACCATAATGCCTGTGCAACAAACCTCATGGTGGGGCAGAAAACCCTTATGCCTGCGCAACAAACCTCACACCTGCACAGAAAACCATAATGCCTGTGCAACAAACCTCATGATGGGGCAGAAAACCCTTAGTACGAGCAAAAAACATCACATTTGTGCCCATGCATGAGACACTGGGAAAACGCACCCTTCCTCCTGCGCAAACTCTGCCAAAATCTGCCAGCGCATTCCTTTTTACTGCATCAAAGCCAGCTCACATCTGCATGTCACCACAACCACACTGAAGCTGGCAACAAGTCTGTATGTTTAGATCTGCCGAATATCTGCCTCACAGATCGCCGATTGTATCAAGGAAGTGTGAGGTGATGTCCTTCACCAACTTCCCCACACAGGCGTACGCACAAGAAAACACGCGCATGTGAGTAGGCAGTGCTATTTACAATAAGTCCTTTATCACTACTGCAGTGATTTATCTTTACCACGATTTATATTGACAAAGATTCATATTTATACACACACACACACTATAAATAATTATTAACAACTAAAATACTCAATTATTGTTAAATAACAGTAAAACAGAAAGCCATGAGGCTTGGCTGCCCAACACTGTTCCTGGAGATCTACCATCCCGTAGGTCTTCATTTCAACCCTTATTTGGCACGCCTGGCTCTAACTAATTAGCAGCTCAGCAAGACCTCTGGCTGCGGAATGAGGCGCGCTGTGTTAGGGCTGGAGTGTGAACCCCACAGGGACGGTGGATCTCCAGGAACGGGGCTGGGCCGCCCTGCGGTAAGGGAAGGAGGAGGAGCTCACAGCTGTGGTTACCTCTTGGGCGTCTCGCGCCGCCTTGGCGTCGTCTTCGTTGTAGCGATTGCAGTTGTACCTGTGAAGACACAGCAGAAGCGCTCGGCACAAACAGGCTGCACCACATCCACATCCGCACACACACACACACTCCTCCCACCCAAACTGCCGCCATGTAGGAGCAAGCTGTCACTAAAACACCCAACCACTTCCCCTGGACCTCAGCAGGGTCCTGCATATCATTAGCCAAGGCTGGTTACACAAAGCCCCTCACTAGTAAAGGAAGACTGACAGGACTACAGGAAGTGAAAATGGGTACAGTCACCATATTAATTGGTTAAAGGCTTTTCAAAATGCTACAGCTGGTTCACTGATAAGACATGATAGCTCTACCCAGTTCACTCAGTATTACTTGTAGCTCCGGTTGTAGTATAGGCTGAGAGGTGCATGCTGGGAGCAGTGGAGGGGTCGGACAGGCTGAGAGGTGCACACTGGGAATGTAAAGGCTGCGATGTGCATTCTGCGAGCAGTAGAGGAAAAGTGCATGCTGGGAGTATGAGGCAATGGAACACGAACCAGGCTGAGCCGTGAGGCTCCCAGGGCCCCAGGCAGACCCAACAGAACTCCGCTTTGCAGTTCTGGTTCCGGCACACCATGTGATTACAGCCGCCGTCCTTCTCAATGGTGACGTGGCATTTGGGACACTCCTGGAAATAAAGGAATAAAACAAAAAAAATAAGGAAGTAGTTGGATCTTCTGACCTCTGAATGGGCCAATCAGAAGGTGGCATGAGAGCGCAGCTCACCTTCGTGTTCGCTGCGATCCAGTTGGAGGTCTCGCTGTCGTCGTCACACTTTTTTATCCATTTCCTCAACCACTGCAAAACAGGAAATGCAACTTGACTGAAACTGAGCTCTGAAATGGAAAACCATACCAAGGCAGGGGACCCAAAACAAAAGAAAAATAAAACACAAAGACAATGAATAACGAGGGGGGGGGGGGGGGGGAGACCACATACAATGCTGGAGATAAGAAAATATATTACGTTTAGGAAAAAGTTATGGTTGCAATTCACTGCATTGTTTCACATTTTACTAGCGTCGATAGAGTTGAGGCATTAAACCAAGTTGGAAATTTTTTGGTTTACAGTTTCTGCCTGCACTGGAAGATGGCCCTGGTTTCAGAGAGAAGGCCTGGTGGACTGCCTGAGGCACAGGCAGGTGGGGACTGCTCTTTGCAGTGTGCAGTGAACTGAACTCGCTGGGCACTCTCCTTACAGCAGTGGCCCTCATGCCTTCAGCCCTCGAGTTCCACCTCCTATTAGCATCAGTGAAACCGTTAGCCTGGGTAAAATGCACCCAGGTTATCACTGGGATTTTAAACAATACAAAAATAAAATATATGCAAAAATACAAATAGAGAAGTATTTGAGGCATTGATGTATTAAAATTACAGTAAAATAATTTTTTTTAGTGTTTTTTTTTCCTTTCGTTTTTGTAATGTAATACACTGGGCAACCACACAGAGGCAGTGTAACACTTCGCTGCCACGTGCACACCCCTTCTCCCAGCTTTCAGTCTGACAGAATTTGATACAATGACACCGTAGGTAAAATGACAAAGCAAATACAGATGAACTACAAATAGAAACACAAATCAAGAGCCAAAATTGCACAGGTTTAGTCACTGGTTATAAAATTCATCTTTCATAAGTTTTCATTCCTTTCCTACTAAAGTTTAAATTGAGTCATTTTGATCCAAACCAAACACGAGGGTTATATCAGAAACCACAGAGCTCAACAGCAGCTATTGTCTCTAACCCCGTCAGCCTCGATAGTCACTGCATTTCCAAGGCACGCAGTTTAATTGGCTTAACAACTGAATTAACAACCCTCCCTCAGCACCTGTGGTGCAAAATGGCTGCAGTGTAGCGCCCAGATGCGTGCTACACATCAGTGGTGGCAGAGGTGAGCTTTCGTCCCACTTCAAATGGCTTCAGGTTGGACTGTAAACGTTGGTTGGTTTGGATTGTGCAACGGATTTCGAACCACCTTTAATAAAATTTTATGCTTAAAATACTATATCATATGCCACATTATACTTCGATACTATAATTTATATACTATACTATATACAAAATACTATATAACATACTTAAATCTAGAGCACAGACTGCAAATCACATTTCCATTCGTCTGCCGTGAATTCAAAGGGAAATGAACCGGAGTGCTCCTCTCCGATTGGGTAAAAGAAATTTGTGGCGGGAAAACTAAACGAGCTAGGTGCTGCAGGTGTGCTGTTTGCGTGGACACCCTTCGGAGGGCAGCAGCTGTCGGCTAAATCTCTGAATCATTTACAGCCTCCACAAGAAGCCTCCCGTCTCTGCACTGCGCAGTACAAACAACGGCAAAACCTAATTACACTCGATTGGAACAGCTGGCCGTGTTTTTACACAATTCGGCACAGTGGAGATCAATTATTTTTTAATCAGGACTAGACAGACCACAAAAAAAAAACTAAAAAAAAATACAAACCAAATGCACAAATATAAATGAACTTCTAGAAGGCACAACACAAAAAAGTCCATAATAGGTTCTTTCTGCTCCACAGAAAGTTTCAGAATTGTGTACAAAGTGTCTCACCCTTGATCATAATCATTATATGAATTTGTTCTAAACTGGAGTGTGATTGCATTACACAAAACCACTGAGAAAAAACAGCACAAACCAGGATCCATCCCGTAATGTGGCAGTGGGGTGACTGCACTAGAACTACATTTCCATGTACACAGAAATGTGCCTTAAACCTAACAGACAGGAATGGCAATAGAAGAAAGATTCAATTCCCAACAGCACCAATGTGTCAAAAAAAATTTACAGCACAAGATTGAGTGTTGTTTAAACAATGAGACTGCAGTCTGCACCGGCGGACACTTCCTGTGTGTAACAACGGCTGCATTGCGGCTGAGACCGCCAGAGAGGCTCGTCCTTTTTCAAATACCCACCTTGCACTTGACGGGGTCGTGCCAGTTCTCGCCACAACTGAAGCTGCGGTGGAGGGGGAGAGAAAAAAGGAAATCAACACAGCAAAGAATACAACAGAAACACCACATTTACAACAATAAAAATAGGAGCCTTGTGTTTTTGATCACAGCAAACTTTGCACACCTTAACAGCCATTACAAATGCAGCTGAAGCAATAAGTAGAGTTTAATGAAAAAACTTGACAGAGCATAATTTGGCAGGACTAGGTCAAAGCGTTGCTCCTGGCCTTTGCCCAACATGTTACATACGTTTTGAGATCAAAGAGAAATGTTAAAGCAGCTTAGGTACCATATCATTACAATTGGATTCTTCATTGAGACATGGCAGTGCAATATCGTGCAATGCTATATTTAGTTAAGTGGGTAATGATATGAATGTCTCCTCTTGATTTGCGAGAAAAAGAACATTCCAGACTAATGAAAACTCTACTTTTACTGTTTCGTCCCACTGCCATTTTTTTCAGCAAAGAGGAGAAAAGAAGTTCTGCAGCTCTCTGCACGCTCCTTTCCTCTCCCTGCGTGTTCGGATTTCACGGTCGACGGCCGCAGACCCAGAACACCTCCACACAAGGCGAAGAGCGTTCTCGCAGACGAGCCCCTTACCAGAACTGGCGTCCGCAATTGCATCTGACGGGCTTGGCGTCAGGGTACTGCACTTTGACCACATGGTGGCAGTCTGGAGCCGGACACCATTTCAACAGTCGATTGCACTGAGGACGGAAGCAAGAGACGCGTCACATCAGAAGAACCCGACACAGCTTCTTAAACCGCTCTGAGCCACATTAAACATTCCCTCACACGACTAGCAATAAAAGAACATAAGGACTTCTCGTTTTCCCAGTCTTAAATAAATAAATAAAAATAAATCCAAAGTTTCTTTCCAACTACAGCATGATGCTTTAATGAACACATTATAAACAGATCTCATATTCATTGCTTTTCTCATACATTTTCTGGGCTGTTTTTTTATGCAAACCCTGAATACACAAATAATCCCTTACCTGTACAAAACTATTGGTTATTAAGTGCTGGTACTTTAACTTCACTTTTGAATCTGTTATCAGCCTCCTGTGAGCAGAAGATAAGAGGACATCTTCATTAGCAAAGCTGGATCCTGCAGCAGAGACCTTCACAGTGGAAACACATTGAAGCTTGAACCTAAGTGGCTCTTCCCAAAGCATGGCGGGTTGAGTCAGTTCAGGATCTAGCAGCAGCAGGTTACTGCGTTAAGAGAGCGAAAGCTCATGCCTATTGGTGAAACACCAACCTGCTTCTAATAAAACCTGGACTGGTTCAAACCACTCCACAGTGGAAGTGTTATAACAGGGAGAAACACACAAGTGAATTTATCAATGGTAAACAGTTATGCAGCCTATCTAGGTCTGTAATTTGAACTACAGTCTAGAGTAGTGGTTCTCAACTCGGGCCAGAAAGGGCCGGTGTGGGTGCAGGCTTTTGTTCCAACCAAGCAGTTACACACCTGATTCTACTAATCAAGGTCCTTAGTAAAGACTCCAAAGGTTGATTAGTAGAATCGGGTGTGTAACTGCTTGGTTGGAACAAAAGCCTGCACCCACACCGGCCCTTTCTGGCCAGAGTTGAGAACCACTGGTCTAGAGTGTCCAGAACTGTTTAACTTCATCTTGAATATTCCGAGGATCTCTGTTCCCACTTTTACATTCCTGGTATGACATTCCATGCATAAATAACTTTGAGGAAGAAAGGTTCAATACACAATAAATGCTAAATACATTAAGTCAACTCATGGAAGCATTCGTGCATATGCGCTGGAGGAGGTAATACAATATGGTGGCCAGGCAACAACTCAAAAACGCACCGGCACTGAATGTGTGCTTGCAATCTTTCGCAAGTAACGTGCCCTCACACACACTATCCGGTGCTGTTTTTGAGGGAGCTGTTGACTATATCGTCTTACCTCGTGCAGTGCTTACGCAGTTTACAGTGTTTTGCACGGTACAAGTGAAACCGATACAGTCACAGGAGAGCAAGCTCTCAGCCGGACTGCACCGGTAAGACCCTTCTAATACAGTTCATGGGCAGCCCGCCAGCAAACAAACATTTGGCTGCGAGCTAAACTCTCACAGAAAAACAGTCCCGCTTATTCCCTTAGTCAGGTGGCAGTTGCAAGCTTTTGTTTTGTCTGTGAGCACGCAAACAAAACAAACACACTATGCATACCCCGCTTCCAGCTACTCTAACTATGCAGTAAGAATGGCACATACCCGAGGAGAGCTGACTGTTGAGTTTGCATTACAACACAAAACAGACTCAGGACTATTGCGGATAGGGACGCTTCATTGTAGCATGCCATTCTTTACTACTGTTGCTAATGTAATGTTAATGCCTCCAGAACTTTGTGACATGAAAAGAAAAACAACAAATAATAAAATGAAAATTTCAAAGGCTCCCCCTTAACTGATTTTTGAGGGCATATGATACATTTGACAATATTTTTGCACTGAGCCCCCATTAATTTCAAACCCTGGACACAACAACCAGATTAAAGCTGAACACTTGGGCAGCACAAGTGGGAATGTGAATGTGCATAGAGCGTTTTAATACACACACTGACTGCAACATGCACACCTGTTCCATCAATTAAAGGTAAAGCAGCCATAAACTGGCAAAAGGCCAGACAGCCAGAAAGCAGGACGGTTCCAGAGTTACAGCTGGATACAAATAAGCCCCACAGCAAGTCAAATCTTTTCAATCTGTGCAAATTAAGGTTAATAAAATACACAAAATGGCAAATAAATTACTGCAAAACATAGTAAAATCTATATAGAATGCAGAGCATCTGAACTTTCAGTCAGCGCATGTGTTGAATGTTTTAGTTGCATCAACACTGAGCTAGCTAAGCGGTCTGATGTTAATATGCGCCGTACTGATTCTATTTAGCAAGTGTCATCACATCGGCACTCAGAGAGGACATTCGCGCTACCGTTTTCTACAACGGTACAGCTGCAGCTTTCAAGTGAATGGAGTAGATGATTAGCTAGATAACCACGACAGAAAAAGTATTGCGAGACCATTTCGACCCAAGATGAAACTGAGTTTTAATAACAAGTCACGCGAGTGACAGTGTATTTTGCAACCTGACTAGAATGAGTGTGCAGTTGCTAGGCAGCATCTATAGTGTGGGATAGTATTTGCTGAAATCTTAAAGTAAGGTTTCCATTGTGTTGTAAACCAATGTTTATTATGGGATGCCAGTGGTTGTTTTTGAGATATTAGTTGGACCCTCATGTGTTGCCCAGGACATGCCACCTCTCTTGTTAATAACCTTTAAATTTGAAGGCAAAACAAGCCTTTTCATTTTTAACATAGTGCAGCGATGTTTTAAGAACAACTTTTAAGTCAGAAGACCTAGAACTTTTAAGTCAGAATCCAATCCTGGAGGGCAGCAGTGTCTAGCAATTATTAAGTCACTGATTGGCTAAAGAATCCACACACCTAGTTCCCAAGGATGTAATTGGCTGCTGACTGAAAGGAACAAAACTGCAGACACTGCCATCCTCTAGGACTGGAGTTTTACACCCCTGACTTAGACCATTAAAATGCACCAGGGCTGCTTAGAAACACTTTAAGAAACACTTGATGAACACTACTAAAGTGACCCAGGCTTTTAATTCAGAAACAGACAACCATACTCTATAACCACCTCCATGCCATTGGTTCACCAGAAAGATAATTACAAGTATGACAAACTAAAAGGAATCTGGCTAGCAAACTGATTAAGCAGTTTTTTTAAAGGATTTAAAACGTCTGGATGGTTTGCTGGCTGCCAGCCTAGCCATAACTCATTCCATTTCAGCCAGAAGACGGGTGAACACCCAGCATAAAAAAAACGGGAGAGCTTTCTGGAAGCTTGTGAGTAGCCTACATTGAGTTTATTTTCAGCAACAGGCTTGAAAGGTGTGTGAACCAAGGCTGTCTTACTGGCTGTTGGAATAATGTCCTCAGCAAATTAAATGGGAACACAAGAATACTTACATTACGGTGTTGTCATCCACCAGAATGTCACAGTTATGAGCAGGACAGGAAATGGTCTGGGGAAGAGGAAGAGGGTACATCTTTATTAGCTCTTTAAGGTGTGAGATCACAAATGTGTGATTAGAATGTTCTTAACTGTACATTCTATGGCTGATGTACCAATCTCTACTGGTAATTGAAAGCAATGGAGTTTTAAAACAGACTAAAAAGTTATGAAAAAAATGTTTTTTTTTTTTTTTTTACAAAAATCAATACTCTTCAAAGTGCTAACAGGCCAAAGCTCTAACAGACTTACACAAAATACATGACACAATCAAACTGACACAAAATTTTATATTGAGCAAGTACTTCGAATCAGCGTGGTTATTTTAGACTCCTGGCCCTGAAATTAAAGCCCCCGTGTGGACTCGCAGCATAATCCACTTCCATAAAGCCACACCGTCTACGAGACTCACAGGAAGCTGTCACGTGTCACGGTTCGTGCTCTCGCACAGAACATCTCGCGTTAGTGACGGCTAACTGAAGTGTCAATGCCACATGAAAAAGGTGCCAGGGCACAGTGAAGCCAAAGGTGTGTAAAAGCATCTTCGGACCCGCTCTGCTATGCTCGGGGAGCACAAACTCTGCACAGCAGGCAGCAGAGTCAACTTTGAAATTTAGGATGCGCGTGCCCGTGGGCAAATAGGAGGACCAGGAGCTGCTGCTTCCAAGTGAATACTGATCAAATGTCACTGCTCTCACAGGTAAGCTCACACACATTTTACTCTCGCCTGATAATCAGTCTAAGCTCTCTGTTTGGTCAGATGAAAATCCAGCAACAAAAAGAAACATCCCATTTGCAAATACGCTTATCCCAGTGTGACAGGCAGAAGCCCTCTGTAAATGTACAGTGCGGACTGTACAGTATGGACAGTACCTGTCCCATTCCTTCCTCTATGATTTTGGTTGTTAAGTAGTCCCCCCAACACTGCATGCAGAACTTGTGTCCACACTCCAGGCCAGTGAAGTACTGTGAGGGAGAGAGAGAGAGAGCAGGTTATCGCTGAGCACCATCACACGCTAGGGCTCGGGGTCAACCAACATTTACCAAAACTTTGTTTAGCAAATAAGTTAATGTACTGGGTCTGTCCACCCCCCTGCCCCCCCCCCCCCCCTCGTGCACAGTTGCCAGGTTAGATTTGGTAACTGCAGAACCAGGGGTACTTTGTATGTAAACAAACTAAACAATTAATATTTTACTTTTATTTGCCAGTCAAAGTTACTGACCGACTGCTTTAGGAACGTGTGTTTTGCTCAAAGGTACAAGAGTGTGTGTTTTGCTTAAAGGTACCCTTACAGGAATTGAACCAACAACCTGTAGGTTATCAGGCCAGATCAACACTGTCCAAACTGCACCACACACTTGCGCGTAAATTGCTTGCTCTTATTGACAGGGCATCTTGAGAACACTGCTCCTGCAAAAAAACCAGACTCCGTATGTGCTGCCTGCTGCTTACGGAACATGCAACAGAAGAACCAGTCCTCTGAAGGTCTCAGTTTATTTACTCAGGTTAAAGAGGGAGATCAGGCCCTTTCCTGATTCTGAAATTTATGATGTTATGACCACCATTCTGATAAAATGCCATGAGGTTTAGCAGAAAGGCTCGAAAAGTAAAGTCACGTAATGCACCAAAACAAAGGCACAAACAGAGACTTCAAAGTGACAGTGCACCTTCTAGGGTAACTGATATTTCAGATTTAGTGTAGGCGATTGGCCCAGGCGATGCGCGTGTGTGCAATTAATAGTATTTAAGATGTTTGCAGACATCTCTGGCTACCTGCAGGTTTCACAGTGGCTGGGCACTGAGCATTTGTGGTCTAAAGAAAGAAAATCAACTTAAAATAACTCCAAAGAAGCTTGTGTGGCGACGTCATGCCTCTAGTGGCTGACTGTTCTTCAAAAACAAGAACCTATATTCGGTTCAAACTATTTCACACGGCTCATGCAAACTCAGAGGGAGAGAAGTACCGGCACAACATGTAACATGATATCTATGTTTACAATTGTGAATAAATGCCACAAAATTAATCTGTCCATATGTACAACCTCTGGAAACACAACTTTGCTGTACAAACTCTTTTTGAGAGTTAGCCTATTTGAAACATATTTTCTTGCTTCAGACCACAAAATACCCTTATAATGAGGCATTTTAAAGCCAGCAGGTTGTCAGAAACTTCTATACACATCAAAAAAATCTTTCGCTGCACATAAAAACTGTCTGCAGCAAACAAGAATGTACACTAAACTGAAATAATATCAAACCCCTCAGAGATTTCACCCTCATCAGCCCATTGAGCACCATGCTAAAAAAGCAAGCTTAAAATGAAACCAAGCCTCAACTTGGACAGGAAAGCCTAAAGTGATGACTGGCCATTTGACCAATTAAAAACCTGGTCAATGCTATGTGTAGCAGGGCAGGCTCACATTTCCTACACCCAACTCAGACAGTCCTGCTGACAGACATCACCTCCAGTCATTATTTATACAGAGAGACAAATGAGCATTAGGGTATTCCCAGCCTCAGGCTGAAAACAGCAGCACTGATAAACAGCTCAATGCAGCACCCTGGAGCTCTGCAGCTCCTAGGGCTCAGTTCACTCCCTCTGAAACACACACATACACACACCCACGCAGACACACGTTATCAACTCTCTTTCCCACAGATACACACCCATTCTCCCACTCAAACACACAGTCACAGATATACACACACTCATTGGCACACACCTTCTCAGACAGTCTCGTAGACAGCAGACATTACATTGACCAATCTGTGTTGAAATATGGTGTGATGAAATTGTTCATATAACAACGCACTGTGTCTCTCAGGCCTAAAGCACTGCATATTAATTAGTGGGAGCGTAATGGTTCTCCAAAACCACAGTTCAGTTCCCACCTTGATTTGTAAGCTGGTTCAGTCGTTTTCTTTTGTCTGTTATCTAGTTTTCTTATTGTGTGAAAAAAAAAAAAACTGCAAAACCTTTCTTTTAAACAAACGGACTACATTACGAATGCGTTTTAATAAATCAATTTAGTGGCCTTGTTCAAGCTCGAATAAACAGCTTCATTTATATTTTTTAATATTCCCAAGATGAATAGTAACGAAAATGATAATTAAAAACCTCACTCAGGACAAAAATAAAACGAGCAGTTTTGTAATTGCCGTGTTCAGTTAGCCCTGCTAGCCACACGTGTGAGGGGAAAACGACATTGATAAATCAGAGGAGTGTCTGGAAAATATCAGCTGTGGCTACACAATGAGAAAACAAGCCACTGGTAGCCAGCCAAGGCCAGCTTTAGCCCATCCTCTTCCACACTGCGCCCCTCACTCTCACAGGGGAGGGGTACCGGGCTGGCTGCCATTAGCTACATGGTAACATTAACTAATAGATAATGTTACCAAGCGCCAACTTAGCTTGCAACATATTTATTTTTTTTAGCCAAGTACCATACCAACGTTACACTAATATTATCTCAGTTAATGGAGTAAATCATTAAAGACGATGATAAATGCTTCTTGATCTATTTGAAAAAGAAACAAAATGAAGCTTTTTAGCATTTACAGTTAACTACATTTTATTAGTTTAGTTTAGGCATCCTTAGAGTGATGTCAGTGGTTGCTACACATGTTACCATGTCTTAGTAGCCAACATGACACCCACCTCATTAACCTTTTTATTCTCATACACAAAACGTGGCTTCTGTGCTAGCTTGCTAGCTAGTGGGTCAACTTTTATAATAAATTAGCCCCAAATCATTGCCCACGCCAAAACAACTGAACAGTTCTGCTAGTTTAACACTGGCTTAAGAACATTAAACTGACCAGTGGATCAAGTAATTTAGCTGTATTCTAACCTTTCTCATGTGGCTTTGCTAGCCACTCTCCCCACTGTCAAGCGAAGAGGGGAGGTGATCAGGGATATTGTGAATAGCATTTTTAGCAACATGAATGATTCTACATAGATGGTAAGAATCATTAGGTAGTGTTATAACGATCTCTACACTGAATGCACCCCTTAGTGTGTGGGAATATCGTATGGCAGCTACTCCATATGGCAGCTACTCCATACGGTAGCTACTCCGTAGCGCCGTTGCAGCTATTTTGTGTTTTTCCTCGTTTGGTATTTAGCTGTTCTAGGCCCTGTTTCACAAAGCAGGATTACTGAGTTAGCTGTATAACCGCACAGAGTAAAACTCAGAACCATCTGGAACATGGGCAGAAGTAAAAAGAGCTGTCCTGGGTTTTTACTCGCAGTGACAGTATCACAATGTAGCTAATCGTATCCAAACGCTGCTGTGTCCACAGTACTTTACCACATTAACACTAGCGCTTTCCACGCATGGAACCCATAACATTGCTGGGTTCAATTATCTGGGTTAGGTTGTGGTTTTTCCCCATTCACACGTAGGTATCCTATATGAAACAAATTCTGTGACAAGTCTGCTCAGCCATGACCACTCCAGATAGATTAGTGTCCAAAGCAATGGAATACAACTGTTAATGCCACGTCAATTAATCTTTAAAACAGCTGGATATTTTGCTGAATACAAGGTTTTGGCAGATGTGTAAATCCTACCAGCACAACACAATTGAAGAGTGCCAATTAAAAGAAAACTTATGGTAAAATCTCTTATGGTAACAGCCAATACAGCTCAGTTACATGATCCAAATAACATTACATTAACAACAGAAGCATGGTAAGTCAGCTAAAAATCAATACTTATATGTGGAGTTGTTTTCGGTAAAACGCAATGAAAATAACTCTGTACAGCGACCTATATCTCCCATTGATAAGAGGCCTACATAGACCTGCCGCAAGCCATCTTGCTACATTGGGTAAAAAAGCAACTTAAAACAGTCAGCTTAAAATTTGTTAAAAAAATCTTGTCATCACAAAAGCCTTGTCAAGCAAGAACAGCCGATTTAGTGCCAGAAACAAAAGGGCTTGCGTAACACTGTAAACTTTTGCACGTTATACACTGGAATGTTGTTGCTTTTGTTCATAATAGAGCCATGGCCAAAGTCTTCCATAAATTTCACCATGTCCTGACCTGGAAAATCGAAAGAACATCTTACACGGAAAACTGACTCCTGCTCCTGCTCACATATGATGGACACACAGAAAATTGCCAGAACATTTAAACGTTAAGATTAGAGCCCGACCGATGCCAGATTTTTGGGTCCGATGCTGATCCTGATTTTGGAGAGTCCTAGCCCACCGATTACCGATGTTTTGACTGATATTTTGTCAAAAAGTGCAACATTATCAAAACAATTTGAAAAACTTATATTTTATCAAAGTTTCTATATTTGAGAACATTTAACTTATAAGCAAACAAATAAATAAAAATAAACACACAAAGAAGATAAAGATAAAAAAATGTAAAAGATGATATTAAATTAAATATATATATTAACACCATCTTCAAGTGGTGTGAATTCAAAATAACTCCACACGTTGCTTTTACTCCTTTCTTTCCCAGCCATCTATAAAAAATTAATTTAAAAAAAGGTTTTCCAGTTTCAAACAAGTATTTTTATGAATATTATTATTGTTGTTATTAATTTGTTATTATTATTTCTTAGTATCTATTCTCAGTAAATTAATTATATTTTCTTATTTAATTCCCACAACATGATCTCAAAGAGTAAGACTTTATCTAGCGAGCTTCCCTGTCCATAAGAATTTGGCGGTGAAAAAAACTACAATGCGCTCTGACGCATGACTAGATGACACACACTCACTTGCAATAACGCATTAGCTGTTGACATAGCCTCATTACATCTTATTTATTCTCGGTAAGTTAAATGAAATATATTTTCTTATTTTATTCCTACTACATGATCTCAAAGAGTAAGACTTTATCTAGCGGAGCTAATGAGTGAATGAAGTGTAACGTTAGATGAAACTAAATTGACTGGATGAAATACGTAACGTGAGGCTTGTCCATAAGAATTTGGTGGTGAAAAAAACTACAATACGCTTTCGTGCAGGTTACCCACGCTAACTGTTGGTTGATTCACTTCTCCAACAGCAATCCTTCTCTCATGTTATCACGACAAAGCTAGATAACATGGCTTAAAATGATCCACGTTAGAAGTGTTTTATCAGCGTTTTTACTGTCTGGTTAGCTTGCTAAGATGACGCGTGACTAGATGACACACTCGCTTGCAATAATGTGTTGGCTATTGACACAGCATCATATAGTAGCCTAGCTAATATCATTATCTCAGATAAAATAAAAACAAATGTGTAATGCATTCAATCACCATTTTGTTTTGGCTGGTTATTTATTTGAGAATACAGCAATGTCCTCTGGAAATGTAGATCCTACGCTGCTTATGTGCTCACTGCCACTTCATAAAGGCTTGCTAGCCAGCTAGCTTGCTAAAGTGAACCAAATATGTTAGCTAGCTCCCTCGCTTGATAATGAGGATTGATAAACATAGATATTAAATGCAAGATATTATGAACTGAGTTCTAGCTAGTTCTACCCTCCTGACTTGCCATGTCATATGAAAAGCCCTCTGTCTAAGGGTACTGACCGAATTAGGGTAGTTCAGGTAGCAGATCTGACAGTGCATGTCCTGTGCTGAAGATCTCGTGTTCATCAGTCGTGTCCGAGACTTCTTGCTGGGGTTTATGACGTGACATTCTGAGAACAGCTTGTCCAGGTTCCCGTCAAAGTACCTGAGGAAAGCAAGGCAGGTGTGGTATTAAGGTAAATTTGTATAAATCTTAATGGAAACTTGTGCACTGGTAAAGCTTCCATTAGGGACCCTTCCAATTTGGTCCATTGTAACATCATATCAGTTCCCCAAGGACCATTTAGAGTCTGGTATTGTGTGGTACTGTGATTGCGGACATATTCAGTGAACACACACACACACACACACACACACACTTGCCTTTCCATCAGCTTCTCTTTGTCCCAGTTGAAGTGGCTGAGAAGTATTCTTGTGATCGTTGCAGGATTCTGAAATAGAAGAATATTAGTCATGACCCCTTCTTTGAAATTCACAAGCTGGAGCCAAGAAACAAATGGCTTTTTTATATAAACATCCCTCTGTACAGATAAACATTTCCTGCGACAGTGTTATTCACGGCGGCCAAAACTAGCAAGACAGAAAAGATGGCACATTTTTTACAACTGTGGCATCTCATCACTGCTCACTGTTGACAACCCAAGCCCATGGCATGAGCAATCAAAGTTTAACCCTTTGAAAAGTAAGTTTTCAGGAATGTTTTTTCTTTCCAAACATTCTAAGTTACTGTTCAAGAATTGAATTACTTTCAATTAACCAGTAATGATTGACATCATCATTAAAACGTTGAGAACATTCTACTCACGTATTTTGTGATCTTACACCTTAAAGGAATACATTTTTCAACTTCTCGCAATGTTTGTTACAATGACAAGACAAACCTTGACATTTAATAATTTTGTCTGAACAGTAAAATGACAAGAAAATCCTTAACATTTAACAATTTTGTTTGCACCTTGAGAGCGGCCACCCAGGAAAGCCTTCAAAACCGAGGCACCGGAGACCTCACAGGTGCCCATAAAAACCTGCAGTCTAGTTTTTCCTGGTTTTCTAATTCCCGCTGTAGTGCTAAGAGGTGCGGGCTGTTGCTAGGATTCTCATCCCTCTTGTTCATCCTGTTAAAACGGCATCCTGACAACAGTGGTCAGAATTGTATTATGTCAATTGTAAAAGGCAGTATAAATACCATTTGGCTTCATCAATAATAGTGCATCAAAATATCCAGACATCAATGAAAACAAGACACTGGAAAATAATGAAAAGGATAAAGACCGGATAAAACGTTCTGTCATTTTAACGCTGTGTAAAACAAGCTGGCAAAAATAGCGTTGTTTCAATGCTGCTCTGTGGTTGGGATATTTAAGAGTTTCATTACCGAATTAAGATGATAACTTTAGTTTAACTTTCCAAGCACAAGGCTTGTTTTATAAAGCTATGGTTTGTAGCGAGGACCCTCAACCATTCACCACTTTTACATTTACATTTTCCAGCACCAGTGAGAAGAAGCTTTTGGCAAACTTCGAGAGGTGGTAGTAAGGGTTTAGGATGTTTTATTGACTACAATGTGTATGTTGGCAACTAGTGAATTGCTTTTGAAGCAGGTCACAACTGAAACTGAAGGTCTGTCTCGTTATCATGGAAACAGCTGTCAATCAAATATTCAGCTGCGCAAGGCATTGCAGCTGTTGTAGTTAGGGGCCTGAGCGCACAGTGCTGGAACCCTACTGGTTTGGTTTGTTTGTTTGTTTCTATGTTTGTATGTACTATTATGTATTACTCAGGTAAGAAAAGGCTGTTTAAAGTTTGGGCACCACAAAAGGAATCAGCAGTGCTCTGTCACTGACCAGCCCACCAGCATCACATATCCAAAAACACTAGTTCAGTGACTTTCCCATCTCAGCTGCAAAAAACAGCCTGTTTGTGGAAATTGCAACCCCTGAGGATCACTCAAAGGGACAAACTGAACGACGCTTAACCAACAGGTGACTGCAGATGATACCCACGCATGCACTTTACACCTAGAGTACAGGCTGAGCTGATATCCTGGGGCAATTAGTGTACATGAGTGCAAACAAGAGCAAGAACCATCAGTCAGATTAACACATTTTTATTTATTTGCACAAAGAAATACAAAAACACTTTTAAAAAATCAAAAAAAAGAAGAGGAAACAAAAGCTGGAAAATAAAATTAAAAGTAAAGAAGATGAAAAATAAACAATACATGCTAGTGTATACTAGTACTAGTGGACACACACAGACAGACAGCCTGACCAACACAGAAACACACACGCGCGCACACACACACGCGCGCACGCACACACAGACAACATTCACACTGGTAATTAATTGCCAAAGAAGTAAAACGGTTCACTTGTCGAGCCTGGCACAGAAAGACAAAGCATTCAGCACATAGCTAGCCTAGCCTGCCAGTTGTAAAATCTATTATTCACGACCAAAGGCAAAAAGCATCCTTTAGTGCTTACAGAAATCCTGTAAAAACATTTAATAAAAAATAAAAAAAAACAGAGAGAAAGGAAAATATTCAGAAGGTACCATATTCCTCGTGCAGGCCATTTCTCCACTGACCCGGCCTCGCGGAACTGAAACCGGACGCCGACTTGCACGACAGCCAAAATGTCACGTCCGAAATCAAACAGCCCCGAGCGCAGGCCAGAGCTGACGAGACCAGCTGTTCGCAGGAAGTCATTCCTACACGCAGTTCTGCTGTGGTTTCTCAGTCTGAGAGGTTACAGAAACTGGGCTTTTCCCGCATTGAAATGTCTTCGGTGGGCCGCCCAAGTGCCACGCAAAAAAACAGTGGTAAACAATTAGGAATGGTCCGTGTATTTGTAGGTACGATGACAGCAAGTTTTGACTGCTAGCCTAAACCCGCTAAATGAACTACAGTAGAATCCTCTTAATTGCGTGAAAGAATGTAACGGACAGGGTGCCAACGACTGTGTGTGCGCCAGGCAGGCGGAAGTTACTGATGTGATTTTCAACAGACACCGACTACCTTCGTACATTTTTGTAGTTTTTGTGTCTTTATAAGGCAACTGTAAACTTATTTACGCCACATCTGCCAACTTTTCAAATATTTATTATTATGCAATGTAACTGGACATAATTCCATGAAAATATCCAAAATAAGTGCTAATGGTTTGTGCAAATATGCGATCTCTTTGCAATGGAATGAATGGGAAATGGTTTAGGATTTGCAAATTCTACGCAAATACCCAAAATATGCCATCATCCATTATGCAATTAAGTGGATTCTACTGCATTAAGCTACACTGTTTTTGCCCATCTTTGTAGACGGAAATGAGAAATACAATTCTGAAAAGGCTTTAATGTTGTGTAGGGTACAAGCAACAACCAGTGACAGCAAGAATGGCGCAAGCACGTCTTTGAGAGAATAATTTAAATACAGTATTCAGGCATTTGTGAGGATTCATTAAGTTAAAAGGTTCATTAACATTGTACCCAAAGTTTTGAGCAAGAAAAATGAAACGCATTTCAAGATACATTACAATTCCAAATACCATGATTCCTGTAGATTACCTTACATCCTTCAGTATAGACTGTATTTCACCCCCTCTGGTACTTACAATATGTAACGCATCAATAAATATAGCCTATTCATTTATCCTTTTTGTCACACGTTTCATTTTATAGTCTCTAAATGCAGAACCGCATTCTAAATGTAGCTAAACGCAGGGAGATGACGCGTCGAGTTGACATTGGCAGTAAAGCTGCATCGATCACAGTCACCGTCACACAAAGTCACCAACTAAGCCCTATTCTGAACCAGGAAAGGCCTGCTCTTACGTCAAAAGAACAGGCGACTGCCATTCCTCCCTGATGGTGAACTCCACATTTCTGCTGTTTAAATGCCATCTGAGTCTATTTAATTACCTTTAGAAGGCCAGGAAGTGATCCGCCTTTTGGAGGTACAAGTTGCCAATAACTTTGGTCTTAACCAATACAAAGCTCTCCGAATCAGACACAACTTAAAATCATCTTTCAGAATCATTTATTATTATTATTATTATTATTATTATTATTATTACGACACTGCTGCAAAGTGGTTCGTGAGTAATGCAGGTCTGAAACCGCTAGGAGGCAGAGTAATATTTTCAACGACAACAGAACAGAAATTATATCCTGTTCTGTGAGCAGATTTTGCCCCAGTTTTGAATAGTAAATTCGAGTCGTGCTGCAAGAAAGGATGACTGGACAAAATGAAAGAGTAAATGGGCATAGTTTTTAGTAGTGCGCACAAAAACTATGAGGTCAGGGCTCCTGCTGACAGGGGCACGATTAGCCTACATGCGAGGGACAGTGGGGGTCCCTAGCCTGGACAGTAAGCGTACGTTTGTTCAAGTGAATGCGCGTGGGAGACTCCACCTCAGTCACACTACAGCATATACGCTGTGCCTTTGCCATTAGCTGCTGTGCTTTGCAGCCCAATTAGGCCTACTTGTAAGACTCCCTTCGCTCAAATGGCCTACTGACCTGGAACAAGGAGCCAGATCAGGAGAATCCGGATCAGTGGAATCTCTGCGCTGGCGGCATGGTACGCCACACAAACATACCTGCGTGATACCGCTACGACAAGGCAAGGGCTGCAAATACAACAGATCATGACAGGCGGATCGAGCTTAATTAAAGCTAACAACCTAAATACTGCTGACATTGGCAAAGGGTTTTGAATGGTATTCAATAACTCCAGAGAAAAAAAAATCGGTTTTACTGTTCAAGAAGAAAAAAAGGCCAATTAAAAAAATTAAAATCAGACCAGGCGATGGTGGACTATTCAAACAGAAACAGAGCCGGGACAGAATTAGACCAGGTGTTGGCAGATTATTCAAACAGAAACAGAACCGGGACCGGGACAGAAATCAGACCAGGTGATGGTGGACTATTCAAACAGAAACAGAACCGGGACCGGGACAGAAATTAGACCAGGTGATGGTGGACTATTCAAACAGAAACAGAACCGGGACTCAGCACCAGATGCCTCTACGACGGGGGGCGGAGCCTATGCAGCAGTGATGAGCAGCCCGACAGCTGCTTCGGCCTGACGTCTCTAAAGCCGCGGTTACGGCAGTCAAAAATAGAGGCGCAGGAAGGCCGACACCCAATCAAAGAGAGCGTGAATGTCACAGCCATGTGGAGGACTCTCTCACGCAAAATTTAACAGACTGTCAGTATCGACCAAAGCTCTCCTCGTGCACCTTTTACACGACCAACTTTATGTGTTTACTTAGCACAATCCTTCAAAGTGGAACTGAAATGGCTGAGCAGGTACAGCCAAACAACGTTTGACATACTGGGCTCCATTACGACAGTCCAAAAAAGGACATCATATTGAATAATTAACACATTATTTATTTGAAAACCCTGATTGTTTTGATATCTATGAGGGCAATAATAATTTTATAGCAGTTGGAATAAACCCACTGCTGCCACTCAACTGCTGAATGCTGGCTGCTTTTGTAAATATGATACTACATTCAGTGTTTTACAAGAATCAGCAAGTACCTGTGGTGCTGTGACTATAAGGGAGGAAGTGATGGCCATTATGGGGGGGGGGGGGGGGGTGCTGGAGTAATTTAAGAGAAAGGGTTCCTTACGGCATGTGTGTCCCTAACTTATGCTGCTTTCCTTTGTTTCGGTAGACTATTGTTACTGCATGGGACAAACTACGCTAACCTAGCCATGAGGAATGGTTTACAAATGTTGTGTGGATATGAATATTCATGAGCCCAGGATACACACCCACCCTGGGAACCTCAAGGATTTAGGAATCTCTAAATTCAATATTTCTGTTTTTTTATTAATGTAATTTCGGTAAATAGTTTATTTCATTCCTTGCACACGGGCTACTTCACCTGAATATCCCCCTGGGAAAAATAGCAATTCTATTCTACTCTACAAACAGCACGTACAATCCAGGTGATAGCAATGCAAACATTTATATGATCTGGGCACCGCAATGCTCTATAACAGGGGACCTTTAACCCTGTAGAACTGACTGAACGCCCATGCCCACAAAGGAAGAGTTTATCAGCAACAGGCCCTGCAGACACACACTCAGCACACACAGCCCTGCCCATCAGTGTGTGTAACAGGGGGAGCCCAGGGCACGCTCACTGACTCAAACAGAAAAGCAATGTAGGGACACTGGGCACACCTGAATGATACACATACACAATGATACACACTCCAACATATGTATACACCCACTCATTGCATTACATTCACTCTTACCCAGAGTGACTTATAATGTAGGAGAAGCTTAAATGCATTCGCCGGATTAATTTGAGCAATAGTGTCATGGCTGGCTGACAATACTGCCGGAACACCATGTACAGATGCAACATCGCTAAGGCACAAGTAGCCTACTTACTGCTAACCAAGAACCAAAATACACATTCTGAATAGCTATAGATGAAATCCATAAAAAGCCCCAGGAAAGAAGCTTAGTTAAAACCATGAAAAAACATAACCGAGAACCATAACCTGAATTCATACAAAAGGTGGGAGAAACTGGGGGTGGGGATTACAGGGGAAACAAGACAGTGTGAAGAGGTAGCCTAGGTCTAAAGTCAGCATCAGGAGACAGCCAAAATTCTTCTGTCCTGATCACTGTAGGGCCAGGATAGACTGGCACCGTGACTGGCAGAAGCAATACTGAGAGAGGGGACAGCCAGTCACTTTGAGCTCGCAGAAGGGAGAGATCTGGGGTTTGAACATCAGTCGGAGACCTGGCGGAGCCGTTCCATTCGCTACCCTGTAGGCTAGTGCCAAGGTTTTTAAACATGATGCAAGCCCATCTGTATGTCTGTCCCTCCCTCACACAAACACACACGCATACACATGCGAAGAGACTGGGTCATCTAAACCCCTCTCTGAATGAAGAGTGGGATTAGAAATTAGACTACGGATATTCAGGAGAAAAGAGGAAGATGGTCATCTTTTCATTAAGTGGTGAACACAGCAATCATGGGAAAGGCCACAAACTTCAGTGACCTGCAAATATTTATCAGTACCAACTCCGACCCAGTCATTATTTAACAATTAATTTGACTTTCAGTGCAATTGCTGGAACAGCATTGGCTACCGCGTTGAAGAGCCACACTGAACACGAGGGGAGTGGCCGAGGCATCAACACATGGCAGTGAAAGGTGGCACAGGCCCATGACCAGATGGTTGCAGGTTTGATTCCTGGAGGGGGAGGGGATGGCTGTACCACCCGCTTTTACTCAATGCTCTGCTTTACAAACAGATCATGTAAATATGCAGTGTGTAAATAAGAGTGTCCCTCCTTTGCATGTTATCTGATGAGCTGGGCGGTGTACCTCGGGAGAGGGAGAAGACAGAGGAGTTCTCCTAAAAGAGCGCATGCTACAGGAAGCAGGATGAGATAAAGACTTCATCAGAATGAAGAAGAGTTGCAAAATGGCCGGGTGTGCAGAAGGATCCCGCTCCATGGGACGGTGTAATAGGTGCACCGTGTGGATGTCTTCAAACGGCTCCTGGCCTCCTCACAACGCTGATGGATTACGGATCAATAAACTGAAAATACCCAACTGCCTTGGCTTACATAACACAACTGTGATCAGCAAACATAGCTTTTATATAGGACTACACAACAAACGCCAGTAAAGCCTGCAAGCTGGTTAACAAAGGAGGTTTAAGAACAGTGATGCGCAAGGTGTAGGACTGTTTAAACATCTCATGAACACAACTGCAAACTGGGTCATTACACCCATCTAAAGCTGCAGAGACAACATTAAGTCTTCATTAATACTTGTGAATACACAGAAATGTGTTATACGGTCAAACCTCACACCAACTTAGTTACTGAAACTGGGAATAGGTAATAAAACTATTTGCAAATACAAATGCAATACGCACATACAAATCTTTACTACTTAAAGTGACATTCTTTCAAGAAACAATATGAGCAAACCTTAGGGTTGACAACTACTTGTATTAGCCCTGGCGTGCAGCATTTCGCCCAAAAAAACTGTGGCATCCTAAACCAATTAGCTAACACAATGACCATAAAGTTAACCCCAAAAACCTGACAACCTGCCTGTCGATTCAGTCAACAGTGTATGTTTAATCGCATTTATTAACCAAGTTACTGTAGCAACAGTATTACTGCTACAGATTACACTTGGCTATAATCGTGGAAGTACTGGGGAACAGGTAATTGGCGTTGCCAGCAAGCTGATGAAACGTGTTGCAAGTTGTACCACTGAACCTTCCTGTATGTGTAATGGCAGAAAAATAGATTATCCCCTTCCTGTTGACAGCATCACATTTATCTAGCAAACTTTGTTTAGCAAAAGGTGGCATTGACTGTACTTATAGACCATTTTGGTGTTAGTAAACATTGATGACATTTTGTGGGCGAAGCCAAACTGCTAGCAGAAAGAAGTATCTCTTAACAGTTTGTCTAATGGAGCAGTGGTAGCAAAAGAAATATCTGTGCATGAAACTTTCATCATTAGCTGGCTAACTTACAGAAAACAATATAATGGATTCTCAGGACACCATGTCAAATTATTTTAAAGATTTGTCGGCACAAGACAAATTGACGTACACTAATACGGGTCCATTAAGAGATCCTTGTTCACTACGTTACACTGAGGTAGCTATCTTGTCAGATAATTTGGAAAACCAAGGAAACAGTTAACTTAGGGGCTAAGGCTAATGCTGCTTCCAAATTGCGTCAGATTTACAATCTACATGAGTTTCCCACCATGACGGCCCATATGAACGCCTTACAACGTCAGATGATCGAGTCGGGGAAATGATTCAAGATGCAATACAAATTGACCGAGTTGTGACATATTCCTGACTCTGTGAAAACTACAACCTGACATCACTTGAAAGCATGGTCAGCTTAGGCCAGTGGTAACCAACTCCGTTCCTGGAGATCTATCATCCTGTTGGTTTTCATTTCAACCCAAATTTGGAACACTTGATTCTACTAATTATCAGCTCAACACGATCTCTAGCTGTTGCATGAGGAGTGCATGGTTAGGGATGGAATGAAAACCAACAGGATTGTAGATCTCCAGCAACTGGATTGGTTACCACTGGCTTAGGCTTAGCCAAGTTTGTGCCAGCTCATAATGGCAGGTGGGAGCATGTGATATTTATGCAATTTCTCAGAGATATATATATGACAGTTCAATAATTCTATGCTTGCCTTATAAACTGAATAAACTGAATGATGTTATAAACTTGCCATGAGCATCTTAGTTTGTTAACAAGCTACTCCTACCAATGCGCTAAGATTGCCTATATCGGTCAATGGCGTTTCCCATTATGAATTAGACAGCTCATGCTAACTTTGTGGAAGCTGCCTAGTTGTTGTAAACGGTTAGCCTACTATTCTAACTGAGTGGTGAGCCCTGGATAAAGCGTTGCCTGATATGAAATGGGCAATGAGGGCAGAGTTTAGTGTAGTCCTAACCCTACCGCTCACCTCTTTGGAGGTAGACCACGCCTCTTTTAGGTTAGGCTCCTCCCGTTTGGAGCAGTTCCAGGCGCCAGAAATACAAACTGTTTTTTCTGCCAAATATAATTTAATAAATGTTGAAATAACGGCACGGATTAATAAAACGTTTTATTATAAAGTAGGCATAGAAGCACAAGCAAAAAAAGTCGAGGAGACTTCAACGTAATTGTAAATCTGAGGATAAAATTTTAAGTTTTCCTCTATGGGAAATCACAAGTCACAAACCATTTCCTAGGTCCAGACACTTTTTTGCGGTAGGCAGAACTTCATAACACTTTATAACTACGTACATAACGGTGCTCATTTCGACACAATAAGTAGCTCGCTAACTGTTGAATAACTGAAATTAAACCGAGGGCTTTGTCTGCGTGATTTGATCTGTTCCGCCATGCTGTAGACAGACCTAGGAAATAACGTTATATCGAAACAAATGTGCCTCCATTGACTAGTATTCTAACTAGTCATCTCGCTAAATAATGATGGTTATAGTTAGAGAGAACGATACTTTCACCGAACCACAAACCTCTCTGTAGCTTGTGGCTCTGAAAATTTGCTATCGTTGGATAGTTGGCCATTATAACGTAGCTACTACTAGCTAACGATGTAAAACAGCTGTCCAGGTATTTATCGATAACGTTAGCGAACATTAATGTTTACCTAACGTTAGCAACAAAGGGTTTTTTAAAACAACGCAATGAATAACTAATTCTTAACTAACTTAACAAATAAGTTATTTCGCTAACGACAGTAACATTCCCCACGAAACTGGGATCCACCCACATAAAACTAGCAACGTTAACAAAGTTATCTGTATAGCACATACATACACTGCAATAATAGCAACTAAGTTATATAACTATTTATTACGATTTTTATAGCGAGTCAACTTTAGCTTGCTGGTATATGGGAACTCAATATTCTAGCAGCTTAAGCTGGTAAGTGACTTAGCTAACGTTACTAGTAAGGTAGAACTTATGGTTAAGTTATCGATCATAAGATAGTAGCCGTCATTTAGTTGTGTTTGCCTTTTAGATAACTCATCTAGCTAGCTAATACCAACTCTTACTTCACCAGGGCTAACGCCAACAACATCTATGGTACTGCGTTTCATTCTACAGTCTGCGGCCTAGCCACTTTTCTGAATCCCCGGCCTTTCCTGTGGCTGACTTGCCTCCAAACACCTCACCTGGATGACCTCGTTGACCTCCCTGATACACTCCACCATATGCTGGAGGATCTGTTCGGCAGTCAACACTTCGAAACGGTAGTCCTCTTCATCTTGGCTAGGCCCGAGGCTACTGCTCCCGGTGTCCGCGCACTCGTCCCGCTCACCACCGGCCACGACGGGATCGACCAGCTCCACATCTCCGATCTCCAGGGTGTCGTCTTCGGGCTCCTCTTCTCCGCTATCTTCGCTGCATTCCTCTTCCTCGTCGTCGAATTCATAATTGTAACCCTCGTCCGAGTCCATTACTAGGTTAATTTTAGTTAAGGACAAGAAACTGTACAGATGAGAGACACGCGACTGACAATACACAAGGCCAAAAAACAAATCCCCAAACGAAATATGACTTCAAAATTTCAGTTGTAGAGAAAATAACAACACAAGCGCCGCGGCTACTGGGCCAACAAAAGGACGCGATGTAATGAACCAACTGTGACCCTACGTCACGCGGAAAAGTAAAAAAAAAAAACTGTAGCAATTTAAATAAAGTCGGTTAAAAGAACAAAGTTTGTGGCATGCGCAACATTTTGACAATTCCGGTGAATTACAGCTGCCATGTTGAGTGTGGTATTCGCAAATAGTTTCACTATTCTGCTTATGTTTAATTTAGTTTTGCTTTATTTTTCGATTGATCGGGCGTTGGTTAATGCACCTCACTAGATGGTTAATAACAGACTGTATTTATATTTAAAATAGGATATGGATAGTTGTTACTATGATTATTTTACGAGTTCACTGACGTAGGCCTATATGATCCGTTTTATTTTCATAGGCATTAACTATATGAACATTATTATTATTATTATAGAAACAACAAAAACAACAATAATAATCACAGTAATAATAATCCACACCGTGCAAACAGGAATTAATAGAAGTTCATCAAAACATTGTTTGGGGGGGTGTTGGGTGAGCCATTAAAAGTGGTGATGTAAATTGGTAATATGCTCGTATCGTCTACAGAGCCCTACCTGAAGTTTTATAATAATAATAAGAATTATTATTATTATTATTATTATTCCACAGAAATGTTTTAATAGTAGGCTAGCTAACTAGCTACGAAGGACGACCGCTGCTGCTTTCGTCAAACAAACTTTATGCATGAGATATAACGCAGACAATGGGACACGTTTTTTGTGGACGCCAAATGTTAGGCGGATAGTGGACACGTTTTCTATAGGCCCTTATTGGATTGCCCCAGTGTGGTTCACCTCGTAGGCTATTGTATTCACACTTCAAAAACACGGCCCAAATTGTACTTCATGCATAAACGAAGTCACGTGTCACATTATGTTTGAAGTCTGGGCGTCATATGACTTACAACCTGTTGATTTCAGCAACAAACGTAGCTGTGGTTTGACTGCGCTGCCCAACAGTAGCCTATTCCAATGATTCTTGTTAGATACAGCATCTATGCGACTTGGATTTTCTGTTTCCATCACCCGTTGATCGTTGGCTAACCTAGTTTGCTGGGAAATGATTGCATTATTCAGCTATGTTAAAAAAGAATCAAAAATTAATGTTCTAAATATGTTGTTCATATTTTGGTTGATGCTGTCTGAAGCGCCGATGGCTCGCTGTGTGTGGCCCTTGCCGCAGAAGATCAGTCAGTTTGCAGAGCGGTACCCACTAAATCCGAAGTCCTTTGCTTTTCTGTATGCAAATAATTCGGATGTGCAGCTCGGTTGCTCGGTTCTTGATACAGCATTCAAAAGATACTTCTCACTCACGTTCCCAGGTTACAGCGGAGGGAAAGGTAAGATTATAGTCTACTGGAATATGGTAATTATAATCTTCTTTATGATCGCATATATATCCGAACAAATAAGTAAATAAATTATCGGATACATATGCGAGCAAAAATGCAATATGTTTGTATTTATTTATTTACCTACCTTATTTACGAAATGTTCAAACTGATTTTTTAAAAATTCAAAATTCTTTTCCACGTGTATTTATTCGACTTTTTATCATTTCCTTTTGGGCTAATTAGGCTATCTAATCTAGGTTTGTTCATCATATTCCATAGCCTAGCCAATGCAGAATAAAAGGCCCTTTGTTCAAAAACTTGAAGCAGAGCATTGTAACTACACTACATTTCCAAAAGTATTGTGGGCACCTGCACATCACATCCATAATGTACTCGCTGAACATCCCATTCTAAAACCATGGGCATTAATATGGATTTTGACCCACCTTTGCTGTTGTAACACCCTCCACTCCTCTGGGAAGGCTTTCCAGTTGATTGTGGAACATGGCTGTGGGGATTTGCTTCCATTCAGCCACAAGAGCATTAGTCAGATTGGGCACTGATGTTGGGTGTAAGGCCTGGCTCACAGTCGGCATTCCAGTTCTTCCGAAAGGTGTTTGACAGGGTGGAGGTCAGGGCTCTGTGCAGGCCAGTCTAGTTCTTCACCATCAGACTCAGCAAACCATTTGTTTATGGACATTGTTTTGTTTACAGGGACATTGTCATGCTGAAGCAGGGATGTGCCTTCCCCAAACTGTTGCCCCAAAGTAGGAAGCGCACAATTCTCTAGAATATCATTGTATGTTGTAGCATTAAAATGTCCCTTCACTGAAACTAAGGGACCTAGCTCAAACCATAAAAAACAGTTCCAGACCATTATTCCTTATCCACCAAACTTTACAGTTGGCACTATTCAGACCAGTACAGTTGGCATTATGCATTCCACCAAACTCAGATTCATCCGTCAGACTGCCAGATCGTGAAGAGTGATTCATCACTCCAGAGAACGTGTTTCCAGAGGTAGTTTGGAACTGTGTTGCAACCGAGGACAGATTAATTTTACATGCTGCATGCTTCACCATTCTGTGGTCCTATTTTATGAGATTGTGTGGCCTACCACTTTGCGGCTGAGCTGTTGTTGCTCCTATACATTTCCACTCCACAATAACAGCACTTACAGGTGACTGGGATAGCTCCAGCAGGACAGAAATTTTACAAACTGACTTGTTGGAAAGGTGCCATCCTATGATGGTGCCATGTTGAATGTCACTGAGCTCTTCATTACGACCCATTCTACTGCTAATGTTTGCCTATGGAGATTGCATGGCTGTATGCTTGATTTTATGCAGCAATGGGTGCGGCTAAAATAGCCGAAACCAATAATTAGAAGGGGTGTCCACATACTTTTGGAAATGAAGTGTATTTGCTCTAGGCCTATACACAATAAGATGAGGCCAGGGCGTTTGTGATTGACTAACAACAGAAAAATCAGAAAGTAGCACAGACAAGTGTATTTTGTATTTTTACTGATCTGCTGGAAAAGTTACATTGTCTGGCATTTGGCCAGATTTTGCTACTTCCATCATACAGCGCAGAGTTGCCTCTTGATATTACACCAAACAAATACATTTTGTCATCAAAAAATTTTTTTGTTCTCAAAACAACTGTCATCAAGTAACAGTTGAACCTTGGATTCAGGAGGAACAATGTGGGTTTCGTCCAGCGGTCCTGCTTTTTATCCTCTCACAAATATTTGAGGGGGCGTGGGAATTTGCTTATCCGATCTACATGTGTTTTGTGGATTTGGAGAAGGCATATGACCTGCTCCTCGGGGTCTGTTGTGGGAGTATGGGGTGCCAGGGTCTCTACTGCAAGCCATTTGGGCCCTGTACGCTCAGAGCGAGAGCTGTGTTTGCATTCTCAGCATTAAGTCAAGCTCCTTCAGTGTTGGTTTCGGCCTCCGCCAAGGGTGCACCTTGTCTCCTCTCCTGTTGATAATTTTCATGGACAAGATCTCAAGCCACAGCCAAGGGCTGGAGGGTGTCCAGCTTTGGGACAGAAGGGTGGCGTCTCGACTGTTTGTGACCTCTGATGCGCACTAGAACGGTTTGCAACTGAGTGTGATGTGGCTGGGATGACGATCAGCTCCTCAGTGTCTGTGGCCATGGTCCTCTCTCGGAAAAAGACGGCTTGTCTAATGGTAAATGGACTGCATTTATATAGCGCTTTTATCCAAAGCGCTTTACAATTGATGCCTCGCATTCACCAGAGCAATTAGGTTAGGTGTCTTGCTCAGGGACACTTCGACATGCCCAGGGCGGGGGATCGAACCGGCAACCCTCCGACTGCCACACAACCGCTCTTACCTCCTGAGCTATGTCGCCCCTACTTATAGTGAGGGGAAAGCAACTGCCCCAGGTGGAGGAGTTCAAGTATTTTGGGGTCTTATTCACGAGTGAGGGTAAAAGGGATCGGGAGGTCGTCTGACATGTACGTTTACTGTGGCCACTGTATTGGATGGTGTTGGTGAAGAAAGAGCTGGCCAAAAGGCAGTCAATCGTCCCTACTCTCACCTATGGTCACGAGCTATGGGTAGTGAACGAAAGAGTGCAATCACGAATACAAGTGGCCAAAATGGGTGGTGGGATGTACTCTCCTTGAGCTCAGCTGTCCGGGAGGATCTCACAGTACAGCCACATTGAGAGGAGTCAGTTGATGTGGTTCGGGAATCTTATTAGGGTTCCCCCTGGGCACCTCCCTTTGGAGGTGTTCCGGGTCTGTCCTGCTGGGAGGAGACCCAGGGGCAGACCTAGGATATGCTGGAGAGATTGCATCCCCCAGCTGGCCTGGTATCGCCTTGGGATCCCCTGGGATGAGTTGGAGGATGTCTCTGGGGAGACCGACTAAGCGGTTAGAAAATGGATGGATGGATGGATGGATCAAGTAACAAAATGAGCTAAACAAAATATTTGTTATCTCGTAATTGTATACCCAGCTACATCTCTAGATCAAGCTCAATAACATTTTTCCTCATTATATCAGTGTATAGCAGGCTGTAGATGTGGCTTTTAAAGGTTTACAAAATATGAAGTAATATTTAATAAAATATTACTTCATAAGACTGAAAATTATCTAGAAAATTATCTAACATAACCTTACATTCCACAATGTGCTCATAATAATTGACAGTCATCCACAAGAAAAAACAGGGGGTACCAAAATCCATTCAGGATATGAGGTGATTAGGTTATATCGGAGATGAGCACAGAGTATGTCCTCATTCTGTTTTCCCAGCTGTTGTCTGATCTCTTACGTTTCATGTCAGCACTAGATGATTACAACTAACTGAGAAATGTGTGCTAATGGTGACTCTGTTTTTGAAATGTGTTAAATCACTGAAACATGTTGGAATGAGTCAGCATTTAGAGTGTGTAAACTAATACAATTCAACTGGAAGTCTGGGGGATTCAGATGCATTAAAAATTGTGCCAATGTCCAGGTCTACATCTGTACATTGTCAGCGTACCTCATACAGAGTGACAGAATGATGCATGATAGCTGTGCATATTTTAAGGCGATATTTACTTTGATCACACATATTTTATTCATACTTTGCTTTATAAGAAAAATGTTTGGCCTAAATACACCATTTTAAAAAGAATCTGGCTCCCAGAAAAGAGTTGTTGAAGAACCGTGGTATAAGCTGAAGGATTGCCTGGAAAAATCTGTAAAACCAATGGAGGGAATAGTGCAGTCTGCCTGATATTCCAAAGTTATCAGAAGTAGTTCACCTTAGCTTGCTGGTGTTCTTTTCCAGAGAGGATTCAGGACCGTCTAGTAGAAAATCCTTCCTCCGGAGGGTACACCTATGCCCTGGTAGTAAGTGTACAAGAGGACGACTGTGATGGCTACCCAAATGCGGAGTCCGAAGAGAAATGTGAGTGAAATCAATTTGAGATTCTTTGACTATTTCCCTTGTGAAAGCGAAGTACATCAGGTGGAATTTTGGTGGTGCTTGGAATGTTAAGATCACAGTGGAACACAGAGTAGGTCTCAGCCAAGTATGTGTTTGAAACACATTAACTCATAATTAGATGATGATGAAATTTGGATAGACTCCTGCAGATACCTGATGATTTACAATGAAACAACTTAAAAAATAATATTTTTGAAGTCAATATTGGAGAAACAAATGCTTCTTTTAAAATTGCAACATGCAGTTTTACTGGAGTCCTTAGTTTAGCATAGTTTAGTTATTTTACATATCTATTCACAAAGGTCCAATACATTCCAGTTTGATCATTTTTAATTCTACTGCTAAGAAAAGTTAGTGAGTGGGATTACATAATGCATGTTCATTACACAGAATGAATGGCTCACTTATATGCATACCTTTATGTGCGGGTAGTTGTGGGAATGTGGCCACCATTATGTCTGCGTATGAAGCTTCTGATTGGTGAATACTTTCTGGCTACTTACTGGTAATTTCCAGAAGGGTACAGTATGTATAGCCATAAATCATCCACCAGTCACCATTGACGTTTGCCTATTGGTTTTTAACAATGCAATCTGTGATGGGTGAAGATCCTGTTCTTTCTGCCAGGAAGGTGATGTCACGGCTGTCTTATTGACATTCTGTTATCCCTGGTCGGGTGAACGTATATGGAACATGATGTTATGTGTTGTGTTTCTGCTTGTCTACAGACAACCTGAGTGTGTCTGCAGGCGGTGGGCTGTTGGTGGCCAAGACGGTGTGGGGGGCCCTGAGAGGTACTGGGCCTGAGGCCGCTGCTTGTGTTAGATGCTTGCATCTGCTCTTTTCAAAAACCTAAGCTTGGTGAACCTGTACATTCATTCAGAAGAATGTGGTTTGATGATTTGTTTCAGTTCAATGCTATTTTATTTGTATAGAGATTTTTACAGGAACTGTTCTGTTAATATCCTTTAAATTAGAATATGAAAACAGGAACCCACCAAAAAAAGAAAGTGAGGTAGAAAAAAGAATATCAATGAGGAGACTTGGCTATAGAGGGGGAATCCATCTTCTGCCATGGTGGGTGTCTATAGTTAAAGTTAAAATAAATGGTGATTGGGAGGTAATACCGAATCTATCAGGTTGATTTTTATCATAGTGGTTCAGCATATTGTGGCCCAGGGTATTCAACTAACTGTTAAGATGGAAAGTCCAAGCAAATAAGTGTATATAATTATGCAGGTCAGAAGTGCAAATTGATACATCTAGGTCTCTGTGTCACGGTGTGGCCTTAAACCAGGAGAGGGTTGGGGCCAGAACAGTCTGAACTCAGGGTGGGGCCAGGGAGCAGAAACTGCAGTGAAGAGAACAGAAAATTACATGGGTTAGGAACTTGTATACCTGAATCCATCAAACTAAACTGTGTGGTGTTATTCTGTTGGAATGATTGTATCTACCATACACTGGGGAATTTCCTGTTTGATTTTATTATTATTGAATTTCTAGGCTTGGAGTCATTCAGTCAGCTGGTTTACCAAGATGAGAATAACAGCGTAAGTACTATGAACAAAATGTACATTTTAACCTCTGGCCCACTTGGGGTTCAGCATGCTGACTAGATGCAAAATATTAACAAAATGTTATCTGTCACAATTAACACAGTTCTGTATCAGTATTAAAGAACGTGCACCAAAAGCACAGATATGATGAATTTTAAATGGCTTCTGTCTTGTTGTGATGCACATTTTCAGTGTGCCTGTTTTATGTTTCTTGTGCCACCTGTAAGCTGAAACATCACCTTCTACCTCAGTGGAGTAATGTAGTTCAGCGGGTTCATAGTAAGGCCCCGGGCTATTACAGAGCATAGCAGTTGTCGGAGTAGTATATCTGATTTGCAGTTTTCTGTAAGTGAAGCCATCCATGCATGAAATCATGAATGACCTAATTAAATGGCGGTAATTTGTTCCAGAGGCGTAGCGGGTGGCATCACCTGACCGTTTCCTGTTATGGTTTCAGTTCTTCGTCAATAAGACCGAAATTGAAGACTTCCCACGTTTCCTCTACAGAGGGATCCTGCTTGACACATCCCGGCACTTTTTACCCGTGCAAACCATCCTTAAGACCCTGGTAACCAACTCTACATTCTGCTACAGGAGGACAGAGAGGGAGAGAATCAAAGCAAATACAATTTGACACTGAAAGTTGGGAGAAAAATAAAGATTGGGGTTTTCAAAATCTTGGAAAAATAAGTATAATGGAGAAACTATTTTCTTTGAAGCAGTGTTAAGCAATGTGGGATAGAAAGATAACTTTGATAGTGTAAACAAACCTTCCATGTATGTAGATTTTAGCAGAATTTAAAACGAGTTCTCCTTTGAAACTTAAATTCAATTCAATAAATTGTATTTGTCCCCAAGGGGACAAATAAAGCAAAAGATTTTAGTAAGAAACAAAAGGAGAAAAAGAAAGAAAATTTGAAAACAGAGCCTGCTGGTATGACAGTGAGGCTCCACCCCCCCCCCCCCCCCCCGTTTGACCCCACAGGATGCCATGTCGTACAGCAAGCTCAACGTGTTTCATTGGCACATTGTGGATGACCCTTCCTTCCCGTACCAGAGCCGAAGCTTCCCCCACCTCAGCAACCAGGTACAGTCCTGATGGTTCATTCCAGAACTGTTGGAGTGCCTTGGCCCATAGGCAGGATGACAACAAAAGGAACCTCATGTCTCATTCGGTTTTCTTCTCTGTTTTTTAGTCTTGGAGAGACTGTGGAAAACTCTCTTGTGTAGCTTTATAAGTGCATTTCACACTCAGGATAAGTCAGTGTTCAGTCAGCTCAGGAAATTAATCGAAATTCAGCTCATGAATTTCAACGCTCAGTTCAGTTTAAATGGCCATAATCAGTTAATTTCCTAAATTGGTAGAATGAAAATCAAGTTGACCCTCAACTCTTGTGTATATTAGGAATGGTTTTGATTTTATAAGTTAATACGGATTTTAATATGCGTATTCATTTTGGTTTTGACATATATTCCAGTAATAGTTTTGTTGTGTGCATTAGAAGTGATTTAATTTGCACATAATTAATGATATTGAGGTCAACAAAATAATGGTTTTGAGGCATATATTGCAAATGGTTTTGATGCGTAAGTAATTCAGATTATGTTTGGTATATTAATAATGGGGGTGTATATATCATTATGAGTTTGATATTTGTATGGATAATTATGTGGATGGGTTTGTTAATTAGATTTTGATGTGTGCACATGAATGTACATATAAATCTTTTTTTTTTTGGTTAAGGGTGCTTTCCACCCCAGCACCCACGTGTACACCCAGACAGACGTGAGGAGGGTTATCTCTCATGCCCGACTGCATGGGATCAGGGTCCTGCCTGAATTCGACACGCCCGGCCACACCCAGTCCTGGGGTAAAGGTATGCCTTACCTGCTGGACAGGGAGTGTTCCTGCAAGGTAGAGGTAGAGACTTAGGAACCAGGCTTGTAACCAGAAGGTTGCTGCTGTGTTAACATTTACCTGGTTGTCTTCAATATCTGTCTGGTTGTATAAATGTACAAGATGTAAAAATGTGAACTCTGGGTATGGCTGGATAATATTCAGGTAATGTGCTGAGGGAGCATGTACCTGTCACTCTTTGATTTTCACTGTGCTGTCTAATGTACATCCAGAACCACAGTAAACACTGTGCTCACCTCGCTTTAGAAGATCTGCCATTGTATCTTTCATCAACACGAATGTGACCCTGTTCTCTTTGTTTGATGTGATTCAAGGCCAGCCCAACCTGCTGACTCCCTGTTACCATGGTGGCAAGCCATCGGGGACGCTGGGCCCGGTCAACCCGGCTGCTGGGTCCAGCTACCAGTTCATGACCCGCTTGCTGAAGGAGATTTCCAGTGTCTTTCCCGATTCATATGTTCATCTTGGAGGGGATGAGGTGGACTTTAGCTGCTGGTATGGAGCACCCCCCGCCCGCAAGACAGGAGCTGTCATTAAAAAAGCTTGTTAGGTTTGCTACACTCAAGGATAGCTGTAGTTCGGGGCCAACTACTAACATGTTTCACAATAGCTTTCTTTAACCCTGGGGCTAACTGCCATATTAGAATATTCTCATAACTGTTTGACTGTTCATTCTGATAAATAAATAAAAAAACTTGGTGTCAGCCTGCTCTGGAGCAGGGCTAAGATAACCACAGCTATGATTGGTGCTATCCCACATGTGAGGATGCAGCTGCATTGAACCTAGCTTAGGGCTATAGATGTTCTAGAATGCTCTCACCCCAGGGGTTAGTATAGAGTGAAAACCCTCTCTGTTCCCTCAATTTTAACATGATATTTCTGAGGCTTTCTTGAATATCGAGAAAAAATCAGGACAGCTGCACCTTTTTGTGCAGAAGAATTATTTGATTTCCTAAATGAGATAATTAAGCTGATTTCCCTGAGTGTGTGTGTGTGTGAAATTTTGCGCAGCTGTGTGAAATTAGCTTTTGGTAAATGTTTTGAAACAGTGAATGCAGAGCTATGTGAGAACACACTGCCCCTTACAGGAAATCCAACCCTGATGTCCGAATGTTCATGAGCAAGATGGGATTTGGGAGTGACTTCACTAAACTGCAAGCATTCTACATGGAAAGGTAGATAAAACTGCACGTACAGTACACGTGTGTATACTGTAGGCACACACACACACGTACACAGAAACACATACACATGCAAACACATGCACATGGACACACACACACACACACACATGCAAACATATGCACCACAAACACACACACAGATACACACGCGTGCATACACATGCATGCATGAACACACACACACACACACACACACACACACACACACAGTAGGCTTGAAGCAGGTTCCTCAGTGCCTGTTCTGATCGTAATGCTACAATGTATCTTCCAGCCTCATTAATATCACCGGTTCTTTGAAGAAGACATCCATTGTCTGGCAGGAGGTGTTTGACTACCATGAAAAGGTGAGTATAGAGTATGCTCCATACTCACTTTAGAGTGTACTTACGCAAGAAACTGTCTATTACCATACAACTCTGAAAGAATGGGTATACTTTATTACCATAAGATACTGAGCATGCTTTACTGTGACAGAATGAGTATCCTTTAATTCCACTTGGTACCTGTGTTTTAGCCCAAGCTCCTGTCAGTGGTGGAGGTGTGGAGAGGGGGTTGTTACCTGTGCAAGATGAGGAAGGTGACCCGGGCGGGGCTGCGGGCCATCCTGGCCTCGCCCTGGTACCTGGACCAGCCCGGCCCAACCCACGACTGGTCCCCATACTACAACGTGCGCCCGCTGGCATTCACCGGTCAGAGCTGGCGTGGGCCGGTCCCAGCGCCGTGTGTGGGGATTCCAGTGCAGCGTGCCGTGACTCTGGCGCTGTGTGTGGATACTTGTGTGCCGTGTGGTCTGTTTGAGTGCTGTGTTAAGTGATTGAGCTCAGCGTTTCGGTGGCTGAGCACTGTTTGGTGATTCCAGTTCCAAGTGCGATGATGCCAGTGCTGTATCTGGTGATTGAGTGCATTTTGGCATCACTAGTGTGCATTTTGCAGACAAGACCAGGCCAGAATAAACAATGGCATGAATCACACAGCCTGTGTATACAGCCGGTTTGCAAGTGTTCTCAAATAGAAGCAGTATTTTCCATTTGTCAGATTTTAAAATGATAACTATCTTGAAAATTTTACTTCTTAAATTTTACTGACATTTTTTAAAAATCATATTTTACACACACGATGCCGTATATTCCAGAATGAATGTGGCTGTGTATTGATTGGCTGTTTTCATGTGATTTGCATGTCACATTTCTTTTGCTCTCCACAAGATGGCATAACAGAATTAGCCCCTCCCTGTACAGCCAGACAATGCTGTCTTTATGTGCTGTCAGATTATGGGAGTGATGATTCAGCTGACATGGGATAATGGGGTGCTTTATAACAGGCAAACAAGATCATATGATTAACTTAGAGGAACAAAAAGATCGCCTAATTCAGCATTGAGATGAATGCGTTCACAGTTTAAATGTTTTCAATCTGTTTGTCATTATTATTTGCTGTCTAAGTAAATATGCTTCTCTAGGGTGATTTACCTAAGCCACAGCATTGTTATTTATGAATGAATTTATTTTTACATATTATACATTTAAGTGGCTGGATATTTATTGAACTTGTTTAAGATGAAGTGCCTTGCCTTAGGAAACTGTTCCTCCACTCAGGAAAAAACCACTCCCTCCTTATTTTCTCAAACTATTCTCCACTCTTTGTACCAGTATCACATTTACATTTAAAGCCAATTCTCTTTTAGTTTAAAGAGGAATCTACAGAGGCCTGTAAGAAAAAAATTACCAGAAAATAAAACGGTAAAAAAGTCACTATTGGTCATTCCAGGTTTCTTTAAAGCCTTGCTCTTATTCGGGACTTTGATTATGTCTTACATTTACATTATGATATCAGTATAGCAGTATAGCCATGTTGGATTCAGTTGTGTTTTTTCAGCCACCGGTGACCAGGTTCTGATACTGTAATACGTACTGCAGTGACCTGTTCTGCAGTTCCATGGTGATGCTTCCCCCTGCTGGATCCAAGTAATCATTACTCAGAAAAGCACAGTTTAGACTAAAACCGAAAAGCATAATGTAGTTTTAATTTAAATATCAGACCAATTTTCAGCGGTACGTTCATGCCACGTAGATTTGAGAGGCATCGACAAGGAAGATTTGATTTGGTTTTGATTGTGTGTGAGTATGTCTACTTGCCGTGTGTGTGCGTGTGTCTGTCTGTCTGTCTGTATTAAGTATGTGGTTGTGTGCTTGCACTGTTCCAGGTTCTGAGCAACAGAAACAGCTGGTGATTGGTGGAGAGGTCTGCATGTGGGGGGAGTATGTGGACGCCACCAACTTGGCACCCATGCTGTGGTAAGAGAAGCTCAACAGGACACACATACTGTATAGCCCACTCAGGGTAATCAGTGCAGACACTTGGGGTAAATCAGAACATACATACACAGAGTCACATTCAGATTACATTCCACATACCTGCTCTCAAAATATGCTCCACATCACCACACTGCAGTGATAAATAGAATAAATATGATGGCTTCAGCTCATGTTCACCAGTAAGAACTCACACTGAGGATGACAGCTGTGAGTGGGTAGCTTTTTAAACTGTAGGTATGTGTGTCCGTGTGTCTCTATGTCTCTGTGTATATGTGTAATACATGTGCTTTTGTGTGAGTGTGTGTGTGTGTGTGTGTGCGTGTATGCATGTGTGTGCCTGTCTGTGTGTGTGTGTGTGTGTGTGTGTGTGTGTGCATGTGTGTGCTTGCTTGTGTATGTGTGTGTGTGTGTGTGTGTGATTGTGTGTATGCGTGTGTTCATGTGTGTGTGCTTGTGTGTGAGTGTGTGCATATGTGTGTGTGTTTATGCATGTGTATGTGTGTGCGTGTGCATGCGCATGTGTGTGTGCTTGTGTATGCATGTGTGTGTGTATTTGTGTGTGCGTGTGCGTGCATGTGTATGCATGTGCATGAGTGTGTTTGTGTGTGTGTGTGCATGTGTATGCATGTGTGTATGTATTTGTGTGTGTGTGTGCATGTGTATGCATGTGCATGTGTGTGTGTGTATTTGTGTGTGTGTGTGCATGTGTATGCATGTGTGCGTTTGTATTTGTGTGTGTGTGCATGTGTATGAATGTGCATGTGTGTGTGTGTATTTGTATGTGTATGCATGTGTGTGTGTGTATTTGTGTGTGTGTGCGCATGTGTATGCGTGTGTGTGTGTGTATTTGTGTGTGTGTGCGCATGTGTATGCATGTGTGTGTGTGCGCATGTGTATGCGTGTGTGTGTGTGTATTTGTGTGTGTGTGCGCATGTGTATGCATGTGTGTGTGTGCGCATGTGTATGCATGTGTGTGTGTGTATTTGTGTGTGCGTGCGCATGTGTATGCATGTGTGTGTGTGTGTGTGTGTGTGTGTGTGTGTGTATTTGTGTGTGTGTGCATGTGTATGCATGTGTGTGTGTGTATTTGTGTGTGTGTGTGTGTGTGTGCACAGGCCGAGGGCGAGCGCAGCAGCGGAGAGGCTCTGGAGCGATGAGGAGCAGACCTGCTCTGTGTCTGATGCCTTCCCCCGCCTGGCTGAGTTTCGCTGCAGGCTGCTGAGGTACGGGAGGATAGGGGGATGGGGGGGCATCAGTGTGCTGTCTGAGAACACCCTCCCTTTCTGGGAAAAAGAATTAGCCATCAGATGAAAAGCAAACACGTGTGAAATTTCACCTCCTTTTCATGTTGATTATATTATGTTGTTGTGACATGCTGAAGTTAAGGGATGCCTGAGCTGTATGTTTACAGCCTTCTTCTCTGTCTCCCTCTCTCAGATTTTTTTCTCAATACACTTCTGTCTTCCTTTTTCCTGTCTCCCTTTCTCCCCCTACACCCCCTCTCTGAAGGCGTGGGGTCCAGGCAGGCCCTCTGTCGGTGGGGCACTGCCGACAGGAGTACCAGGACGTATGAAGGCGAAATGAGGAGAGGGCCAAAGATGGACCCATGCGGGACAACAAGAGAATAAGCTTATTCACAAAGTTCTGTGTGATTCAATATGGCTACTTTGGATGGGTTTTCCTCTGGTCCAATGGCAGTATTAATATCATGTGGCCAGGTGAAACCTCTTTACCTGATCTGGAGCCTTTGCTCATGATGGATGCCATGCAATAGCCCCTGGGATTTTTGGGTGTGGTTCTCCTGATTTCACAAAGGGCTGTGTGGGCCTTGCATGCAATGTGCTCTGTAAATGCAGGATTTTATCATTAAATTGCAGTTTTTTAAGTTACTTAATTCTCCAGTAACTCCTGTCTTTCTACACCAAGTTTTTAAAAAGCATTGGTCATATGAAAATGGTCTTCCAACCTAAAACTTCAGCTGTCACAATCACCCCAGTGTAACCTCCCCTGACCACACACACACACACACACTCACAGACATGTACTCATAGGTAGTAAAAACACACTGCAGCACATCATAAAAAATAAATCCCACTCTTTGACAGGAGTTGGAATTCAGGGAGCTTATGTACTGGAGGATAGGTACTTTATTACCCTGAAAACTGACAAGAAAGACATACAGCAAAGCAGTGAACTTACAGGGCTATATTCCTGATGTTTGGTTGCCAAATTAGACACAACTTCATCACAATATACAAATGCCTCAGTTGTACATTGTAAATTTATTGATTTCACACACAAGATTTTTTCCCTTTTAAATAATTAGCCTTTGCTCATTCAAGTAATTCTGTGGTCGATCAGGTGCCTGTGGGCTGCATGTTACAGTACAGCTGCTTATGAAAGGTCTTCCTCTGTCTCCATTCTGTGCAAGCTTTGCTGTAGTCTGTGGTGTGAAGAGAAGCAGACGTGGGACACCACGTGTTTCAGAGGAGAACCGAAGCTGTCTACACTCTCTAATCGGCAGTGGGGTTCATGCATGAAAGTTGCTGCGGTTGCAGACAGTTGGCAATTCCAAATTATAGTGGGAATTGGACATGCTCAGTCCCACACTGGGTGCCAAATTTATTTTTTTTAAATGAGATCAGAAATGAAAAAATAAAATCAGTTTTTTAGCATCTATGACCGAACTCGCCATGTTCATTATGGAGAGTTTACAGATACAGGGTGCATGGGTCTGTAGAATTGCTTTCATTGTTCTACAGTCCATTCAGACTACAGTGAATGGGGGAGAGCTGAGCCCCATCAAATGGCTCAGAAGTTGATCTGACACTTATCTCCCTCCGCCCACCCGCCATCAGCACCTTCTGCTGACCTCAGCACCAGCTTGCTTTGACCAGCAACTGTTTACTGTCTGAGATCTGGGGCAGGGGAATGAGGGCGGGGCCACCTGCAGGCTGGGGGGGGGGGTGTTAGGGTACAGTTGACGTTGTTAGTTGTTGGATTGTGTAGTGGGGATCAGTAAATTGAAGGACTCCACAAGAGTTCTTCCATACAAGAGTGCAAATAATTCTAGTTAAAGGGATATTTTAGTTTCTGGGGTTGCAATACAAGAGATTTGGATAGGCAGTCCTGCGGTCTAGGGGTTTAATCCAAAACACATTGACTCAAACTGTGTGGGCCAATTAAAAACATACATAAAAAGTGAAATAATCTAAAAAATAAAAAAAAAAACAGAGAAAGCGAAGTGTCCCTTTTGACATTAATGGGCTGTTGACGGGCTCTTTCTCCTGGGACACTGGACACTGGACACTGGTTTGCGGATGGAATCAGGTCTGTGCCAGCATTGACTGGCTGAAGGCCTCACAAGGTGGCCTCACCAAACCAGGTATAGAACCCACAACCTTCTAGTTAAAAGCGCTGCCCTACGGAGTGTACACAGTTAAAGAGAATGATCCGTGCCTCCCAAATCCCATAGGGGTGTGTCCTGTCCTGAGATGAGCGGCTTTGTCAACTGATTACATCACAATCCCAGAAGGGTAGTTTCCTGTGTGTGTGTGTGTGTTTGTGTTTATGTGTTGGGGGGGCACAGACGGCAGCTGGTGGAATTACAATATCGGCACAACACAGATCAGATCCATGCACCCATCCCAACCCCCCTTTTACTGCTAATGCAACACTTTATGCAACTACTAATGATTTGGGGTTGGCAGTGTTGTGTTGGAGAAGTTTCAAAGTGAGATTTAGAGTGAGTGAAACAAAGGTTTAATTAGATTAAATGAAAATCATAGCTATACAACTAGCTTTTTAAAGCATACGCTGCAACATAACACATATTTGCACATGTATAATAATAATATTACTAATAATAATAACAACAGCCTTTGAATTCATGAATATGTATCAGTTTTATTTGTTTAATTGTGACCTTGACTAAAAGACAGGAATAATAGCTTGTGTTGACTAGAAGACTAGAATAATAGTTTGTGTTAACAACCTTGTTTCTCCATGTAACTGGTATAATTAATTTCAATAAATGCAATATTTCTTCATGTCGTTTGAAAATAAACTACAGGTGTTCCATGGTAAAAATCACTCTCAGTTGTTGAGCAGGGAATTATTGGGGCCAGAGTCAATGGTGCAGGGCTGCTGGTGATAACTTTTGCTACAATACAGGTGGGATTTCAGCAAAACCCAGATATCCATGTCAAATCTTTGAAAATTTCCATGGTTTGCCTTCCTGTTTAAACAAACAACCTAAAAAAAATAAATAAATAATAATAATCAATTCTGACGACCAATAAGCTCAAAGCCACTTATAATAAGACTTGAACATCGAACAACAGCTGGCATAGTTCTCTGCAACCATTTTCCTTGTTGAATACATGTTAATTCTGACCACAGCTGAACTTACAGTACCTATTTAAATTTTACTAAACAGACACTCCCACATATAAGAAAAACATTAGCCTTGGGGTGATGGTGGGAAAAGAAAACACATTAGGAACACATATGCCTAATGGAGCTTTCAATTCTAATTTCAGAGGAGGGTTTACATCCTCATCCCCTTTTATTGCCATAATCTCTGGCTTGCCCTTCTCAGCAAATCTTCAGGTACTCGCTGACCGCACCCTCCAATGTTGGCACAATGTGATGGAGAGTGTGCCAATCACAAATTGTGATCTTAGGTGCCAGTGTTGAACAAGTAGCGAACAAATTAAAATGAATAAATGATGGAAACTAAACAGCGTTCCACCAGTGAGGGGTTCTGGTGATTCCTGAATGGTGTTGGACACATTTTTCTGCCATGGTTTGCGTGCACTCACACCCTTAGAAGGCAAGATTGATATCACTCCTTCCACAATGGTAGTGAGTGGGTCACCTTCACCCACTGCTGAAACATTTATTTCCTGCCGAGAGGGGTATCTTTCAAGGTGAAAATGCCCCCTGTGTACAGAGGAGAATTGAGGAGAATACCACTAACATTATCCATAAGTCATAGCATTCTCAGTCACAAGATTTACTTCCAATAAAACCTTTTCAGAACGCTATGGAATCATGTCTGAGCCAGCGTGGTCCACTTCTATCGACTAGGCATGAGTTGACTGACCTTCTCATCAAAGAGTGACATTGTATTCTCCTGCAGAATTAAAATGAGCCAGAGGGAAAGATTTGGGGGGTTTCCCGGGTTGTGATAACTGATCTAGGAAACTCTGACAAAGTCTGACAAACAGAAGTCTATTTGTGATAAATAGATTTAAAATATAAAGTCATTAACACTGATTAATCCAACAATAAATAATAATAATGATAATAGTAATGATTGCACTTATATTGGGCTTTTTAACTTCCAACGACCAGGTCCGCACCTTTATGTACTTTGGCCAGCTGTCAAGTAGCTATGTACTTTGTCCAGATGGCCAGTCTGTTAATTACAGCATCTAGTATCATTACTGCACCTTGTGTAATCTTATCTAATGTAAAGCTAAAGTCTGAAATTTATTCCAACGGCCAGACCTTTTCATTTGTGCAATGATATTTGCTGTCAGTTGGTATCATTACCCCACATACTGGCAGTCTTCTGGGGGACAACAACCTCATCTAGCGGCCAGGTTTGATTCCATCCTCAGACTCCAAGCCCAAGATATAATGCATGTAATGTATTTATGCAATTCACTGTATTGTATGCCTAAGAAATACCCTTGTCAAATGCATATGTTATGTGGAAATGAAATTCTTAAAGAAAGGAGAGTGGGGTGCTATTTAATTGGGTCCTGCTCATTTGCATGTAAAATTGTTTGTTTCACAGGTCATCATGTGACTAGCATGATGACAGGTGGCCCTAACTATGAGTCCACCCATGTCACTACCCTCAGGATCCATAGGTCAGCTCAGGTCAGGGTGCATGCCATCCTTTACTGTCAGTCCAAAGCCAATACTCAGACAGACAATGCAGAGTTCAAAGGTCAAACACACCCATCTGTTGTCTCTGAAACCACCCTCTTGTAATGATTTTACACTTGTTTTAATTCTAAATTTATACAGGCTTTACAAACCTAATTTTCTCCAGAGATTAAGTCCCTGTTAACACATTCACATTCAGAGTGGCATGTTGTGTAAGTGCTTAAATACCTAAGGAGTGAGATTATTTGGCAAAATAGTATCTTTTGGCATTCTCTGGAGATCTCTGATCTCTGATTAGTGCTCAATACTTTATTTTATTAATTACTGTTAAACGGAGCAGGTGGTGTTTTAATAGCCGTATTTAGTTGGATGTATTTAAAGATATTAGGAAAATGGGTCTGAGAGATGGAGACTAATGGACACTGGAATGGAGAAGACAAACAGACAGAGAAGTTGGAAATTGTAAGGGGGCACATGGATATTAAGGATATTAATCAGTGTATCAATGTAATTCGGTTTCAAAGAAAGAGCAAAGTTGCCAGAATAAAGCACACATCCTAAATAACGACGAAAGAAAGAGGAGGAAAATTAGCAGCAGACTAATTAGGAGAAAATCACACAAGGGTCAGGAATTAGGCAGGTAGAGAGCATACACCATATGGTTGGAAACCAGGGGTTCTTTACTGCTCTATCAATCTTACTGCTAATTGGTTTTCTGTCCCTACTTCCAACCCCCTCAACCCTGGCTCCTATTTGGTGTCTTTGCTAACTACTCAAAATAGGTTTTGTGGCAGACTAAGCAGCTTAGCTTTGATAGTATGGGTTGCAATGTTTACAGGATGTGTCTGTTATAGTGTAGGAAGAGCCCACTGACGTCAACAATAAATGTGACATCACAGCCACCTGTAGTATGAGAAAACAGAAAATGTTCCTACAAAATCTTCAAAAAAACTTTTTTTATCAAAGCAGTATGTAGTAGATTAGAGAGTATGTATTCCACTGTTTTTTCATTGTGCTTTTCCCTACTTTTTGTTATTATAAATGATGAAAGTACAGAATAGGAAAAGACAAAAATGGACACACACACACACAAACACACACACACTCACAAACGTGCATACACACTCACAAACGTGCACATACATGTACACATGTACACATACTCACAAACATGCACATGCACATACACACACACACACACACACACACTTGCACATGCATACACACACACACACACACATACACACACTCACCTACTCACAAACATGCACATGCACATACACATACATACACACACACATACTTGCACATGCACATACACACACACTCACCTACACACAAACATGCACATACACACACACACACACACACACTCACCTACTCACAAACATGCACGTACACACACACACACACACACACATGCACACACATGCACAGGCCTCATTAAATGCAGGACATAATTACCGTATCTGCCAGCTGATGTATAGTATCTTCCAGCTAAGCTCAGGCTCACTCTATAAGACTGGTCTGCATGTGAGCACCATAGTCACCTGATACATCAGTTTCAGAGCACTCAGACACAACTTAATCACAGTCCAGACTCAGGCCAGACCCAGGCTAGACACAGGGACTTTGTCTTGGTTCTGTACATTAACACACTATCATATTTTTTTATATCAGCAAACCAACGTGGGTAAGCTGGCACATGCACACATGTACACTAGCAAGGTATTCTGGGATTGAGCCACTGCTTCAAGCCTCAGAAAGAGTCAGATGACCTCTGAAGAGGATAAACTAATGATGAGATTGAGGGAAATATGCAGGCAGGGTCGGGAGCACGTAATGTGCAGACCTTCGCGTTCCATGTCTTTCTTCCCTCCTGCTCACGTCTGCCTGCCTGGTACAGGCTGTTCAGTGTGACTGATTGATCCGTCTGGAGAGGGGTGGTAAAGATTAAGAGGATGACCAGTAAGGATGTGCTTACACAGTGGCTGAAGCTTATCCTCCGCCGTCTTTCCCACTAGGAGTCTACAGAACCTTGTCCCCCACACACACAAACACACAGTCACGAGCAGGACAGGAGGAGCACTCCCATCTCCCACCCCCCACCCCACACAGTTCCACACTTTTACTCCGCACATCTTCCCAGAGACACTGAAATCTTCCAGCACCTTCCACAGTCACCTACCGCAGGCTTTGAGCAGGGTAGACAGCATTGGAACCAACAGAGCGGCTAACGACTGGCTATTTGGTCTATTAGCCAGACGGACTGCACAGGGTTCCGAAACTCTGCCTGGATCTAGGGGCACCAACTGCACCTGCTGACCCCTGGGAATCTGCCCTTCTGGTGACTCCACCTCTCTGACCTCATCCTTACTTGGGAGTCAGGCTTGAGATACATAAATGGGGTACACTGTATGCACCCCTAAACTCTAATTTAAAAAAACTCACAGCAAGGTGGACACATTTATCAGGAACACTTGCATTTACCCAGGATTCTCCTCTCTCACCCTCTTATTGGAGACCTCCTCTTAACTTTGGGTGGATGGAGGATTACTGCTCCCAGATCTCCATGCCTTCCTCATCCTCCAGTGGGTCCTCAGGGAACAACGGCTCAGATGTCACCCGTGGAGGTAAGAATTCCACTTCCTGCAGTACAGAAGTCGTGTAGTGCATTTTCCTTTACATTTGGTGATGCTAAATGTGCAAAAATTGAGCAGTATTATAGAATGTGCAACATTTTACAACGGTACCCCATAGTAAAAACTGAGAATCTCCCCTGAAATGTTACTAACCAAAATGTGCAATTTTATGATTTGATTTTGAAATTGTCAGCAATCTGGAATCTGGAAGGAATTTTACTCCTGTCCAAAGGTTTATAGAGTACTAAAAATCTTTGATCCAAGTCAATTTGCACAGTAAGATACTATGTTCAGGCATTTTTCAATTAATCTATATTTCCTAACCTGTAATATCGTGCAAATTGTTTGTCAATACTAATATTATGTTTTTTTTCATTCTTGTGAGCTTTTACAACAAAGAATTGTACTGTATATACTGTACGCTTAAACATGACAATCAATGAACTTGACTTGGTTTGACTTGGCTTGTGTGGGAGTGGGGGGACAGGACACCCTTCTTTAACTTTAGCAGTTTTGACTTACCAATACATTGCCATGCTTTCCATTTGAATTTACTACTCCAAACTGCTTACATTCTAAATGAACCTGTTTGATACTCTTGGTTTACCTTTATATTATCATAATTCAACCCCGGATTTTGCACACGATTGAGAGTATATGAGTTAGATGTGTGGGAGCATGAGGTAAGAGGGTTTGATGGGTTATAAGAGGTCAACTGATGAAGGTGTGAAGTAGATTCTATCAGGTGCCAAACCTGATCTTTGTGTTATCATAAATGGTCAGCACCCTTTAATAAGGCAGTAATGTATGGAGTTAGATACATGTAGCTTCCAAAAGGTTTTGTAATCACAAATTGAGATTTGCGTATGTATTTGGAGAGAGTAAACACTGGATTGTACTGTATAGGTAATTCTCTGATCTGCACATATTTCCTAAAATATTTGGCTAATTTCTGAGAATACAAATTTTTTTTTTTCAGATTTACATGTCCACCACCAACTTTCACTTTGTGTTCATATGAAGTCACAAATCTTGAATGGTTTCACAAATCTGTAGAATGGATTCACCAATCCATAGAATGGATTCACAAATCTGTAAATGAATGTGAGAGTACACACAAGAACAGTTGCAAACTTGTACAACTAGAGCAAAGACAACTGAGTAATCAAGTTGTAGCAGCCCAGATCTAGACTCAGTACTATACCTGCTTTGTAAACAGAGAAAAGAAGTAAAAAAACGGAACTGTATGAGACGCACGTGTAAGTAGGCTATATCACATAGCAAATATAAAATTTCCTCAGTTTTGTTACCTGGCTTAGTCTTCATAAAAATTATTCATCATGGCATATTCATGGCATGTCAGGCAGGGGTGGAAAAGTACCTTCAGCTATATGTGAAATGCTTTTTTCTAATCCACAAATGAATATGCTTTGCAAAAAACAAATAATTAATTACGTTAATTGAGCCAGGTAATTTGTGGAAACAAAAATCTGCATGTGCAAGGAATGAAGCTGCCTGCCCTTAATTAATTTATACCGTCTTTGTCTTGAGGGTGAGGCATCAAGACACACAAGGTGAGGTAATCAGTCACCTCCCTCTCTAAACCAGGAAGGTAAATTAATTTGTGAAAATGGGAGGTATGCTGTATGTTGGAGAAAATATCTGCTGACACTGGGACCTCTGGACCTGCAGTTGAATAGCTCTGACCTACCGGGCAACAATGTTCACCTTGTGGTGCATAGTGTTCCCATTGTTGTTATTATCCCCATCGTCTTGTATTGGAAAAAAAAAATTACTTCGGAATTCTTTATTTAACAAAAGTTAAACAAACACCCACAGATACATGCTGCTAAAGAACGCTAATGTATGCTTGCTTTTGACTGGAAATATGAACTTTTAATTTGAAAATGTTGCCTCTGAGACTAATGTTTAATGTTTCAATGTAGAAGCAACCATACTGCCAAAATGCATGCATTTTGCACACTCACACAATGAGTTCTGCATGTGCTGAAAGTGCAAGAAACACATACAGATTAAATAGTTACATACACTAATTGGGTTTCACATTTATACTTCAATAAATTTGAGTTATTTTGATTTTACCTTTGCAATTTTATTTCCATTTGCAAATCTCAGTTTATAATTACTAAACATTTTGGTGGCAATCTAACCCCATACTAATGGGCTGCTACTGAGCACATTCCCAGGAAGCTATGCCTACCCACCTAGGAGTTTCAAAACTTAAGATTTAGTGACAGTTCTGCTACTTTAAATAATTGGTTATATTGTCCTTGATTTAAATTGTAATGTGTGGTTTAGTTGCCTTTACTTTGAAATCATTTATATTATCGTTTTTGTCATCATGGTGCACTTTCTGTCTCTCCCTCTCTCTGTCACACTCAGTATCTCTTTCATCCCTTTTTCACTCGCTCTCTAACATCTTCTCCTTTTCACTCCGTCTCTTCCTGCTCCTCTTCCTCTCCTTCCTTCCCCCTTGCGCTCTCCTCCAGAACAGAGCCCTTCCCCCTGTAAATCGCTCGGCCCCGCCCTGCTGTGTAAGGTGTGCGGGGACAGCAGCAGTGGTAAGCATTACGGGATCTATGCGTGTAACGGTTGCAGCGGCTTCTTCAAGCGGAGTGTGCGGAGGAGGCTCATCTACAGGTGAGGAGGGCGGGGCCCTGGGGCGGGGCAGGCAGGATTCCTTGGGTAGTTCCTGCTCCCGTCTCCTCTTTTTCTTCGTGATTGGTAAAGATGCTTAATATTCTGTTTCTTCATCCTCCATTTAATCATTATGGCTCACACTGTGGCCCCTAATCTCTAATAATTACAATTTAATGCTTATCCAGAATCATTGCAAGTAAAAACTTTCACACCTAAGTATACACAGCGGTAGTAAAATTTTAAAATATGAAGATATCAGTGCCCACCCCCTTTGCCAGGCTAGTCTCAGCCCATGCTTCACTCCCCACTCTCACAGGTGCCAGGCTAGCATGAGCATGTGTCCCGTGGACAAAGCACACAGGAACCAGTGCCAAGCCTGCCGACTGAAGAAGTGCCTGCAGGCTGGCATGAACAAGGATGGTGAGTGCAGCCATTTTCTGTTCTAAATGTTACTGTGCGCTTATAGAGACAATGCCATTTTAGTGTAAAACTGGCTCCCTTCAGCACCTGCTGCCCTTCAGGAACAAGATAAGCAATCCCAGTTGTAGAGGATGATGTGAAGTGACTGTTTTTGTTAGGTTCTGTCTGCTGTCTCTGATCTCTCTCTCTCTCCTGTCTCCCCTGACCTCCCCCACCACAAACACCCACGCGCACGCGCACGCGCACACACACGCGCACACACACGCGCACACACGCGCACACACGCGCACACACGCGCACACACACACGCACACACACACACACACACACACACACAGCGGTGCAGAATGAGAGGCAGCCTCGCAGTACAGCGCAGGTGAGGTTGGACTCGATTGACCTGGATGCCAAGCAGCAACACCTGGCCACCACATGGGAGCCAACCCCATCTTCCTCTTCCACCTCCTCCTCCTCCTCCACCTGCTCCTTCTCTGACGCCACCAGGCCCCACATTACCTCGTCCATCTCCTCCTCCATCACCTCCTCCACCCCCTTGCCGCAGTGTGCCGCACCTCAGAACAACCACCGCTTCATGGCCAGCCTGATGACTGCAGAGACCTGCGCCAAACTGGAGCCGGAGGATGGTGAGAGAACACCAGAACACTAGAACCCCCAGAACAACACAAGAGAACACCAGAACACTAGAACCCCCAGAATAACACAAGAGAACACCAGAGCACTGGAACGCCCAGAACACAAGAACACCAGAACAATAGAACCCCCAGAACAACACAAGAGAACACCAAAACATTAGAACACCCAGAACACCAGAACTCCCAGAACAACACAAGAGAACACCAGAACCCTAGAACCCCCATGTGGCAAACACGCCTGCCACAGGCCACCGAAGTGGCTTTCCTTGGGGCCCTCCAGCACAGAGACACAGGGAGATGATGTTCAAGCAGTCCACATTTATTTACAAGGGTCGGCAAGATGTTATAGCCAAGGAGCAGATGTTAAAACACTGTCATGACAAAGAGGCTCTCTCCTGTGTGGGTGGGGATGGCAGATTTAACCTGTGCGCACTGATTACCTCACTACGCACAGGTGCAGCCACTCCTGTTCCTGGGTCCAATTAGCCTGGCCAATTCTCTCATCCTTACCAATCATCCAATTGGCCAGGTCTAATTAGCTTGACCCAGGGCAGGTGTGGCTGCTTAAACCAGCCATCCCCACACCACACCCCAGTACACTAGAACACGAGAACAACAAAAAATCACTGTAGTTACAAAAACAGGCAATTTAATCCATCATGGCATGCATGGATGTAAAAGAATAAGGAATGGTGTCTCTCGGCAAGACATTAAAAAATCAGTGGGGAATTACACAGTAAAAATAAGAAGCAGAATTTTTATCAGTGATAAAAGCTTAGTTTTATTTACAAAAACGAATGACACATTTGATCCCTTAAAATGTTCAATTCTTCAATTAGTCTTCATGAGCCATCTGCGTAAGACCTCAGCCAAGTCCTGTTGCTCTTTTCTGTACCTCTCTGGGGTTTTCCAGTGAGTGAACAATGTGCCTTTACATCAATACAACACTAAAATATCTGCTTGTATTTGTGCACAATTTAAAACGGCACGTACTCAACCAAAGGGATGTCAATATCACAATTTCACATTCTCTGGACCTGAATTATTCTGTGTGTGTTTCAGCGGATGAAAACATCGACGTGACGAGCGGCGAGCCAGAGAGGACGCCCTCGGACTGTCGGATGTCGCTCTGGCCTTCCGGGAGCCAGGAGAACGTGTACGAGACCTCTGCTCGCCTGCTTTTCATGTCCGTCAAGTGGGCCAAGAACCTGCCCATCTTCTCTAACCTGCCCTTCCGAGACCAGGTGAGGCCCATGACTCCGCCCTCCACAGCGTGTTCCGGTGATAATGCAGTCAGTTATTTTTTCACACGGGTAATATCGGTATCTGATAACTTTTTTCATTAAGCAAATGAAATAATAATTTTAAAAATGTGTTCGTTGTTTACTCCGTTTCCCTTTGTCTAATGTTACATTTTATCTAAAGATATGAAACCAATCAGTGTGACAAATATGCAATAATAGAGAAAATCAGGAAGAAGCAAATACATTCTCACAGCATTGTATAATTTGCATACGATGAGAATGAGAATGAGAATTTGTACATGGATGTAGTCTGTGAAGCAGGTTTTTTCGGTCAGTGGAGATAAGCTCCACCCACATGCTCATTCTCAGGTGATCCTATTGGAGGAGGCCTGGAGCGAGCTCTTCCTGCTGTGTGCGGTGCAGTGGTCCATGCCCCTGGAGAGCTGCCCTCTGCTGTCCCTACCTGACCTGTCCCCAACCTCACATAGCAAGGCCAGCACCTCCACTGCTCAGCTGCGCCTCCTGCAGGAAGTTTTTGGCCGCTTCAGGGCCTTGTCCATCGACCCCACTGAGTTCGCCTGCCTGAAGGGCATCATCCTGTTCAAGCCAGGTGGGTCCCTGGCTCACACCTATTGTGAAGGATTATTCAAGGTGGTCATGTAATTTGGTGAAAATTCTCTTTTATTATTTTTCCTGACTGAGCAGAGGCCCGTGGCTTGAAGGATCCAGAACAGGTCGAAAACTTGCAGGATCAGTCTCAGCTGATGCTGGATCAGCACGTCCACGCACAATATCCTGGTCAGCCTGCCAGGTAAACGCACCGGGCCCTGACACCGAATCTGCCTATGACTCTGTGACTCAGTCCTGTTCTCTGTGCAGGTTTAGACTCTCTGTGACTCAGTCCTGTTCTCTGTGCAGGTTTTAGACTCTCTGTGACTCAGTCCTGTTCTCTGTGCTGGTTTAGACTCTCTGTGACTCAGTCCTGTTCTCTGTGCTGGTTTAGACTCTCTGTGACTCAGTCCTGTTCTCTGTGCAGGTTTAGATTCTGACTTTGTGACTCCCTGACTGACTCATCCCAGTGCATGTCTATATTCTGACTCTCTGACTCTGACTCATCTCTGTGCAGGTTTGGGAAGCTCCTGCTGCTTCTTCCTTCCCTGCGCTTTGTGGCATCGGAACAGATCGAGCTCCTCTTCTTCCACACCACCATTGGCAACACGCCCATGGAGAAGCTGCTCTGTGACATGTTCAAGAACTAGTCCGAGTCAGACTGGCTCGACATGAGAGTAATTAACGGCATTTTCTGTCCTCAGAAGCTTTATTGTGCTTATGTTTTGGTAAAAAAGCTTTTCTAATAAACATGTTTTTCCACTTTCTGTAGTGCTATTTGTCCCTCATTGTATCCTAGGTTTAACTGGATCTCATCAGTTTCCTTTTCCTAATATTGTGTGATGATGTATATTTTAGAAACTCTTATGCATGCACGGTTTAACTGTTGTTTTCTCCATACAGCAGTACAGACCCTTTCCCCTTATAATCTAACATACACTCACACAGAAATCAGAAAATAGGGCTTTATTTGATAATCAAACACACTTAGTTTGCGAAATTGTCTCTCACAATAGCATTGGTACAGCTATGGGGAATAACTCATTCAATATCTATGACCTGAAATTTGGCACACAGTCAAAAAACGCAGATGGCAATAAACAAAATGTCTACTATATTTCTACGATGAAGTCTACTAGAACTATACTGCTACTTTTTAAAAATAAATTGATTTGACCCCCTTTCTCTGCAGTTTGAAATGCCCAATCATCTTTTATCAGCCTCCATCACTTCTGCGCAAGAATGTGCTCTCCTTCGTGGCATGTGATGTCAGCCGCAGCTTTCTATCAGAAAGCTTTTTATCAGAAAGCTGCAGCTGACATTCACAAGAACACCCAATTGACGTCCGAACACCCAATTGATGACTGGGGTGGGGTGGGGTGGCTGACTTAACCCCTCCCGCCCCTCGGCGATGCTAGAGCCAGTTGTGTGTGTCACCATGCAGGATTGCCAGCCACAGTTGACGCAGCATGATTTGAATTCCATATCAGATCATGGAGCCCATTCATGCACTAGATTAGTGCCTTTACCGTCATGACACCCAGTGTCACCCAGCAACCCCCCTGTACTGTTCAAAATCTGCACCCACAGCTCTATGTAGTATAAAATTAAATACAGGCCAAATGTAAAATAGTATAAAATGTTACTCAATAGCAAAATAAAATGTTTTTGTAAACTGACACATTGTTATAAATTAAAAGTGCAATATCAAGATGACATTGAGCTGAGCAATTCAGACAGTTACATAAAGTGGATCCTTATGCTTTACAGAGATACTCACCTCAAATATGTTAAATTCAAGTGCAGCCCAAGCTAAAACCATATAATCAGTAATCCTTTCGCATATCATAAAACTAAATTAGGTTAGAAGAGCTTTAAACAAGACCAGGTCAAAACCTAGTATAGACCTAACACACATCATCCGGTCGACCAATGGTGTAACTTCATCACGCACTCAGTCACTCACTCAGTCACTTAGTCACAGACATTCTATGTTCGTAGGGCTGGCCCCGCTGTTGCGGTCTTGCCAAAAAGAGGACAACACTGCCATCTGGTGACTGTTCAAGTGTAGCAAAATCACTATCAATATACCGTCAGCAGTGCCTGATCCTCCTGCTGAAATCACATGCAATCACATCACCTTGATTTCTTGATTTCTGCTGCATCATTTTTGGATAACTTCCCTATTTCAGTATAAGTCTATTCACAACTTATAGACAAGCCCACAGACAAGACCATTAATGTTAAAACAAGCACAATTGCATGCAAACACATTTTTTGAACGGAATGACTTATGATATATGTTTAAATTGCTTAATGAATGCATTAAATGTATTAAAGATGCAAAAGAAAATGATGTAACATTTTGTGTGTTGACAAACAGTAGGAGCTAGGCTTTTGACTGGGGCCTGTGGTTTCTGCACAACATGAGTGACGGAGAGTAGGTTACTTCAGCGGGTCCAGCTGCCTGTGTCGGCCAGGAGGACCCATCGCAGAGAGAGAGGCACTCTTCTAGTGGAGAAAAAAGCAGCAGTCACAGAGGGGCCTTGCAGAAAGGTAGACTGCCATTTCTTCAGACACAGTCAGAACTCTTGCTGTCGTTACTCTACTACGTAAAGCATGAAATACATAGCGATAGTGATGGGTCGGGCATGTTGGGGTAGCTAGCTAGCACGCATTTCTTCTGGCTTTAAGGCTGGAGCTCAGATGAAATTTCTTTTGTTGTTTTGACGCACTGACCAGAGGCAGATTGTGCAAGATCATGCTCGATGTGCGGGTGAAACCGTGGTCCTGTTCGCTCAACCTGGTCAGCATGTCCTGCTTCTCTTTCCCCCAGTGCCTGGAGTTCTCATTCAGCTGAAACCAGAGACGGACGCACACACACACACACGCACGCACACACACGCGGTCCACATCACACATACAGTATAGGCTAACTGGGAGGTAAGAAGGTGGATCTGTGCGTGTCTAGGTGTGTGTGTGTTTGTGTGTGTGTGTGCGTTTGTGTTTGTGTGTGTACATGTGTGCGTGCGTGTGTGTGTGTGTGTTTGTGTGTGCGTGTGTGTGTGCGTGTGCGTTTGTGTTTGTGTGTGTACATGTGTGCGTGCGTGTGTGTGTGCATGTGAGTGTGTGAGTGTGTGTGTGCATGTGTGCGTGTGTGTGTATGTGCGTGTGTGTGCGTGCGCATGTGTGTGTGCGTGTGTGCGTGTGCATGTGCATGTGTGTGTGTATGTATTTGTGTGTGTGTGTGTGTGTGTGGATGAGTGTATGAATACATGGGCGTGTTGTGGGACAGTACCTGGCTCTCCAGCGTGCGTATCCGTGCGTTTGCTCTCTCTAGCTGGCTCAGGAGACTCAGTCTTTCACTGTCTGGGAAAACCACCTGTTTCTGAGAAAGGGGTTTGCAAAATCCATTATTAGGGCCTCAAATCCATAATTGGTGTAAAGCTGCTGGTAATGAACCCAACGACAACATCCATGTTTACATCACTGAGGATGTGAGAGACTTTAATGCACATGAAATCATCCTGAAGTGTTTCCAGGTAACCGCATTTGCCTGCCTCCATTGGAGGGGATTCTGAATTTCTGTGCAATGTTTCCAGATGATTTGTAGTTCAAAGTGCTCTGCTTCACCTTAAGGTGTCTGAAATCATCTTTTAGCTCACAAGTGCCAAAGGAGTTCACGCAGGATGCTATGCCCTGTGACAGATGGAGCTTTCCCCTACAGCTTACCTGCATTGGTTGTTGGATGATTATGGGCAGCGGCTGGAGGCGGAGCCTCTCTAGCTCCGCCCTCAGGCGTGAGTTCTCAGCGGCCAGCACCGACTCAATCTCCTTCCTTCTATTGTCCTCCTCACCTGTGGGCAGGCCAGAATGCTAGTCCCCACACCATCTCACCACAGCAAGGACAACCACAGAGATCTAACTAATGTACACCTACATTATCACTCTCCAGCACCACACTGAATGTCCTGGATGTCCGCATAAACATTATTTATGTGTGATGAAGTCAAGAGGGGACTCCAGGCTCTGGTGTGTGCTTTTCTATGTGCTTTAAAAATAAATTTTGCTCCTTCTTTTAAAAACCAACTTTGGCTCAGCTCATGCCTCCTTAAGCCACAACAGCACACTTTACCCTTCTGATATTCTGTGACATATTTGTGCTCTTACGTTCAAAATCACAAGTAAAAGCAGAATTCTGCAAAACCACCTCATGTATATTATTTTATACATCAGAATACTTTAAGTATAATTAAATTTCATATCAAGCATGGTTCACCAAATGGTATTGATCACTGAAATAAATGGCATCAAAATAAATGGCAAATAAATGTTGATGTATATGAACAAAGTGAGTGCTGGGTTCTGCTGGTGAGGCTGCTAGGTTCTCTTTTTGACACAAACTGTGGAGTCTCACCAGCTGGTTTTTTCCCTTGTTTGCGTTTTTCTGCATTTTCCTTATTTTTCCCCCTCAGCTTATTGTCCAGCACCTTCTCCATCTTCTCTATAACCTGTAGACCAAAAAAGGGACCTCAGAGAAGGTGCAGGCCATACAACCACACAGGGAGATAAACAGTAAGTTAAGTGTACAGTCCATATGGTTAGACAGTGTGTAAAGTGCAGATAAAAACCACCTGTACATACTGTGCACATACAAAGTGATAAGCGGTGCATATATGTACAGTTCGTATACAGAGTGTTAAGTCTAATTGTACCTCTTATAGTACATCGCTTTCGATAAAAGTGGCTGACAAATAAATGTAATTAAATGTAATGTAAAGTGAATACACAGTATGAGCAGAGTGCCAGTATGTGAGACAGTGTATTTAGTGCACAGTGTGCTAAATGGTGAACAGACAGTGGATGAAGTGAGAATACAGTGCGTATACCATATGTGAGTGAGCGAACAGCGTGTGAGCAGTGCGTAAAAGCGAGGCGCTCTGCACCTTCTCCTGCTGGCGCACAGTGGCCTCCAGGGCCCCCGCCCGGGCCAGCCGGTTCTGACAGCGCTGCAGGGCGGCCTGCTGCTGCTGGTGGGCCCTCTGCAGCCGAATCAGCTCCTTAGCACCGTCGTTCTTCTGAGAGAGGAGAGAATGCAAGGTCACAGGGGTCAGATGCCAGAGGTTATACACCTGCTGGTGGGCCACCTGCAGCCAGTCAGCTCCTAAGCATCCTTCATTCTTATGAGAAAGGAGAGAGAGACAGCAGGAGTAACAGGACAAAGACACAGCTTCTTAGCACCAACACGCTGAGAGAGGAGAGAGAGTGAGGACACAGGGGTCAGATGTCCGAGGTCAGCCTTCTGCAGTTACAGTTCTTGAAAGCGGGGGTCAGAGATAACCACATACAACCCAGAGCAAGGGGACACACATACCTGAGGTCAGAGGTCACACATATCGAGTCACAACACACAGCAGTGATAATGACACAATCACAACAACCAACAGTGACACGGTGCATGTGTTATTTGTTAGTCTTGCCGGTGAACCTCACGCTGTCATTAGAGATTGGAAAGAGACATGTCCAGATGTGCAGGGGAGCTCTCACCTTGATGAGCTCATTCTGCAGCTGCTGGATCTTGTCCCTCTGCGTGGCTGCTGTGCTCGTCTCGCTGGCCAGCTTGAACTTCAGCGACACTGTGAGAGGGGGCGCCAGAGAGCAGAGCTCACGCACAATCAACCCAGTCAGCACCATGCTGTTCCTTAAGAAAGACACAAACTCTAACTGCAGCTCCTACAGAAACTAGCACAAATACACACAAATCAAACTCCCATAATCTACAACAACTCCGGAATCTACAACATGCTGCTCCTTCAGAAACATAAATAAACTCCCGAAAACCAGAACCCTGGCAAGAAGAACACGTAACATATTCCTTTAAGAATACCCTTCACAGAAGTTCCCAAATAGTAAAGTTGGCGTAGATGCTTGTCATCTGCAAAGACATCAAGCACAGATGGATTCTCCACTGATCCTGGACTGCTATGTGTTGACCTGATCCTGGAATGGGCAGGTTTAAACAGACCAGGATTTCCCTGGCAAACCCTGAATTTGTTGCCTCAGCGATGCACCAGGCCTCCACAGGGTTTATCTGGTGAGATGTGCCTTTCCTCCTACCAGCAGAAGCTCTCCGCAGTACTGTGCAGCCTGCAGAGTGCAATAACCACTGGTTCACAGGTGTGTAACCAGAGAATCACAAATGACTCAGATGCAGTGCTGATGGTATGCAAATGTGGGTGGCACAGCAGTAGTTCTAGAGGCACAATTGGTGGTTCCAAATCGCAGAGGACGTAAAGGGGAAAATTTGTTTAAAAAGAGAAAAATATGCAGGAAAACAGGGATACAATTATTAAATGTCACTGCAGCAAATCCAGCAGGTCACAGTTAACTGTGTTTCTTACAAATTTAAGTATGCAAGAAAACAAGTTTAGAGAGGAAACTGAAAAGGCCAAATTATTTCAAGTTCATTTTTTAAAATCTCTGCTTGATGATGAAAAGCAGGCAAATCAGAGGCTGGAATTCCTCCTGTCCTTCAGGAGATAAGAGATTCAGAACAGATTCCCTTATCAATTCTCTTTTTTCCCTAAAGCAGGGCTTATCTGTGCTCCCCACAAACCACCGGGTGGATTAGCAGGCCTGAAGCAGGGATAGGTTTACACCTCAAATTCTTATCAAAGACACGACAGAAAGTACTGAAGTTCAACTGCCAAGAGTTTAGCAGAAAGCAGTCTCCACTTCCTCGTTATCTCTGTGCAGGATAATTACAGGTTGGGGGCCTCTGTGTGTGAAATCAGGTCGGTGAGATGTTTTTCCAATTTTCTCTGTACGTTGGTTTTTACCCGTGGACGCAACCAGGTAACCAGCCCACTGTTTAACGTGGTATATATGTTTTGAAAGGGCTTCTTAGGTCATGTGATTACAGGTGTCCATTAAGATTAGCTACCCAAGTTAGCTTTGCAGCCCTTTGCCCTGTTCAACATGCACACAGATCGTTTCGATACCACATTCCCTTCCCATGCTGTCTTCCCTCGAGTGAGTTTTTTGTGACATTTGTGACATGCAACAAGTAATTTCTACAGGTACTCTGCAAGGGAGGATAGTCGCAACCTGTGCTACCGCATAGCAAGCTCTGCTCCACGTCCAAGTATTTTTCATAGGACGATTTTGGAAGGTTCATGAATAATTCATAGCAACCTTACCCTAGCTTATCTTGAGCGATAATAAAAACACGTCAGCTGGTCTTTGCAGGGCGCTTAGTGAGGATTTCTTGTGAGAAAACCTCACTCAAACACATAAACCAAAAATGTTTGGTTGTATTTTTTCCATAGATTGCGTTGTTGCCGTTCTCGTTGTGTTAGTGTTAATCAGTTTAACCTTCAGGGTCCAAGTTGAACTATGCGGTTGTTCCCTGCACTTGGACCGGTACTTCTCTCTAGGGGTTTCGTCATACTTGTTCCTGGTTATGGTTATACACTTTGTTGTACGTCGCTCTGGATAAGAGCGTCTGCCAAATGCCTGTAATGTAATGTAATGTGTAGGCTAACTAAGAAAGTTCAGGGCTCAATACTTAATACCTCCTCCAATAACTCAACATACGTTCATGAATTGTTCACAAACCTTCCAAACTCATCCTGCATAAAAACATTGCCTCCTCTATTTGACAGCGCACTGATTTAATCCACTCTTATTTATGTGTGGAGCATTGCATTGTGGGATTTTCTACTTGCTGGAGGCTTGCATTATACCTTTGGTAGGAGGGAGGAAAGACAAGGGAGCATATATAGGAAATATAACTGCGCCCTCTCCCCTTTCATAATTTGGAACCGAACGCCACTTGGAGTGGCTGCCATATTTCATCCTGGCATTTTGGGGATTCCCCTCTTGAAGCAAGGGAAGGAAGCTTCAAGAAGAAAGCATAAAACTTGGATCTGAATGCAGGCACAGTCTCGAAATTCACAGTCATGGAAGTTTTTCACACCCATCATTACGTTAGTGGCTTTTGAGGTTTGGTCATAAATGACAAATTAGAATTTAGAATATATATGTATTTATATAGAATACATATATGTATATTCATATTCTGAATATTAACATTCTTGAGCCTTCAGACTGCATGCATGAACACCAAGCATTGCTTTCTGTCTCAATTTAGCGTTTTCAGTGCTATGAGTGCTTTTATGATGCATGGTTTTAGGGGGGAGGAGGGTTTGGGGTGGAAGAGTTTGCGAGTTTAGCAGTGGAGTGCTTATGCAAGGCAGCGAGAGGCAGAGTCTGTTTCCACGAGGGATTCTAATTAACTACTGTAATATTGTATTTTTCTAATGTGCCTTTCAGGTGTGAAAATACAAAATGTCCAGAGTACAATACAGAGTTCTGTGTCTCAGTGTGCTGCACTCTTCCTTATAGGGGCGACATAGCTCAGGAGGTAAGACCGATTGTCCGGCAGTCGGAGGGTTGCCGGTTCAAACCCCGCCCTGGGCGTGTCGAAGTGTCCTTGAGCAAGACACCTAACCCCTAACTGCTCTGGCGAATGAGAGGCATCAATTGTAAAGCGCTTTGGATAAAAGCGCTATATAAATGCAGTCCATTTACCATTTACCATTTACCATCTTCCTGCAGGCATAAACCTGTCAAGTGTATCTCATGGTGTCTGCCTGGTCCTTAGATATGTCTGAGCCTAGCAAAAGAATAGGGAAAGCCAGGCTACCGTTTCGGCTGGTGAATACTGCAGGACAATAGTTTAGCAGCTAGGGTAGGACAAAGAGGATGGAGGGTTGAACTAGACGGAAAGCAGACAGGACGGGAATTTACTGATGCGGTCGGCGATCTCGGCCTTGGTCATGACGTCGATGTCAGTGTCGTCCAGCAGGGTGCGGCCCACATCGTGGTGGAGGGAGAGGTCAGTTCGCAGACGGCTGTTCTCTGACTCCAGCTCCCCCACCTGCCTGCGCAGAGTGATGATGTCATCGGCCATCTTCTGCATGGCCGTGCGGTAGTTCTCCAGCTCCTGAGAGAGAAGGAGAGAGAGAGAGGGAGGGTGAGAGAAGGAGAGAGAGAGAGAGAGGGAGAGAGAGAGAGAGAGAGGCAAAGGGACACACAGATGAGGAAACAGGAAGAGAGGAACAGAAAGAAGAGGAGAGAAGGGTGAGGGTGTAGGGAGTAAAAAAGGGAAAGAAAGAAAAGGTGATGGAGAAAAGAAGACAGAGAAAGAGAACCATAGTATATAATAAATATTCAAAACAGCAATTAATTGCACAGGTCAACACAGATTAAAGTGGTTTATCTCTGGTTTAACCCTAACTAAAGAGAATCTTTATTAAAAACTGACCATACATAAATGCAAGTGAAGCATGTTATTGCATTTCAAATCACACAGTAGCAGCAGATATCCTGCAAAACAAGACCAGGTCAAAACCTAGTATATGGCTGGACCGAACCAGCCGACCAATGGTGTAACTTCATCAGTCAGTCACTCAGTCACAGACATGCGTGGTGTAACTTCATCACTCACTCAGTTACTCAGTCACAGACATTCGCGTTTCATTGGGCTGGCCCCGCTGTTGCGGTCCAGCCAAAAATGTTGTTAGTTGCAGCATGTGGCCACCAGATGTCCTTGTTGTGTCTTAGTCTTGCCTTCCTGGACAATATACAGCAGCAACAGCATCTAATGGGGACCACCATTCATTTTACCATGGCTGGATTTCAGAACAGTAGTTCTGATGGTAATTCTCAGATTCTCTCTACTGAAGTTACCACGTGATCGGTTTACTCCTCCCAGCGTCCAGGGGAGCAATAAACTGATTTGTCAGGGTGATCTTGGGATTGACAGGCAATGAAGTGTACCCCACTCTGAAATGAAATTCACCCAACAGCCCCCAAACAGTTGGACCAATCACTGCAGCACAGGCATGTAACCTTGGTGCCCAATGACATTTTAAACCCCAATTTATCACTAGTTTTACTGTCGAAATGGCCTCCATGAATGTGAGAGAGTGGAAATATGAGCTTGCCTCTCTACCAAGCGCGTGCAGCAAACGAGCTGGGGACTGCTGTGGTTGGGGGTCCCCAATTTAGGCCAGTAGGGTTTGTGGGTCCCTGGGGCCCCACTGAGGAAATTTAGCGCCTAATTGAAACAGCATCTGATAGGACGGAATTATGATTGCAGATTAGATGGGAGACTGGGGGATCCACTCTGGGCAGGAGGGAGGGAGGGGGTTTCAAATGACGAGCCCAGAGAGAGCTCAATCATCTGGGCCATGAAGCAGCTGACCCCCCCCCCCCCCCCAAACTCACACATACACCCCACGTTATGAATTTTAATGCAGCAGAGAGGAACTAAAAGACAATCAGAGCTTACAGATGGCAGGGCCACCACTAAAAAGTACAGTGAGGAGAGTGCATGTCTGTGTGCGTGTGTATATGTGTGTGTATGTGTGCTGTCAGTGAAAGTGTGAATGAATACGCATGCATGTGTATAACTGATGATTACACAAATAAAGATATTTGCTCTATAACATTTGGATGTTTTTTTCCCAACAGACTCAATTTGTTATAAAACACATGACAAGAAAAGACTCACTTTGCAAACCGTGATAGCTAGATTAATGTAATTTACAATTTGACATATATTTCTTACATAAACAATCCAAACATCAAAAAAGGAACATCAAAGCACCCTTTCTTGGGAGAAGAGAACAGCAATTGAACTGATAAAATATTAGTAACTGAATTATCTCTGTAAAGAACACAATTATATTAATCTATACTATGGAAGCCTCATTGTGTCTTGGCCTAAAAAGTGAGAATGTTTGAGTGAGAAAAACTCTTGTGTTCCAGCCAGTGTTCATATTACTGAACACTAAGAGGAGATGGAGTGTGTGGTTTACCAAGCGTTAAGAGGAGATGACGGTTATTTTACCAAATGTAAAGGCAGGAAGAGGCATATATTTTGCCAAACAGTAAGGGGAGCCGTAGTGGCAAAACATGTGCAAGCTCACGGACTGCCTCTCTCTAGGACCTGTAACCGCGACAACGGCTGTGGGCATTTCCCACGCTGACATTTACGCAGCACAAACAGCAGGAACAACAGCTAAGCTGGTGACATGGGACAGTGGGGGAGTGGGGGGGGGGCGTCAGGGTGATTCACTCTCACACATGTAGCAAAGCCTGTTGTGTCTACTGGGGTGGGGGGCGAAACTTGTAGTCTGAGGAAAAGAGCTGAACAGCCAGGCCCCCACTGCCTCAGAAAAATCTGCCAGCACACTAGGTACTAAGTGACTGTGGATGGGGTGAAAGTAGTACTCTCCTGTACTATGCAACCGTGAATGTCTGCAGAAGTTCTCATTTTGTAACTCTTGTAATTGTACTTACTCTTGTCTGGTGTTCAGCGACCTCTGCCGTGTTGGGGTCATCTTCAGTCTCAGGGGCAGGGTTCCTGTGGTGTATGTGGGAGGGGGCAAACGGTCAATGATGATATTTCCCCACCTTAGCCCCACCCTTCCTAATTTGAGGCAGAGAGACCACAGTGATCATCGAGGGCTCTTAAATGGAAGGCAAAAATCATCAGGTGTAGTTTCCTATAGGCATGTGAGTGAGGCTTCAGGGCCCCCAAGACATGTGGAGCTACCATGAATTACTAGCAACTCACAGATCGGAAACCAATCATAGCGTTGTGCTAGATTCAGTTTTTTTCGATTGGCTCAAGCTGATGATAGACAGCATGATGCAGCTCCACCCATTACGGATTCAAGAAGCCTTACTCTTGTTTATCTAGCTTCTTACTATTCTATTTTAGCTAAATCTACTGTAGCTGTATCAGAAAATATAAAAAGCACTTTGCTTCCTTTATCTAGAACCCTTTGTTTCAGTCTCTCACCATTAAAAAGAAAAATGTTTAACATGAAGACATCTTAATGCTAACAAGGCCAATTGACTTTGTCTGGTACATTCCCTCACAAAGATCTTCTCTGTGCAATGGGATGTTATAAAACACACAATTTCTCATGAGACACACTTAGTTCTAATGTCATTAAAACCCTTTTATGCTCAATAAAATGCTCTCCATGTCCAATAAATGGGAAATCAGGTCAATTTGCAGACGATGTCTCATAGGATTAAGAATGGGGTCTCCAGGAAGAATCATTAGTGGAGGATTTAACACTGTTAAACATGTAGCTGTGTTTGTAGCACAGAAACTTGAGCGCTGCAGGTTCAAGGTTGTCCAGCTACTAACCTGTGTCCTCAATCAATACCTGACTGAATGAATGTAAAATATGTCAGATTGTAGTGACTGGATATGATTTTCTGGATATGATTGACAGCAGTGAGAATGTAGAGAACACCACTCCTATCCCTCTGGGGAGATCCTCTGTTTTCCCACTCAATCATTGGTCAACTCTCTATAACCAATCAGACACCACAGCAAGGCTGTCTGAGCTTAGTGGTGAAATTCACCAGTGGGCAAATTCTGGAAATTGTGTATACATTTCTCCATCACGGTGAATCCCCAGCGTTTCAGTTACTCTGTCCCTCCAGCTATTTTAATCTGCTGTTCATATCAAGGGATTTGAGGACTGACGGACTTCTCGGTTTTGCCTCTCTTCTTTCCCAAATGTTTCTCCTAACTGCCTAGAGACCTGCGAGATACCTCAGTTCACAGGAATAGTGAACAAACAGCCAGTTATACCACAGGCACTTCTAAAAGTCTGTGTTACAGTGTTACAGGGGAAATGTTCTCTCTAGGGGTTTCGTCATACTTGTTCCTGGTTATGGTTATACACTTTGTTGTACGTCGCTCTGGATAAAAGCGTCTGCCAAATGCCTGTAATGTAATGTAATGTAATGTAATGTAATGTTTGAGATTCATTGCATTACATTATAATCAGTTGGGAGATGCTCTATCCAGCCTGCTGTACTGTAATGGAGAACATCAGAAATACAAAAATGCGGCATCACCAAGAAGCCACAAATGATGCAGCTCCTACTAATGGAAGTGAACAGGGGCAACCTTCCTGCAGCTCCTAAACCACTTAAACATACTCCGCAGTGTAGATTCAGCAAACAGAATCCCACAGCAGTCAACAATCACAATTTTGAGCCTTTATTTCATTATTTTGAAGTCAAATTACTGCTAAATATTGTATTGTATGGCCAGATATCATTCAGCTGCACACAGAAATTTCTACAGAATATTATGCCCAGCAAACAGGCTGATCTGGCATGAAAATATTTTCTTTCGATCAACAACATCATAGGTGTGCAAACACAGGGCTTGATGTCAAAAATTCAAAACTATCTCTTTAAGTGTTAAAGGCACAATGCGGAATGTGTGGAAGGGGGTGCGGCTCACCGCGTGTGTGTGGCTGGAAGTCTGTAGGTCTCGTTCAGGGCGTGGCTGTCCTGGGAAGGATGAGGCTCACTCTCCGTAGGTCCGCCCTTTGGTCGGGGCTTAGGCTGCTGGGCGTGCTGAGGCCCCGCCTTCGGAGCCCGGAACAGGTGCTGGTACTCAGGCAGGATCTGCGCCAGGGCGTCGTACGACGGCAGGCCCAGCCCTTTCCTCTGGAACTGTGGAGAGAGCCGGACTCACAGCAGTCAGCTTAACTGTGTTTCTCCCCTGCTTATGTTTCCTCAGAGTCTCACTTCCCAGTGCAGTGTGCTATCTTCATGAAAAAATAAGATACAATCGTGTTAAAACATGTGCTATTCCAGTGCTATATACAGTGCTATTCCTCTTGGGTTCTCACAGATGCCAGGATGCATATCAAGCCCAGTACAAACAAAGAGCAGGAGAGTTGAAACGAATGCTCATCTGCAGTTGAATTAACAGGTAAGATCACAGTAACCCCTTTGCTCCCACTGAAGAAATAAACACACAGTGCCCTGTTTCCGAGCAATTAGATATGACATCTTACACACTGAAGAAAAAATAAAAACTCCCATTCAAGTAAAAACACTTTCATCACTTAAACAACCAACAAGACAGACCTGCAATTCATTACAGGATGTGCACTTTACTACAGTGTTTCCTGTAGTGAATCAATCGATTTCAAATTAAAATGGAATTCTTAATGAACTGTCACAGCAGGCACAATCCGCAACACAACAGATAGAACAGCGAACTGACTAATCGATCAAATGAATCAAATTGGATTTTGTATGCGAGACCACTTACAATCAGAATTTCAGAGAATACTTTTCATAGGGAATTTCCCAGAGGCAAGAATAAAAAAGACCATAGCCATTATAAGAAAGAAATTGTAAAATTATTCCTGTCTGTGGCAGTAAAATGAAGTATTCTTTCATTCAGAAATAAAAAAACAGCAAAAATAATGAAAATGCTAACATAGTGAATAAAATGGAGGGCATAAAGTAAATTTTCATAAATCTATTTGAAAGATATAATTAGCAAATACAGTAAAGCTTCCCTTTCTGTAAAATATGAAGACAGAAAATCAATAGTGACATAAATTCTGCCATATGCAGCACTTTCCCGGTTTAAAAAAGGCTCCAATTTAAGTTCAGAGTGTTCAGGTGAAGTGTCCACTTCCCAAACCACACACGTTCCCCAACCTGCTACTCACTGGCGTGGAGAGTGGTCTGTAATACTGAGCCATGTCCTGAACACACACGCGCTCCTACATCTCCATGAGAAGTCCCAAAATCTGGCACCCTTTTCGCTCCTCCAGGGGTCTGTAACACACCTCCCCTGAGCCCTCTTGGCGTACCTGCACAGGTAATCTCGGTTGCCAGGGATGAGGTCACACACCTGGTCTATTTGTGTATCTGTGGACAAGCCCTGCGTGACTCCCAGCTCTAGGACAAGAGTCATTACCATCTCTCCCTCTTAAACAAACACTGACAAGTGTTCACCTGCCTCTGGGTGGTCAACAGAACGGTTGGTGCGTTCAGCTTACCTTTCCCCCAGCAGAAACGCCAGCCTCATTTTTAGGTTCCTCCATGGAGAGTCTGATCGGGAAACAGCGCCCTAATCTCAAGCTGCTCCACAGACAGCAGGAGCCTCCATTGTGTTTCTTTCACTCTACCACTGCCACTGTTCTCCTGTTACCACAACACAAACCCTCCATAGCAACTTCGCCAGCCAACCAGCGGGCTGCTTACAACTTTGATTTGAACAACTGTGAAAGTTGGAATTTATGCTTCTGTCTTAGTAGGACAGACGAGAAAGGGGACAGCTTCAGACAAGAAACAATGTCAGTCTTTTTCACCTGCACACCCAGATACGTACACCAAAAATAACAGACACTGAAACCGGGAATTCAAACAACATTGTTTCTTAAATTGATTCACAGTTAAAGGCAAATGTTGCTTATTTTTTTTCTTTTGAAAGAGCTTTGAGAGTTCAGTGATTACCAGGTTATCTCACATTTAGTCAAAGTTAGGGACACAACCCAGGCCTTAATTCACCATAATTCACCAATGTGAAAAAATAGTTTGCTAAAATGTACTTAAAATATATTCTTTCATAATTTTGTATACCTAAATTTGATATACATTTTTCTCAATTAAACGGCACTTTGTACTTTGCCCCACAATTATTAGCTGTTGTTTTATTTCATAGATAATATTATTTTTTAATGTCCGAAAACACATAGTTGAATTTTTGCAACCAAGTCAGATCTCTGAATCTAATTTCTCCACACACAAAAAATCAAGCACCGTACATTTCTTATTTCCACCATACCAGAGCAATGGGTCCCAGATACAGGTTAGAGTCAGAGTTGTCGACAAGTCTCAGACAGCTCATGTAAGGCGCTAACACCGGCATCTCAGTCAGACCATAGTAAAAGTACAAACCCTGACCTATAACCCTAAATGGGCGAGTTTTCTCCCGCCTTCACTTAATCTTGATCTCAATACAATGTCTCCTTATCTTAGGCTGCGGTATTAGTCGCAAACATAGAGACCTCACACTCAGGCGCTCCATGAAGACAGACCCCACCAGTGGAGCTTACTCCCCACCTGCCCTGAATCACACCTGACCTTCGGGTCCTTCCACAGCTCAGTCCTCCCCTGCAGTGCTCACCTCTGGAGCTCTGCAGAGGCCAATTTTCACACTCACATGGATTTCATCACACACAATAGTTATTGCTGGGGTACAGGGGTACCAGCAAGAGACACCAAATACAATTATGACCTGCAGACCTGTGGTTTCCATTTAGCTGCTGTTGCCTGTTCATTATTTCTAATCTTTGTTCATCTTACCAAAAACAGTGCCCTTGATATGACAAACCATAATTAAAACCAATTGGAATAAAGAGAGAAATACATAGGTGGCCTCAATTACAAATGTCCAATGTTCCCGAGTTTTAATGTCCAAACAGATGCAATTTCCCCAATTTAGGAAGTCCTTCACACAGTACAGTCCAGATGGAGCAATAAGTATTAGCTATGTGTATTTTAGAAGGCATCTACTTTATTTATATACATGTACAATGGATCTCCATACCCTCTTCCATAATCTATCAGCTGAACTGCTCAGTATTTGTGCTGGTGGACTGTGCAACTAAGGCAGCTTGTGCAGGGGCATTGCTGAAGTCCAATCTACCAGAAGCGGTGCTGCTACTTTCTGAGCTGGCCGAATGCATTTCATATGAGTTGCGCTAGTTTTCCAGGATAGGGAAGTCTAAAAATGAAAATAAAATAGGTAAAAATGAAAAATCAAGTGAAATTTCCCAGTTTTTCAGGGAAAAGCCAAATAAATTTCCCTTCTTGTAACAGAACAGCAAAATTGACACCAAGGCTTGGTGTCTTTCGTATGTCTACACCATAAAAGCTCACACCAGAATATCAGCTAAATGCACGTCTCGGAAAGGTCAATCTAATTTGAGTGACAAAATGTACTGATTGTCTTATTCCTTCGCCTGGTTTTTGTATTGTACGCCCTCTTGAGTTTTAACTGGCTGGTATATTCAGAATTATATTTTTTAAAGAAGTATGGTATAGATCTGGTTGAAATTCTGATTCATTAGCTTGCAGCACAGTGCTGTATGTTTCCCCAAAACCATCTGACACTAATGATATTTTTCAAAATTAGGACCGTCCCTTTATGCATTTATTTATTCGCCCAGGGAATAAAGCTATTCTAATCTATTCTATTCTATTCTTTAGCTTATCTTTTATGGCAATAAATTCCTATTACAGCATAGTGATTTTGGGCTTTAATGTAAAATTCAAGGGCAAAAAATTACTCTCTTAGCAGACTAGGTTGGAATGAAGATTAAAGTCATAACTCAGTCAGTTAATGCAGAGTGCTGAATTATTAACATAATCTTGCAATGTGACATAAAATATTCCGAATCATTTAATTAAAATATTTTAAAATAATTAAACACATCTATGCTTTAGTAGATTGGCAGCTGTCAACAAATCCTTATTTGTGCGCTGGTCATGTGACCATATCCCACCCTTATTTAAATCACTCAATAAGCAATCAGAATTTTGTTTATACTGTACATGCAGTTACCTTAACCTAATGCCATCCATCATAAGTATCACAAAATAACATTTCATGTTATAAAAATCAATATTAATTCCTTTATTGGGTTTAGATTTTCAGTGCAGCCAATATGCCTCCAGCCACTCCCATTGGCTGAGTTACAGCCTCCCCCTGGGACTGCTTTAGCCCCAGTGTAATTATAACCTCTGGCTGCAGGCAACAACAGAAAAAACACAGTTGCCATCGAAGCAGTACGTGCTTGCGTATGCGACTGTACATGGATTTCTGTGTATCTGCATGCATGAGTGTATGTGCATGCATTTGACTGTATGTTAATGTATTTATGTGTGTGCATGAATGGGTGTGTTTGTGTGTATGTGTGTGAGCACCCATTTGTATGTACATTATTGCATTTTTGTTTACGGAAGTGCATGAGTGTTAGTGTGTGTATGTAAGCAAGCATTTGTGTGTCTGTGCACTCGTGGTATGTGCCTGTGCGTGGGTGTGAGTGTGTATGTGTGAGCGTGGGAGGGGTCTTCTTCCACTATTTTTATTGCTGTACACAGAAAATAGAGGTTTCCCCCACCACTACGCTAAAACGTAATCATATGTGACTTGTTCAAAATTGAAGGGCTGAAGTCTGTTTCCCTTTTCTTTTTTTCACCTGGCTTTCTGGGCTAGAGCAGTGGTGGAGAACACTCCTAGAACATGGTCAATATAACCAATCATCTTACAGCACAGCAGGAGGAGAGGCGGGTCAGTGGACCACATCACTGCAGGACAAATTGCTTTTGCACATTTCATTATGCAGCTGAACAGAATTTTTATAGTTTACCTCAGCGCACACTCATTACAGACAGAGCTCTCTGAGGCTCCGCTCTATAACTCACGCTGAGCAAATCCAGAATCACATTAAGACTGCTAGAAGACATTTTCTTATATGTCTCCATGTGACTAAAAATTCCAGTCATTCAACACAAAGGTTACAAACAGTGATGTCCTAAGCTCTTAAATTATTAGGAAAAAAAACTTTTTATAATTTGCCACAATAAATGCATCTCCATTTTGTGCACTGTCAACATTTCAAAGCACAATGCAACGGAAACTGTAATGAAATGTAATGAAACCGTTTTTAGCATTTACTGAAAGGTCACTGTTTGGAGACGTGATTATTTTTAAGGACATGGCTGGCATAAAGATTTGTTTCAGATGACCTCTACTGTACAATAGTACAGAGCAATAAAAAAAAATACACCTGTACATTCTACCTGTCCAACCTTGGTCCAGCATTTTTGCTGGTCATTTGACTGTCTACCTGCCTGTCAGGTTGCCTCATACTGCATACCTCGCAGAAGAGTCAGACAGCTTGTGTAGCTGTCTTTCAGGCTGCCTGCCTGTCTGTGTCTTTGCCGTTGAAGGTAAGGCTTGTGTTAGTCTGTGTTGTCCCTGCTGGCTGTGTAGTCCACTGGTGGCCGTTCCACTGCCAGCAGGTTTGACTAGACAGCCAGAAGCCTCATTTCAAAAGAAGATGGAAAATAGCACCTGTAATAACTGTGATAAATCCCTGCAGGGTGAGAGGAACGAATGCATGTAAAACAGGAGGACTCCAGGTCCCACAGAGAGAAAAGGGAAGGGTAGCGTACTTTAGACACAAGTACATTTAAATCAAGGGGATTTCAAATGGTCTTTCATACCATCATGAGCTGTTCTTGTGAAAGCTAGCTTTGCCTCCTACACAGCACGAACAGGGAAGGAACAGAACTCAGAAATGAATGTCTAAAAGAGTCACACTGATCCTTTCATCATTGATAGCGTCTCACATGTTTATCATTGCTTTCCTCTTGGCAGTCAGACAGCAAAAATGAAATCTTTTTTTTTTTACAAAACGTTTAATAGAAGAAACAACATTTCTATGGACATTTTAAAAGCGACAACTAGGTCAAAACATTATAATTCTCTATGTTTTTTTAATTCTCTAAATGTTCTCTAAAGTCTATCCAGACTTTTCTTCTGGATGTTGTTACATGAGCACAGATTTCTAGGGCTAAGAATTACGGCCTTCTGTCTGACATTATTGTCAGAAGCGACCATAAAGGCAGGAATGCTCTCCGAAATTCCCTTTTGCAACACACCTGGAATAACTCTTTAAATTTAAGAAGCAGAATACAAAACAATGTTATGATGAAGGATTTGAAATCTACGTCTCAAAACTATTCCCTCCCGATTTATTAAATTGACCCTTTTAGAGATTTATTCCCCCAATATTAAAATAACATTGAAATCACAGAATATACGGTGAGCTCCATAATGTTTGGGTCATATTTTTAATAGATTTGGCCCTTTACTACATAATTTTAGATTTGTAATCAAATCATACTATTTGGATTCACCACATAGAAATTGTAACACTTTTTATACATAGTCCTATTTCAAAGCACCATAATATTTAGGACAAATGGCAAATGACACAGGTGTTTCTGATTAGTCAGGTGTGTTAAATTGCTTCCTTGGTGTAGGTATATGAGAGATTTCAGTATCTAGTCTTGATTCTAGTATGTCTTTGTCCCAAACATTATGGAGCTTACTGAGTTCAAGGTAAGCTCGGACAAGACTGTACTTCTGCCACTAGGTGTCACTGCAGATCCACACCGGTCTCAACAACATGGATAGAGCTGCAGACCCATGCTTGAGAATCTGATCTGTAGAGATACGTTCTCATCACTGTGTCTGATTTTGTGAGTGCTGAAAGAACCAATATCAACACTGTTATTCTGGATCTCTCTCTCTCTCTCTCTCTCTCTCTCTCTCTCTCTCTCTCCATCTTCTTCCTCACCCTCTCCCAGTGTGCACATATTTCCTTCCTCACTCAGTCTGCCCCTTCTCCTCTGTCTTATCTTTTTCTTCCTTCTTTCATTTTCTGTCTCTGGAAAATTGGTGAGATTTTTTCAAGCTAGTGAAGTCACAGTGATGTGAAAAAGACAGAACACCCTCTTTCAGTTCTACAAATGAGGGTGCCACTAACCCTCAACTGGTCCTCACTTGGTAATAACTAAAATTTATTCAATCAAAAAGTCCACCCCATGATTCCGTAGCTTGTAGATCCCCCTTTTGCCGCAATAATCTGAAGTAATCAATTTTTTGATGATTGAGGGCATTCATTTATGCACAGCTCTTAATTTTTTCATATTAAAAAATGCCATATTTTATAACTTTTAATGATGCAATTTTTGTAGCAATATCAATTCAATGTGGTTGCATTTTGTAACTGCTCCGGTATACACAATTTCCACTGGAGGAGTCGAGCGCGACAATCCCACCAAGTATTCAAATGTGATGACGCATGCATAGGAACTTGCAGACCGAATGCGAAAGAGCAATCACCTAAAATCCAAAGACCATCTGTTAAAGGTTTGATATGTCGCTCAATCTTATCGTGTCAGACAACATTGTTTGTTGGCTCAAGGCAGTCTCCTTGCTCCAAAATATGCTACCGCTGGATTATCTTCGAAGAAAAATAAGCGTTAAGTGTGCTTCTGATAATAGCTTTTTTTAAAATCCAACTCCGGTTTGGAATGTGAAAATGAACTTTTGTGACCACCAGACACCACAGCTGTTGCCAAACACACCAACACTGAAAAGTTAAGTATAGCCACTTTAAGTTCCCATCTCAACATCTCAATGGGATTGAGGTCTGCTCTTTCCAAAACACTGATTCTTTTCTTCTTCAACCATTCAGTCATAGATTTACTGATGTGCTAAATATCAATAGTGAGTTTGGCAACCCAGTCAATTTTCATATGCTCCAGTCCATTCGTTCCTCTAGTCAGTTTATTCAGTCAGCCATTCAGAAAAATTTGTAAGCTTGGTGAGCTACTTATGAACATGCGAAATGTCTAAATATAATTGTAAGTGAGGTTTTCAGTCATAGCAGCAGCATTGACAGGGAGGAAACCTCACTCTCCCATCACTAGTTACAGTAACACGAGCCAGTTAATATGAGCCACTAGCTAACATGACTCATCGACAGCACAGAGTGGCCTCGGCCAGAATGGAGTTCATAAAGTCTAACTTTCCATCAATAGTCTTTCTCTCTGACTGCAGGGAAAAAGGCACAAGCAGATGCTTTTCGCAGGCATCTCGTTTCAGAAGATCAATGAGGAACACAGAACCCTGATGAAAGGGAAAAGTCGTGCTGATGGATGATATTGATCAGATTCAGTTTAATGTCTTTTGATTGCTAGCACACTACATAGGCTACATGTTCAACACCCAGGAGGATAGAGGCAGAATTCTGTGCAGGCAGAGAAAGAGGCTTTAACAGGTTTCTGAATGCACACAACCCATCTGTGATTGTGATGTCCTGATGGTCCAGTGTGACAAACAAGTTTGGAGTAAATTCGATCAATTCAGGAAATAAACTGAGAATCATTTAGTGATTTGAAAAACTAAAAAATTTTTAATGAATGAATTGAACTTCAGATAATTTCCTGAAGGTACTGAACTGAAATGGAATATACCCGAACTCTGATGATGTACAGTAACAGTGATCCGCATCACTTCTCATATTGTAACAGACTTTAAAAAAACAGTGTTTGAACATATGCTAAGAATTAAATCTTTGAATGTGATGTGCAAGGCCTAATGAGTATCAGTGATAAAATGCCAATCTTGCAGTGTAGCTCACCGATAGCTGCAGCTGGGCGTGGCGGTCAGTGACGGGAGTGGCTGTTTCGAGAGTGACGCACTCCTCCGGTAACAGAGGCGGGACAGGGGGGCGCTCAGGGACACAGGGTGCTCCAGCCTCCTCCAAGGGCTCCAAATCCAGGCAGGGCAGCACGCTGGGGACCACTTCTGTCAGAAGTGAGTCTGGACGCTATAGCAACAGGCACAGCACCACTATAATGTTAACATTGACCGTCAGTGTTACGGCAACACACACTGCAATAACCTCTGGTACTGCTTTACTGCTATGGTAACATGCACTGCACCACTGCTACAGCAACACAAATGGGATTTTGGCTATAACAACACAAACTGTGTTTGGGAATAGGTTATCTGTGGTGTAATCACAATGCCACCATTGATGGACCAAACAGCACCACAGACAGTAGAATCTCTCATTAGAATCTTTATTACATTAAAATCACACCCCAGAGGTCAGTCTGTATTCCTTTCAGTACCAACACATGTTTTAGTTTCACACTCTTTACAACACAGGAAATCAGCGTTTTTACTAGTTTTACTTCTTTGGCTATAGAGGTTACTCTGCACTACCTGCTTTGGAGTATCAATGTTATCATGACCATTCTGGCTTCTGAAGCCAATGGCAGCTGAGTGCAGACCAGCTTTGAGCATGCCCCCCCCACCCCCCCCTCCTCCATCCTACATCACTATGGACCCTGCCTCATGATGGAACCTTCTGCCGAGAAATCATTTTACTGACTCCAGTCTAATATGATTACCTGCAGACACTCACTACCCCAAGGCCCATCCAGACACTCAGCACAATTTCATTCCGGGCCTTAACAGACATCTGACATAAGTGCATTTAACCTGTTTCCTGGAATTCTTCAACGTTGAGAGATTCCACTATTTATTTAACTGCATTTCCATCTCTGTTTTGAAACAGACATGGAAATGCAAACAGATACACTAGGTGCACAACATGAAAAAATAATTGATTTCTGTCTCTAAATAAACAATAGAAGGCATTCTTCTGTATAAATAGAGCTTATAATAGAATTACTGAATTGTATTTTCCTCAAATGTTCATAGGATTTTTTAAAACTTTACTGATGTTCCTTGACATATATTCAAAAAGTGAATGCTATGAGCAATGCAGAATTTAGAAGACACATATTCATAACAGTGTTGAGTATGGTTCATTTAATACCAACCACAAAAGGCTTCATCAAACTTGAAGTCAAACTGTGAGTGTGGAGCATTAAATTTTCTGACATAATGCTTTAAAAATAGTATTCTAATTTAATTGAATGCTATTTAATTATTAATTATATTATCAATATATAACAAAATATATGCATTACAGTATGATTCCAGAGAAATGTGTTTGGATTATTAGTAAGATTTATTTTTTAATTTACTGAATGCTATTAAATTTATGAGCAAGGGATTTAAATAGTCTCAACATGAAAAAGCAATATTTATACACTATATTTCAGGCACATGGCACTTTCTTAATTTGTTCTCTGAGGCATCAAGAATATATTGACCCTTGATATTCCACTGGGTGGTCTCTGAAGTCCAAGGGCCTTTCTTTCATTAGCAGAAAGAATGCATAAACACGAAGACAGCGCAAAATTAATTAAACTTAATTGATTCAACTTTCATTTTAATTAGATCCTCTGGTGTACATGCTAAAATAAAAGTGATAAATACAAATTTGATTCATGCATACATGTATTCAAAACCTTATGTTAGAATAGCACCTTAATACAGTTTTTAAAAAAATCAAAATTTATGACAGATATAAAATGCACATTTACAACAAAGAAATGTTGGGAAATGTATATGTATTATACAAAGCAATAACTTGATTTCAAAACTAACATACTTGTCTGAAAAACATAGTTAAGAACTTTTTTCTATCTGTACAATTTTTTTTTTTAGTAACTGGCTTGTGATTAAATTTTTCTTTTTTTCAATTCTCGATTCAGTTGAAATAGAAATAGACTGATGGATCTGTATCACCCCGATCGACACAGCTATTAAAAACGATTCCACGCTAATCCAGGTCAATGAAAGACAGTAGACAGACATTTTGTGTAGTGTCTGAGCGAGTTGCTATTCAGTGACCCAACACATACACCGCGGGGAGCCAGTGGGTAGGTTCATTGTGAACCGGTGGCACACACATAGGCTACGTATAAATGCATCAAAATAACAAACAGAGAGCGTAAATAAAAGTAATGGATAAACACTAAACTAAAAACGGCATTAATTGTTATAATTGTCATTGAAAGAAAAAAAATCCCTTCTTACAAGGAAAACAACAATCTACCTCTTAGCTATCCCAGAGATCCGGACTCACAGATGGGTAGAAAGTTCTTTAATGAGGAAGAGCCAGCATCCCGCTGCCGGTTCGTTAATCTAACGTCATTTGGGGGAAATCAAATTAGCGGACCACTGGACGGAGCAAAAGCGCAAATCTATCTCTGAGTTAGGGGTTCAGTCGGCAGCAGGACTCCCGAACGCGGCACGTGACTGGAAGCGGAATATAGTGGTCAGTAGTAATGAGACGGAATACCGAGGGACATATTAAGATATGAGCGAGCACGCCTACCTTCTCACGTCTGGCAGTCATTCATTTGTTCTCCGTAGCATGACACCCCACCCGGCTATTACCCCGAACACCAGAGCGGTGCAGCGGTGCATCCATTCAACTAACTGCTGTATGCTGTTGCCTGTGTAATTGTTTTGTTTGTTTTTTTTTTCTTTGAAAGGCACCCTGTGTCATACAAAAACAGGTGCCGATTATTAATTAAGATAAACATTCAGTACACCAAATGAAACTGAACACCCACACACAAACGTCTCTAGAACAGCGATCATGGGCAGAGCCATGAACGCGTCTTTATTCTCAGCCTGCTTGAAGGATACTCAGACCTGCTGCGCTGTCCGTGGTTCTGAAACGGTCTAACAGCCTCACAAGAGGAGACATGTCTGCCCCAGGCTTCCCCCTGAGCATGAAGGATGTCCGCTCAGGAGGCACCATGTAAGTCTGAATCAATTAGCAAATCACAGAATCTGCCCCCCGGGACGCTGGCGAAGCAGGAAGTATGCAGCTGAGCCACGTGAATGCTCCCTGTTCTCGTGTCCTGCTGCGCTCGCTCCAATAGTGACCAAAGCGAACCTCACCTAATCTTAGCTATATTTCAGGGAGATGTTCATTAAATGCAAGCACGGATTTCACTTTTCACTATTGTCTTCAATGCATACTCTGCATTACTCAGATAAGGACACATCAATCTCGGAGCCAACATCTGCAGTTCCCTCGCTTTCCTGCAAGCTTTAAATGCTCCCCGATATGGAGTAGCATTTCGATCGCCTTTACGCACAGTCGTCTCCACTGAAGTGACAGAAAATAAACCTTAAAGCTTTCCATCGTTTTTTTTTACCTACAGGGATAAATATTTTCCAAGTAATCGGCAACAGGGTTTTGAGAGATATGAATGGCAGGCCCTCTGAAGCAGGACATTAATATTCCGCTGCCGCAGCGTGACACGCCCTTTGTAGAAAAAGACATCAGATGTCTGCGGTTCTGGATTTGTGAGCCATTTGGAACCGGGCCGCGGGACGCGATTAGAGAATGATAGAAGCTAATCACCCGTCTGACCCATGCCACCACACTTCCTGTCACTCTTAAATGACTTTATTTATTCAGTTTCACAAAAAAGTGAATATATATATATATATATATATACAGTGAGCACCATAATTCATTGGACAGTGACACATTTTTTGTTATTTTGGTTAGTTGGAGACAAGAAGATTGTAATTCTGCGTGTTTAACCTGAAATACATCATTCAAGATCAATGCATCTAACTAAACAGTCCGTGTTACATTTTAACCCGCGTTTACCCCAGGTTTTGCCCCGCTCCCCCCTACTGCTCAATATTTTAATAATCGGATATTCTTTAAAATGGGCTATTGCTGCTCCACATGCTCCACAAGATATCACATTGTGTGGGTCCACTACGCTTTCAAAAAGAGAAATCTTTCGTGGATTATCAACTTCGACAATGTATTTTTCATTCTAAAAGCATATTCGGTTTCTATTTAACACAAAAAACCGTTAACAACAAAACATTTTCAGAGCAATACTATATAATATTGAGTGGGGGGTGGGCTTGGGGGGTGAGCGTTGCAGGGCGGCCATGTGGAGGGATGTGAGATTAAACATTTGGCCAGAGTCTCCCCGCCTGCATCTCTCCTAGCTCTGCCCATGTTTGTATTTGTATTTGTTTTATTATTGATGTGTCATATAATCCCATATGGGATGGGCCACATGAGTGGCACGAGACGTTCATTCATTCATTCATTCATTCATTCATTAAACTTTAACACCGATGACAAGCCTATATTAATTATATTCTTTTCTACTTAATTCTTTGTCAATGATCTCCCGGGTACCAGTGAATGGACGCAGTCGTGTCTGATGGACTGGATGACAGAGGACATACGTGTGTCTGGACGTTGGACGTGACACCTGACATTTGGCGATACGATAGCCCAGAATAAACCATACGCGTGGTTTTAAAGTAGCATTAGCGTCATTTAAAAAAAAGCCTGCTTTTAAAATGCCCGCTGACTGGCATAAGGCCACGCAAACGTGTCTGCACGTGTCCCATCTGTGTTGCTGGGGAGCATCCATGTCAAAGCAACCAGACCACACAGCCTTAATACACCTAATTTTTGAATTTAACAAACCCCTGCCATTTCTGCCTGTCTTCTACTCTTATTAATTTACTGTGCATTATTTTAATACAGCAAAATAACTGGTCATATAACTGAATTAAATCTCCTGCTCTTCCTATTCACCTTGTGGTTTACACATAAGCAGACACCTAGTCCCCATTCTAAACTTATTCTGCTGTTTTGACTTCATAGTGGTAGGGTGTTTCAATAGGCCTATATACACACAACTGGCTCCCCATGCACTGTAAAAAATGTCTGTGACCCTTATAGTAAAATCTGTAAAATAGCGAAGATACGAAATTGTAAAAAGCTTAAATGTAAATAATTGACTTAAGGGGAAACACAGTAATACATTAAATCGCAATTTGACATTTTTGTTTTAAAAAAGCTTTGCAAACTGATTAAAATCTACAGCTGACTGTGGTTATGATTTAAAAAATAAAAAAAAACCACTGCTGGCCATGGGGAGTAATGGAGAGTTTGGGAGAAATGGGGAGTTTGTTGCACCTTATCCACCCTAGCTCCCTAGTGGTGGAATAAACTCCCTGTTCCTCTATGAACCACTCGGTCACTGCCCATTTTCCACTGTGGATTTTTCTTCTGACTGTACCTTGACGAACTCTGCAGGGTTACTCCCAATCTCTGATCACTGTCTTGTATCATTTGTATGCATGTTACTGTTGTATCATTATCTAGCACTGTTGAGTTGCACTTGTACTGTCATCTTGATGGTTCTTGTTGTAGCTCTTTATCATATCTCTTGCGTCATGCCTCACTTCTAGTATCAGTTTCCATAACTTTACTGACGTGCTTACTGCATGAAATAGACTTGATGTTCATAACAATGGATAACTCATACTTAATGAGAATTGTATCTTATCGGACCTGGGTTCTGGACCTTCGGTATGCACTCATTGTACGTCATAAGATAAGAGCATCTGCCAAATAAAATGAAACGTAATGTAATGTATTTCTCTGCAGTGCAAGAATGCCCTTATCAAAGTTTACTATAATATCATATTTAATTTAATGATCATTCTACATTGTACACACATGCACACACATGCATACACAGACACTGAACTGATTGATTTATGAATCATTATTCTGTATATTGTACTTGATTCATGGTGTGTACTGGACAAATTGAGATTCCGTAATTATATTTATGTGCACTGAACACACCGCCAGTTTATACCGTAATATTCCCTCTTCTAGCTCAGATGCTGTAATAACACACATCTAAATCACCTTTACTGACTGGCTTGAAGTGATAATTTATTTTGGTGACCAGCTGGAAAGCAAAAAAAAAAAACAAATTAACTTGGCACTTACTGTCTGCATTCATATCCCCCCCCCCCCCCCATGAATAATGCATCACACCTCCTTCACCTTCCTCCACCGTGCCAGCTCTACCAAAAGCCCCCCCCCCCCCCTCCACAGAATCTCAGGAGTATTGCAAACACTACTTTCAACATCTTCTATCACCTCACATCACACTCTTTCTCTACTCCCATATGTTACACAAACATCCACCTCATCTCTGTGCTTATTCTGCATAGGACAAATTCTTTTCATGTTCCAGTAAAATGCATTCATTAAAGTGAAATCCTTTAATAAAGCTACCTGACTACTGTTACAACATGTGTAAGCCTATGATATATTTCAAGATCGTCACCTCACATGAAATTTCATAATTAGATCATTTCTTCCTCAACAGCATATTCATTAATAACATGACATCAATTATTTTTGGCTCTCATCACCAATATATTTACATGTTTTAGAATGCATTATTTATCTTGCATAAAAAACATGCATTCTAAAGCATGTTATCCACTTAATCCTGTGCACCTACTCTCTCAAAGCGGTAAATTTATGAGCCACCTCAGCTGTATAGTGTACTGGAGAGGCCCCAAAGAAACAATCACTTAATGCCTCGATCTGAGCCTATTACAGCTTTACAACCTTTCTATTAATCTGTATGAGTCACGGTCCCTGCCTGCTCCCATCACTCATAAAGTATAGGGAGAGGGAGGGGGAAAGAGGGATGGTGGGAAAGAGGAGAGGTGAGTGAGAGGAACGAAAAGAGGGGAGGAGAAAGTTCTAGACGGAGGCAGACGGATAACGGAGGGGGGAGCGAGAGGAGTGAAAGAAAGAGAAAGGGGAGGAACAGAGATATAGTGAGAGAGAAGAATAGGAGATGGGCAGGAGGAATGAGAGAGAAGAAGGCAATAATGAGAGAAGGAGGGAGGGAGCGAGACAAAGAGACAAGGAAGTACAGAAAGCAGGAAGGAGATGGAGGAAGAAAGATTCATTCAGGGCGAGGGAAGAGAAAGGGAAAGGAGGAACATGAGAGGAAGACAAAGAGATGACAGAGCGGGGCAGAGATGGACAGGAGAAGGAGAGCGAGGAAATGAGAGAAGAGGCCTATCGGATGAGTGTTGGGGGAGGAGGGAGGGGGAACACACAGACAAATAGAGATGGATGTGTCACTCAGGTGCTCTCAACTGCTTGTAAACTCACCATTGTCCCTCTGAGCCCTATAAAGGCATCTCCAGTACAATAAGAGCGCTGCACAGTAAATATTACAGAGTAATAAAGTGTGTTCTGTTCGCTCTCCAGCCTGCTGCCTCTGTAACCACATGCAGTCCAGTATCTGTAGCGCTCTGTGAGGCTCCAACACGCAAATAGCCAATCAGAGTCAGGGAACTGCATGGCTAAACCAATCAGATTAGAGAACAAAGTAAATGTCTGATGAAATAATCAGATCTGATGGAATATTTTGTATCTATTTATTTTTTTACATATGAATTTGGCGGCCAACGTGGGCCTGCATCAAATTCCCTCACTAATATGGAATGTTCAGCCCACAGCCACGTTCGTGCATGAAGCCCATGCCGATTCGGGAGAGCATACAGTAAGGTTCTGCTCTGAAACACATGGTGTCGCTAGCTGTTTCTTTTCACACCACAAACTACAGCCAACCTAACACAGAGCGGAGTCAGAGGAAGACCCCTCATATGTGGCTTTGACATGCAGTCCATGGGCGTCCGATCAACCAGCGGGGTCACTAGAGAGCGATGAACGCGGACCACCAGCTCACTGAAACCTCCGATATCCTGGCCGATGCAATGGACAATTGCACACTGCCCTATGGGCAACTAGCCACAGTCAGCACTGCACGGCCTCAATACAATCCAAGACCATGAGGCTCATCCATGGACCACAGCATGGAACCCAATGAATCATTTTTAACCACACACTGCCACTCATTGGGCTCCTATAAACACTTTTAATCTTCACACGAGCTGTGACTGATGCTTGCTTTAAAGAAGCATCAGTCACAGAGAGAGAATGCAACCAAGTGCCGACTACGTTGAACATCGAAAAACCGTTTTCAGTATAACTCTATTTATGTCCTTATGCTTTAATTAAGACAAATCAACTACATGGAAATTTGTATTGATTAAAATTGTTTACCACAACACTTTGATTAATGTGATTTGAATGTGATAAAGTTTACATAAACAGTTATGATTGACCAATGAATCAAACTGGCAGTAAGACACATGCAAGTCGATCAATATCCAAATTTTACACACTTCATATGTCTAGAACTCAATATGCTTTGCTAGTACATTAGTTTTTCTAAAATCAAATCACTGGCAGATTCCAAAGAAACAATCAAAACTATTTTGTGCAGGATTTATAATGACAATTAACTTAACAGGGGAACCAGACAAGCTTAATCTATCAGGGATAATAATTCTGGAAAATGTCAGCTTGTATTAAAATCCCATTTCTATTTTTGCTGCTTTATGTATGCGAGGATACTAATAGAATGATACCAGTCTGATTGGAGAAGAGCAAGATTGACACTCACCTCTGAGCCAATCAAACGGAGAATGATGCCCACAGAGGGAGTGGTATCTGATGTGGTCTTCAGCTTGCTGCCCTGAGAACCGTAGGAGAGAGGGATTCAAACCAAACAAACACACAAATTCTCATCTCAAATAGGGATTAAAACCCAACCAGCAGAGCCAGTTTTGCTCTCTTAAGCCGACTTCAAAACTGTGGCAGTTGACAAGATGAGAATGACAAGAGGTTTTCATTAAAAAAAGTCTTGGGACCATACCAAGTATAGACTACAGAGCTTACATGAAAGTTGTCACAAGTAATTGGTTGAGTTTAGTCTTAGTTTATTCTAAAAATTTTACATGGTAAAAATCAGAGACTAAAATAGCCTTCAGCATAAAACTCAACAATGCACATGAATGATTTTTTTTTTCTGAAACCATCTCAGGGATTCAAACTCAACACGCACCAAGTACAACTGAAACCGGTTGATACATAATGCCTTCAAACCTGCAGGGGGAGCTGTTCCACTCTCAGGCCCTTCAGCCCTGTCTCTGACATCAGCTTCCCATAGAGCTGCTGATCTAGGATCAGAGCAGACAATCCTATGGGACTGCAGGTGTACCAGCTGACTGAATTCATCACTGGGGGATTGAGGGATGGAGGCGGGAGAGAGACAGAGAGAGAGTTCAGTTGTGAGGCTGTGTGTCGTGCGCATGCACACACACACACACACACACAATACAATATCCTCCAGCAGTATGGTAACGGTAGAGTGAAGTTTGTTATTTTTGCTATATACTTAAGGCATTTGAGATCAAAAGGTGAATATGCGACAGAAGTACAAACAATAAGCTTTTGTTTCATGGTATTTACATGCATATGTTACATGTGTTTTACCATTTTACAGAAATGTTTGGAAAGTTAATCACCATATAGGCTAGCCAAGGACGACAAGTGCAGTTGATGACAGATGAATCCAGATGAAATAAAATCTGTTTTCTGTTTTACTTTTGTCTCACATTCACCTTTTGATCTTAAAATCTTAATTATATAGCAAAAATAACAAATTTCACTGTCCCATTACCACAATTTGCAGGGCACCGCATATACAATACACTGTATGTTTTACTTTTATTTATTTATTTATTTATTCATTCATTCATTCATTCATTCATTCATTCATTCATTCATTTATTTTTGTGTTCCACCTGTGGTGGTGGGGTAGTATTCCAGGACCAGAGCGGCCTCCCCCGTAAAAATAGTGGCGCAGTCCCGACCGAGGAACAGGAAGCAGTGGTTCCACACTGGCTGTTCCTCAGGAACCCCGGCGGGAGACACCTGTAAGACACAGCAGCAAAGGCAAACTCAGCTTCCTCTCCACTCTCCTGCATGTTTGTGAGCATGCTCAGTGTTCGGAATTGCAGTGGGATCAGGTAGACCGGGCTTGGCTCTGATACGTTCTCACAGAGAGACAGACAGACACACACACACACACACACACACACACGGTGACACTTTGAGGGGGGAAAGGCAGCACCGGCAATCCTTAAATACAGAGATGCTATGACCTTGAAACCGGCTTCACTTGCCAAAGCTCAGAGCATTTACTGTATCCAGATATTTGAATGTCTTATTCGTTATGCCAAAATTAAGTGACAAAGGCATTTTTTTTCATTAAAATGTAACTTTATTACAACATTAAAATCTAAAAATCTAATGTTAATTTGTGTATGAAAATGTATGAAGTTACATGCAGATAATCACCTTACTACAAGCTGCTTGTATAAAATAACCTCCCCCACCACATTTTTACAGCTTTATAATATTTGGTCACCCAGGAAGCGGGTAGTATTTGTCTTCTCCCAGCCAGGTAGCTTCCCTTTGCGGATGTGTGTTTAGAGTCAGATTTCAGATGCCCAGACAGGGTGGTAAACCCTGAGGAGTCTGGCTCGTGTTAAAGGAGCAGCTCAGATTTCCTGGCTACGCTGCAGGATCCACGTGGGACCCTACAGACCTGCAGCCGTCCCCAGAGAGAGGGGGCGCAGTGCACCTGTGTCACAGACAAAAGCGTCACACACAGACGGAAGACAAATACGCACAGATGTGCACAATGATGCAAAGACAAGTGCCCTCAAACATACACAAACACACAAAGACACGCACGCACAAATGACAAGGCACCCATGTAAAGAAACACACACACACACACGCACACACAAATTACAAGGCACCCACGTATAAACATACACACAAACACATGAATGACTAGGCACTCACATATAAACACACACACACACACACACACACAAATGTCTAGGCACCTATGCGCACACACACATTCGTACCATTTAGCCAAGCTCATAATGCATCATGTTGCAAGAAAGCTTTCACTTGTCGGTATCGTGACCAACATAATTCTGCGGGAAAAGACAGACATACTGACTTTGCACTAATAAAGCTTTTAACCTCATTGCGGGAGGGAGTGCACAGATAAAGAGCGGGGAGGCAGTAAGCTGTACACTGAGAGCAGGCGCACAGACAGGCAGGGGCAGTACAGATGGGTGTATTGATAGAGGGAGGCAGGCAGTTAAGCAGATCGATGCGAGAGGTAGAGAGAAGCACAGGTCAGCCTCAGGACCAGCTCTTCAGCACCGGGAGAGAGGAGACAGATGACCCGTTTCCTGCTAAAAGGCAAAGGCTGCAGGGAAGAGAGAGCGAAACTCTCTGTGAAAGATGAAAGGAGAGAGCGGCAGAGGAGAGGTGAGGAGAGACAGCCAGACAGGAAGAGGAAGATACACTATATCACAAGATCAATGCCTACAGAGGCCACACAGATGCTCTCTCCATTTCCTTCTCCCCCTCACTCTCACAATCTCTCTCTCTGCTGCTTTCTTTCTTTTACTCCTACTTTTTCCACACCTTTCTTTCCCTCCCTTGCTTCCTTCCCTCCACTCTGTCCTTCACCTTAGCTTCCAACACATGGAAAAGCATTCAACCAGGAGGCCATAGGTTTGACATCCAGGTAGGGCCTTTTTGCTGCACTCTCCAGAAAGTTACCTGACCTCAATGGTTTCAGTTCATATCCAGATGCACAAATAGAGAATACTCGGGTATGAGGTAGCATGCAATAAAGATGTCAGCCATTTATTTTAAAGATTTCAAGCAAATTAATTGTGAAGTGACACTTGAATGGCCCACAGAGGGCAGCTGTAACACACTGCTAACACATATGAACCAATAGGATGACGCTCACCTGTAGTTGGCCCTGGCTGGAAAGTGGGGGCACAGCAAAGGCGAAGTCAGAAGGGTGGGGAAAGGTCACTGAGGTCATAGCAATGCCGGCTGCACGAGGGGTCAGGAGCATGTAGTCTCTATGAAGCACACAGCCACATCCATCACCACATCTAGCTACATCCATAGCCACGCCCAGATATGCCCATCACTGCATCTATCCACATCCATAACCTAAACCCACCATGCCCATCACAGAATACACACAAACACATAAAATCCTTAACATACAGCCACTCCATAACACAGTGTATGCACACACATACTGTACATGACCTTTAAACACACAACCAACCCATCACAACACATACATACATGCATACATAGAGTACACAGACATACAGACAGACACACAGACAGACAGACACACGCACGCATGCACACGCATACACACCATCGTGCTCAAAATAGCTCATGATGCTACATTTCCCTACACTGGTCCTAACAGTTGCAGAGCATAACAATCCCATAAGCACACAGTCAATTTCCAAACACAGAATGAATGATTAAACAAGTTTTCTGGGACAAGGCCCTCAAATTGCTGAAATACTGAGAGGGTTCCCTATCCCAGCCCCTACCAGGTGGGATATTAATGAAAACATGGTGGTCTCAGCCCAATGACCACCCAGCTGATTGTTCTTATAACACCAGGACATGATAATAAATAAAACAGAGTTGTGATCAGCACAGATTTGTAATGTAGTCCCAGCATTATTAGAAACAAGAGCTCAGCCAGACCAGACTCATTATACCCTTTTCCCACTGTAAAGCTGAAACCAGCCTGGCTCATTATGCCCCTTCCCCACTGTAAAGCTGAAACCAGCCTGGCTCATTATACCCCTCACCCACTGTAAAGCTGGAACCAGGCCGGCTCATTATACCCTTTTCCCACTGTAGAGCTGGAATCAGGCTGGCTCAGTATGCCCCTTTCCCACTGTATAGCTGGAACCAGGCTGGCTCATTATACCCCTTTCCAATTGTAGATCTGGAACCAGGCTGGCTCATTATACCCCTCACCCACTGTAGAGCTGGAACCAGGCTGGCTCATTATGCCCCTTTCCCACTGTAGAGCTGAACCAGGCCGGCTCATTATACCCTTTTCCCACTGTAGAGCTGGAATCAGGCTGGCTCAGTATGCCCCTTTCCCACTGTAGAGCTGGAACCAGGCTGGCTCATTATACCCCTTTCCAACTGTAGATCTGGGACCAGGCTGGCTCATTATACCCCTCACCCACTGTAGAGCTGGAACCAGGCTGGCTCAGTATAGCCCTTTCCCACAGTAGAGCAGGAACCAGGCTGTCTCATTATGCCCCTTTCCCATTGTAGAACTGGAACCAGGCTGGCTCAGTATTGTCCTTTCCCAATGTGGAGCTGGAACCAGGTTGGCTCATTGTTGCTATGCATTTCGAAGGACCTCTGCAGGCTGTCATGAAACTAACATTTTCAACCCTGAATTGAAGCTCACCAAATGCATAAAAACATTATACAAATCATAAGGCTTTTATCTTCTTGTAACACCAAACTAAAATTGAACTATTACGCAAACATGCATAATAAAAATGCCTCTTTTAAAAGAAATATGAGCGGGAAAAAATAAATACAATTAAATCATTGAAGAAATTCTCCTCCCCTCCCCCAAATTGAATAACATTACCTGTCATGTCGCTAATAAAAGGCCATTAGCTAATCCATCCACGGCCGGGAAAAGGTGAATGAGTTCAGGGCTACGGTACGGGCCTCCCAGGGGAGCCCAGTCTGGGGCGGCTCACGGCTCGCTCAGCCTGATCAGAGCTGACAAACGCGGCGATGCGACGGCCAGGCTCTTAATGGAGGTCCTGCCCGTGCCATTATCCCCTCCCCCCGCACAGATCCTGCAGATCTCCCCGAGCTCCACCCCCTGTCCGAGTCAAGCTTTTAAACGCTTACTTCTGCCCCGCGGTTCTAAAGGCCCGTGGCCTGACGGGGAGGAAGAGCGCTCGGTTCTCTCTCTTAATTGATGTCAGGGACCCGAATATTAACAGGCAGCAGATTGCACTCTCGCAGTTCCAGCTCTGACCCCTGAGCTTCCAGACGAGCCTCCTCGTGTCCTACTTAATCAGCGGGACACGAGAATGCACTAAAACCAAAGCCTTTCTTCAAGCGCAGTTATCAGTCAATCGATCAAGCAACCAATCAGTACATTTTTATTTTTTCATAGCAGAATTTTCAAATAGGTTGTCACACAGTGCATCACAGTTAATATTAAAAAGGGAATTAAAAAGCTGAATGTCAGTCTGAGAATCGCTCACTTGCTATTTTATAACTTAAAATGTCTAAAGATGTGTAAACTACAGTAGTGTTCACACTAACACATGGTTTGTGTGTACAAGTAAAGTCCATTACAAGGTACAACTAATTTGTACTGTCCTGCACTATACTGAGTTGCACTGCATTGCACTGTATTGTACTGTATGGTGTTTATTGTAATATTACATTGATGTGTAGTCTCCCCCTCAGGTGTTCAGCTGGAGGGTTCTTACCTGTAAGAATCGTAGTCTGGGACGATGCGCGCCACGGCAACCAGAGGACCCGCCGGCTCTCTAAGGGGCCTCTCCAGGGCCTGCAGCAGCACCTGAAACCATTTCAATAATAGAAGAGAACGGAGGGCAGAGAGTCACCTACACCTGCCCCTCTACATAATCTGTAATCACAGCGAGCCTTCCAGCCTCTGAAAGCCAGCTGACCCCCCACGCTCCGGCATTTAAACTCACTTTCTGTTCAATACCTCTTCCGGCATGGTGTGCATCAAAGAAATAATTCTCAATTAATGGGAGAGTGATTTAGTTAGCGTCATCTTTCATCTCATTGGAAAAGACACAAAAGAATGGATTTCTCCATTGTTAAAGCAAGAGACAGACTGTTAAGACCCACTTAGAACAAATTAATTTAATATAATGGTTTTTCAAAAATGGGAATGCTTCCACTTTACATCTTTATGGAACACCAGAAGCTTGATTTGCAGGGATAAGTGCTTTATAATTCACTCACTATTCTCGGAAAAAAAATTCAAAAAATGAGACACACGTGATAAAACAGGTATTATCAGAAGAGTAAGCATATCAAGTCTGCTAAGGTTACTGCCTGGATCCTGTTTTTCTGACATCTAATACGCTGTTTCAGCTAATTATACTGGCTATTATTCCATGGTAGGGCCCAGGTCTGACAGTACTGTAACTGCAAAGCAAAATGTTCAGAATTAATTCGCCAGAGTTTATATGGATCAAATAGGGATTGAAAGCACTCCATCAGAGTAAAATTAACACTAAACATTTAAACTCCTGTTGTTAAATACACACCACAGCAGATGCTAATGTGATTGAGATTTCATTTGATCTCATTATCATTATTATTCAAGTGAAATCCAGAGTATTTATTCCGTATATTTATTCCACCTAAGCAACTTGAATGTTTAAATACACAAAGTTTTTACATGTTGTTTTTAATGTAAGCGATTGTGTGCGTGAGAATAAATACAGTGTGCTGTATCTGAAGCAAACTCCTAAGAAGGTTGTAAAACTTGATTCACCTCAAAGCCGGTGAAGGAAAAATGGGGCAGTCTGGGTAGCATGCTGATCCGCCGTACCAGGGATACATACAGCCGAACTCCCTCAGGCACTGAGCTGTGTTCCTGCACAGAGGAAACAGACCGATAAATGGCGATAAATAATAAATAATAATAGTAATAGATTGTATTTATATAGTACTTTCGAGCTCATGATCTCAAAGTCAGGCCCTTGGTTTTAAGACTTATTGGAAGGATGATTTTTTTTAAAAAATGTCTCACAACAGCAGTACATATCGTACATTCAAAATAATCATCAGAACTGTGAGCACACACCTGTGATGCCCAAACTACCACTTTTACACCGAATGTTATGTCCCAAAATGATTTTTGTAAATGTTATTACTGTTACTATTACTGTCGGCAGCCTTTCACCATTGGCATGTGAGTGTGTGTGTGAATGGGTGAATGAGAGGCATCAATTGTAAAAAAGCGATTTCTGGATAAAAGCACTATATAAATGCAGTCCATTTACCATTTACCATGTTCCGTTAATAAACTGAATTTCAATTTATTTTCGGAATTGACTGAAATATTACAGAATTGGACCGAACTCTGTGTAACCCTTACCTCTGAATAAAAAAAACATTTTTTTATTTCAGATTTTTCCTTAAGCAAATGGCTATATCTGAAACAAGCTCTTTCAATATTCACTGAACCAGTTTGTTCCACACATTGTAGATAGAGTGTAGGTGTATCTGCTCTTGAGAGAATGATAAAAACAGAAACGAAAGCTTTCAATCTTTGAGCCTGAGCAGCCTGTCACTGTGCGGTCGTTACAGCTCAGGGCCCCCTCGACTGTCCTCCATTAAAACAACACGGCGGCTGTCGATTTTTATGGACAGTGTAAATAACGGCCAACCCCGAGAATCCCAGCATGCAGCACGAACCGTGATAGAGGCCCAACCATCGCACTCATTGTTCTGTGACAGGTGTGCTTGCAGTTATAGCTCTCGCATCCCAACCAATGAAAGACATGGACTTCTCTGTGTAATTCAGCAGTTTCCAATTTTACAGTAGATATACTGTCCCTTGGGTGAGTGGAAGGGGGGGGGTGCCATAAATTGCATTTTATAGTCACTGGCCTATGAGGGTCCATTAAAGCTTTCTTGTCAGTCAAAACTGATTACCATTGAAGTAATTTCAGATTAACCAGGACACAATGCCCTTGAAGAGAACTCGGTGAAAGGACCAGCATGTGTATTTCACACAAATCCACTCTGCTATTCTTTCTCTGACTAAAAGGGCCAGACCTTTCCACTTTGAGCCCTCCCCAACCTCTCAAGGGACTTGATGTGTTGATCTGCATATTCTGTACCACTAATCAGAGTGACATAGCAAAATATTTGGGATATTCATTGAACTAATAACATTCAGGGCTACATGTTCTGCCTGGCGCATGGCGTGTTGCAAGCTGTTCCTTATTTAGAACCAGAAAATAAATAATCAAAACAAGTGTATTTAAAACAGTGGTTCCCAAACTCGGCCCCTGTGTATGTTGGTTTTTGTTCCAAACTTTTAATAGGTTAATCATTTTTCTTGATGAGGTACTTTGAAGGTTTAGAGGGAATATTAACTGTCCTAAGTCATATTATGTCTTATAATAGCTTTGCACACCACAAATAATAAAATTCTCATGTTGATATAGTGTTTGTTGTGTTATATTGCAACCAATTAAATGAAACAATTAAAACTTAAAATTAAAGACTGAGGTGAATCAATAGGTTCCTAATTGGTGAAAGTGTGGACACCTGGCCACTAAAACGAACAACCTGGAAAAATTCTGTTTCAGTAATATTTAGAGTCATTCTGTCATCAGTGTCAACAAACTCCCAGGGATAACCTTTCAGAAGAGACCAGGATTATGCCTGTAGTCAAAACGGTTCAAGAATAGAAACTTTTATTTTGTTTGTCATTTTCAGGCTTGTGTTAAAAAAGGGGGGAGCTACAGAAGGGGTTAAACCGCCATATCAAAATACTTTTTGTGAAATCACAGAAGGCAAAGTAGAATAAGGCTGGAGATTTATTTTGTGTTGGAGTGACTGAAAAATCAATTGCAACGAAGTGTAAATAATGAGATGGGGAAACAAAAAAAGCAGAAGCTCTTGCATACAGTATTATTGGCAGAAAGAAGGTCATCAATAATTGATCCTTCCTCTGTCCCAGGGGTGAGTTCCAGGATCAGTCTGAAGAGCAAATCAGAGAGGATTGTGGGAAGCTAGCCACGTGTAAAATCATCCACACTCGACCCATATGGCCAGACAAGGCTCAGTCACCTGAGGGCTAATTCTACCTCTAAGTACAGAGCTTCTTAACCCGTGAAGTCTAATTCCATCTTGGTTTCATTTTAAATTACTTATTTGCTTTTGGCTAACTTGCAGGCTACACCAGACAAACCTGTTTAGAAGTCCATCTACTAACAGGCTGTCCAATATGAGTAATATTAATGCCATCAAAAAACATTTTATGAGTTAATGTGTAACTTACTTTTGGTAAAACAAAATGTCTGTGATAACAGAAGGGATAATCCTCAGAGCAAATGTTGCAATACAAGGCTTTGGTTATGTCTGAAGGGATATCTACTGGGGCAAGGTTGAACTTGGACTTGATAAACAACTGCCTGAGTGGCACTTTAATTACATTTAATTTGCCTTTATTAACACAAGATTAGTTTAAAATCCAGTACCAATGCTAGTCTGTAACTGAGCAGGTCTCTCTGTCAGTGTTCCTAAAACACAAACTAGTATACTGAATTCATAATAATTTTACTGAAAAGAGAGCAATTTTTTAATTGAAATAGAATTTACTCAACTGCAATTTTACCTCCAAGGAAGTAAAGAACATGGCTTAGTCATGGGTTTCCCTGCACAACAAATAACCCCTCCCCCCTCCTTCAGCCAAGCACATGTTCAGTTTAATTTCAACCCTCCCAGGACTCCATATCCCACGCTACCCCACAGTGCTCCATTGACTCCCATCTTTGCAGGTGGCTTCTCTTTGTTATCGTATAAATAGAATGCATGTGGAGTCTCTCGAGTTTTGGGATAATGCATCACATGGGGAGAAAAGCATTGTAGGACACCAGAAGTGTAGAACCAAATTGCATTTTAAACACTCAGAAATATAAAATAATATACAAGAACAAAAATTCATAGACCATTTCCCACAAGTATTGGTAATCACCAAATTCATGTTTACTTGACTATGAACAAGTGTCTTCATTTTGAAGCCATGCACATAAACTGGATGTGTGGGCCCATTGGTAACCACTGCCAAAAAATATATTTTTACACTAATTATAGATTTGCATTGGCTAGGAAGACATCTTGTTTTAGGGAGGCTTGCTTTAAAATAAAAACCAACCCAGACACTCCACCCACAACAACATACAGAATTCCCTAAAGGAATCACATGTAACCATAGGAACCACTAGACTTTTGCGGTGCTAATTTGTTCCTTGGCAATCAAGAGCGACAGTAGAGTATATGAGTAGCTCAGATGACGTGAGAGTCATTTCTGTTGAAAAGAGGTGGAGTTGACAACCTTGCCTTCCACTGTCTTTGTTTGGACTGAGTGACAGCTCTGACTGTTGCTAAGGACACAGCAGCCCAGAGAGGAAGTGAGAAGGGGCACAGAGGGGTGTTTCCCCTGCCTGGACTGTGCCACTTAACAAGGCTTCACCTCCCATCGGGAAATAACACATTTAATTGCCTTCTCATACGCGTGGCGAAGAGGACTCCCACCACCTTACAAAGGACAAAGCCAGGAGTTGCTCTCTGGGAAGACCTACACAGAGGTTGTCCTTCAAACAAGAACTCAAATAGATAGCAATTTAACATCACCATTTTAATGGTGTTGATGCTTCATGGGCCACAAGATGGGGGGGGGGGGGGGGGGGGCAAGGTGCCCAATCAAAGGCGACATTGCTTCTGTGTTTTGAGCGCTCACCTGCAGGAGCTCCAGGTTGTAGTGGTGAAAAGGTACCAGATGTTCCGCTGGGATTTGGTAAGAGACCAGCAGCTCCCGGCTCTGACTGTCAGCTACACTGAGGGTCAGCACTACAAATTCATGCACACACACACACACACACAGGCACACACAGGGGCACACACACACACAGACAGACACACACACATACACACACACACACACACACACACAAATAGCACAAAGAGGAGAGAGGCAATATATTTCATCACCCATTATTCAATTACTTGGTAACTCAATTAAATGTCATTTGGAATTCTTTACAATATAAGGGTATCAAAAATTATTGTGATTGTATCTAATTAACTACAATTAAAACAAATTAACATGATATAAGAAGGTTATGGGCATGTGGAATGCTATGCTGCTAACTTTTGGTAAATGTCTCTTATTAGTGCCCCATGTTCATTGGAAGATCACCCAAGTTCCTTTGTCCTTTCTTGACTCTGCTCCAATAAAATCGAAGCAAAAGTCTAGGGTGTGGGGGGAAAGTGGGGAATGAACCTAAGCCAAACAAGAGTGGACTATGTCGGCCAGTCACTTGTGACGATATCTCAGCCAATCACCTCCTACGATCTCGGTTAAGCTCCATTAAAGACCACCGTGCTATTACTGTGTCACTCAGCAGTGAAATCACACAGCTGGAAAGATCAGGCTAGCCCCCTGTAATAACGATCAACCAGAAAAGGCACTTTCAGAACGTTGAGACTCAAAGAACAAGGACCCGTAATTTCACATGTGCACAATTTCACAGCACCTCCACTCTCAGAAGAAAAGGCAGAAGACACACATTCAGATTCAAGCGCAGGGCAGCAAGCATGACTGAACATCAGTGATGTAGAAAGGACTGTATGTCCCCCATGTGTATTTCTGGCCCCTTAATAATATATGCAAATGACCTTAAACACATGAAAGGGAATGCTCATGCGCAAAATGACTTCATTTTGTGCCATTTCACTTTTCAGCCAAAAGCTAAAGGTCAGACTGAACAAAGAAAAAAAAGAGATTTACAGTACACATTTTAAATGCAAAATACACAGATCATATGCATAGTCATAAAACTAAAGCTAAGTTATTTTAATGGATGTAGATTCATCCCTGTCTCTCCTGTGGACTTCATAAAGGTATCTGCTGTTAGAGGACAGACAGGAGAAGACAAGAAGGAAGTGATGTGCTTCTTCTTCCTGTCTTCAACCACAGCTGGAACTACCATGCTACCAGTTCTGTCATGTGTAGAAATTTGAGCTACTCTTAGAACAGAATTGGCATAAAAACTTTTTTTTTTAAACCAATGTGTTCATTCATCTACAGACAGGTGACAAATTAAAGGAAAAACCTAAATAAAGTGTCATAATAAGGTGTTGGACCACCACGAGCCGCCAGAACAATTTCAGTGTGCCTTGACATAGATTCTACACATCTATTGGAGGGAACACCATTCTTTCAAAGATATTCCCTCATTTGGTGTTTTGATGATGATGGTGGAGACCGCTGCTGAACACCTTGGTCCAAAATCTCCCATAGGTGACTGCAAAGGCCATAGCATATGATTCACATCATATACATACTCCTCAAACCATTCAGTGACCCCTCATGCCCTGTGGATGGGAGCATTGTCATCCTGGAAGAGACAAACCATTCCAATCAGGATAGAAATGTTTCATCATAGGATAAAGGTGTTCCGCTGAACTCCCTCACTGCAGGGGTCAAGCATTCAGGCCTGTAACGTTCTCTTGGTGTATGCCACACATGCACTTGCCCACTCGTCGAGAATATGGTGAAGGATGACTCATCTGACCATATCACTTTTTTCCACATCTCTGTAGACTAGTGTCCACGGTTTTTGCACCACTGCACTCTCAAATATGCATTCATCTTTGTAATGAGGATTTTATGCACTGCAACTAGTGCCTATGGTTTTCGCACCACTGCACTCTCAAATGTCTTTGTTAAAATTACCAGGACGAGGTCTTTCAGCTGAACAGCACTGGTTTTTAAAGGTTTTTAACATTAAAGGCAGAATTTTGAGTGCCATCTCTGTCCAAGAGTCTGTCCAAGGCTGAAATTCTTATATCCAGTTCTTTGATCTCAGCCTCATTCTGCACTCTCCTCCTGTCCGACATCTGTCTGGGTCTTCATTTCAAGTGGCGAAACAATCAATACAAACTAGTGCCTTTTACAGAGTAAAGCGGTACTTATGGAAACATACAATGCAGTGCAGGTGTTCCTTTCATCTGTAATTGTGTGTGTGTGTTTGTTTGTGTGTGTGTGTGTGTGTGTGTGTGTGTGTATTTTTGTGTGTGTGTTTTGTGTGTCTGTGTGTGTGTGTGTGTGTGCATGCATTTCTGTGCATGCAGGACGTTTGTGCATGTTTGAGTGTGTGTGTGTGTTCATGGTTTTCTGGATGGTTGAATTAGAGTGGCCATCTCTATGGTTATACACTTTGTTGAACGTCGCTCTGGATAAGAGCGTCTGCCAAATGCCTGTAATGTAATGTAATAAGTGGCCATCTCTCTGCAACTGTAGCTGAAAGTGCAGCTGCTTGGATGTGCCTGATTCGCCTGCTTGACCCTACAAATTACTTTTTCCATTCTTCCTTTAGGAGAAAAAGCTTTTATTTTAAGAATTGCCTCATTTTTCTGCTCATAATTTTGAGTCCCAAACGAATCTTGTATTGCTAAGGGTGTGGTTCTGTGGAATAAACTGTGTACTGTGATGCCGTGCTCTGTGAGTCATCTGCATTGATCATTCCTCACTAGATCATCACTATCATTGTGTTTTCAATGCACGAGAGGGAAAGTAGTCACACCACGCGATGAAAACTGCATTATTGACCCGTGACACATGATTCATCCTTGAAGCTGTTTAAAGGGCCTTTATTGTATCCTCATGAAAAAATCTATTTAAATACAAAAAAGAATGAAGATGATGATGGGTGATTATCCTAAAGTCATCATTACTGCTCTAGGCCAAATCGCAATTGTAACCTTTTTTATGACCCCCTCCCCTTCCGCCATAATTTGAAATGCCCAATTGCATACATCAATGCTCATTTCTGGAACCACTGGCGTCAATTAAGGTGAATGCAAGCACGCAAGGCCCAGCACCACTTCTAATCACACCTCAGTCACACTCGCACAGAGAAGAGTCAGAGAAAGACAATTTACCTGCAGCTTAATAGATGGAATTGCAGGCGCTTGATTTACCAGTAGGGGTTGCTAGAGAGTAATAAGATGCAGATCCCTGCTGACTGAACCCTCCCTAACCCTGGACAATGCCACCGCCAATTATGGTAGGGCTACCGGCCATAGTCAGCATTGACATGGTCGACCTCAGGCCACAAGGCCCATCCATGCACAAGAACATGAATTGTCCCTTCAACAGATGAGCCATTTTTAATGTATTTGACAGGAAAATGTGTGCCATATTTTTCCCATGTACATGCATTCTGTATATAGGCTTATAGTTTTTCTTCCCAGGACTACTCTATTATACAACACAAGGCAAAGCCTGTTAAAACCATATGTAACACAAGGCAAAGCCTATTAAAACTATATTATCAGATTGAAATCTCCCTCTGCTTAATGAGGTGAAGATGAAACACAGTGCAGATAAAAAAGCGAAAGCTCCCTGGGAGCATTTCCTGCCAGCTCACCCTCCCCCTGGGCCTGCTCATCCTGCAGCTCGACTGTGATCTTCTCCCCCCAGGATGGGCAGTGTGTGGGCTGCAGGCTGCAGTGGGTGACCCCCAGGCCTCTCGGTCCATGGGCCTCGTCCTTCACTGTGCCACACTTCCTGTGTAGACAGACATGTGGGTAAACTAATGAATGAATCTTCCAGACGCATGCTGATATGATGCAATGATCCAACTGCAAAATAGAGGTTACCCTGTTCCAGGAGGGCCATATCTGTTTTTGGTGTCTGCTTCCACCCATTACCCTGGCTCAATGAACTGATTACCTGTATGTATGCTGGTTCAATCATAGATTAGACCACAGTAAAATTTGTCAAATAGAACCACAAAAACAGCCTTTAGCTGTCCATCAATATGCTATAAATAAGTTCAGCTAAAATGTTTTTAAAACAGATTGGGCCTAATGAAATGGTCCAAAGCAGGAGGTGGCATGAAGTCCAGAAACAGACTCAGCCCTCTAGAAACAGGGGTCCCCACTGCTGCTCTAAAGCTCAAGATCAGGGCTAAAACACCTGATTTAATAAATCAACTGATTATGGTCAGTCTTGGTTTTTGTCAGTCATAATTTTTTAATGAATGTGAGGATGGGCAAACCTCTCCAGAAAAACAATCAACTGGCATATAATTGTAAGAGTGTGTCAAGGGGGGCTAACATTGAAACCAAAATATAAAACTGCCACATCTGTAATTGAGATCCTGTCGAAGACCATGGATTTCACGAGTGACATTTCCTAGTGCCATATACTGTAGCTATCAGCACTACCCCTACTGAAGACATGTTAACAGAGTTGTTTTTAATTTGTGTTAGTGTTTTAGTTGACTATATATTACTAACTTAGGTGTTATAGCTAATCCTAAATCATCTTTGAGGGAGGGGGAAGTGGGCATGCCCCCGGACCCCTCCTCAGCCTCCTGTTCACTTTGTGAGGGCAGCACTGTTAATGAGCAGGGTGCATGTGCCTACCCATCGCAGGATCCGCTCATCCCACTCCGCCAACAGAGCCGGTCCCTAGGGCAGGCTGGGTAATTTGATGAGTGTCACCGCCTCTAAATCTGTGGATCCTGATTCAGTGAACACTCCTATGTAAAACAGAGGCACCTTTTCTCTTCTCCACCACAAACACACCCCCCTTAGCAAAATACATTAAACCCAGACTCACTGTCTTGCAACACTTCAAAGGTTCGTGGTAGTGCCAAAGGTTAGTGGTGTTTAGGCCAAACCTTCAATTGGTCTCTCCAACGCTAACTACCTGCAGTAAACACCCACACCCCCTTTACAGGTCATTGGCTGTTCATCCGTTTGCATTTTCTGCCTTCCATGGTATCCTAGGTCATTCAGTTCTCTGCTAACCTTCCTACCTACAAGGTTACAATGAACAAAAATGAAGGGCTTGGCACAGGAAACAAAAACGAATGCACACTTTCAGATATAAGAATGAGATTTTTTCATTTATTTATTTATTTATTGGGAGAGGGTGCTTTACCCTGCTAGTGTCTTCCAGCGGAAGTGTTTTTACTCTTTTATCAGCACATCGTCAAGCTATCCCATTTTCCTGAGACTTCAGTCGTCATGGTCAATTTTTTACTTTTATTTCCCAGCTTGACGCTCCCCCTCCCTCCCCGTCATAAAACATGTTGAGAAATGTGAGTGACAGGGGGTCCTAGCCGCTCGCTATTACGCCACACACACAGGGCAAAACACAAGATCCAGAAATGAACAAGCAGATTCAGCCGTAGCAGCTTCCTCATCTGTCCCATCTCACCACACCCCAGGGTATTGTGGGTATTCACTCATCAGCCTGCAGTGTCCTCAGATTGCACTGCTGCCAAGTACCATCTGGCAGTTGGGAAATAACTATGTTAATGTATCCTTGGATGAGTCTGTCTATGTCATACATTACAGAGACATATACAGATATCTTCTATCAGTCTGCTCTATATGAGACGGGGTCGAGGGGGGGGGGGGGGGGGAGGCGGGGGGCTGTGGAGCCCATTCATCACTAATCTGTAGGTAGCACGAGGGCATATGAGGACAAAAGGATGTGCATCAGTTCAGTAGAGAGACATTCCTTGTGGCACAGAAATGACAATTCAGTACTTACAGTTTCATCATTTTTTTACTCAGTGCCTATCAGCAACCTACAGGAATGCACATAAGGTAGGTAAACGTAACAAACCAAAGCCATAGTTAAAAGCAACATTAATGGAGCAGTAATGAAAGAGCAATAAGAGGTCAGATTGAACCGCCTCTTCCCTTCTCTCTCCTCGGTTTTGTGACAAGCGCCCCACCTCAAGAGGCAGTGAGGCAGTTAAGCAGGGGATAAGGAGGAACAGTGAACCAAGGGGCTCATCTCCGATTCCTGTCTGCATCGATGATGTCACTCCTTTAACAAGGAGGGACAAGTCGATCCACATTAGCATCGCTGCGGAACTGGCACCCAGAGGATTCACCACTGCTGGGAAGTTGGTCATTAAATCTATGTTCACTCCGCCACGGACATTACTGAGTGCTCCCGGTGGTAAGGGGTCAGCTCTGGCGGAAGCCAAGAGTTTCTTTTCCACAGCCAGGATGATACTTTGCTATCAGAGCAATCTTTTATATGTTCTTTTAAAAGCCACAATCGGGTTTTCAGCCGTGCCGATTCAAAGGCATGCTTCTACATCTCCTTGTCATCTTGTCTGGCTTTCAGACTGCCCGAGACATAAAGTGAGATCAATCAATACCTTTTACTTTGCGATTATGTGAATTAAACTGTAGCAGAGAGCATTTCCCAACATCAGACAGCAGTTTTGATGAAACAAACACAGCTGCAAGATATCAGGTAACTAGGCAACAAGTCACCACACAAAGGCCGGACCTCATTACGATTATGAATTGCTAAATGGAGGAAATACACCTCAATAGTACTTTTATGTTGTTTGTCCATCACAGAGGTGTGCTTCCCGCAAAAAAGAACTATTTAACTACTACAAAAATGATCATTCCCAAAAATCAATGAAAACATGCCCACAGGAATGGGATTAAACTTTCTCAGTTATTGACAGCAAATAGTAAAATGTGACAAGTAATAGTTAATGCTTAATTAAAACAAAATCTCAATAATTCATTTTTGAGGGCAATATAATTTAAGACACATGTAAAGTTGAACCAATACAAATATTATCGATTAAAAAAATTATTCTGGTCGCAATGGCAGGACCCAAATAAAATATTACAGTGTGTTTAAGAGTATAAGTGTAAACCCTCCACTCCTAGATTCCTTGTTTATCCAACAAAAATAGCAAAAAACCAAAGGCATTGTAAAGACTCAAATCTGTAAAATGGACACAATCTGTAAAATTATATTGCATACTGAATATGTAAAATCGTCAAGGAATCTGTTAAATGCATTCATGAACCCACCATTTGTTCACAAGATTTGTGAAAGCAGGAAAATGCAGCGCCAGAGCGAACAGACATTTGAAAAGCAGATGGGGTCATGAATTATTTATTGTTATTGATTTTATTTTTCAGCCATGGCTGTCCAATTTGTGATCTGTGATTTGAGACGATGCACACAATAATAAGGCTACTGTGGATACAAAAGCAAATACACCTTGATTCATTCAAATGATTAGATCACTTGAGCATTTTGTGGTACTGATGCCAATTTATGATCAACGCACAAGTACAGTACTTAATAGTTTTGGGCAGATAATTTATGGTTTCAGAGATCATTCTGACAACTAGTGTAGTGCCTATTAATTAATCCAATATTGATTTAGTTAACTTTAGGCTCCAATGGTTTGAAATAGACCTACAGAGTGTTAATTGAACTCTCAGCAGACAACATTTGGTCCCACTCTGGAACGTGGGACCAAATGTTGTCTGTTAAGAGTTGAATTAACACTTTTAGTGTTAGAGATGTATCACAACTCTTGCATCAGCATCTAAATCTCCTGATCCTTCTATTGGGGTTTTGGTCCAAGTAAAACTCTATATAAACATAAACAATGTACTTGCAGATTCTTAATAACCCCCAGAACACAGTCAATGGGATGATATAGTTATATATGTTAAAACCTGTAGATGGACAGAGGCACTGTAGAGCTGTTTGGATCGGCCTGTCTCTCCTGACCTGGGGGATGGACCCATCTCACCCTCTAGTCTAAAACAAAAGGGCTCTTCATTTACCCCTCTAAATGCATCATCAAATCTGATACATTCACACCACCATCACTCCTACCCCTAGACCCCTTTCCACTTCCATTCAGTCCTGAGACCACCCCCAGACAGCTGGGGGATAAAATTTTAATAAAGATCCACTCAGACACCCATTCCACTCCACTCCACTGCTCTCCAAGTGGAGCCGTTCCTCTGTTGGCTGCTCACACATCACTGCTCTTGATTTGTGCCCAGGAACACTAATCAGATTGATTTCAGGGGGTTGGGGTGACCCATACCTTCTGATGCTCCGGGTTAGGACTGGCTCAAGGAGGAAGCTACAATTTGCATGAAGATGATTAAGCTTCCAGCTGATGGTACCAGGACTCTCTTCCTCTTACTCTCCTGTATCCATCTCTCATTCTCCCACAACCCCCCCACACCCCTCTTTCTCTCTCACTCTCTTCCCTGACCCCTCATGTCTCTCTCACCCACCATCTCACCCTCAGCTCTTTCCCATATTCCATCATTCTTCGCTTGCACTCTTCCTCTCCAATGCCTCCCCTACTCACCTTCATTCTCATACATAACAACATTATCAACATTATTTATTCTTTAATTTCTGATGGTCTTATTGAATATACTGTTCCTTACAGAACAATAAAACTCAAGGCTGTTACTGGTTGACAGATTGTCTGTTTAACACGTAATTTTACATATTTTGTGCACTTTTACACAGCTGTAGCAGAGCAAGATCAAAATTATGTCCTCATTCTTGGTGCTCCAACTGAGACTTAATGTATGCCAAAATGAAGGACATCTAAATTTCAAAATTTGCCTACCATGGTTTGATGTCCTTCTGCTTAAGCTGTCAAAACTCCATTATTATTTCAAAAACAGCAACAGAAACAGGCAATTCAATGTCAATTCCAATTTCAATATGGCTTACAGGAGCTTCTAAAGGATGTCTGAAAAAACGACACAGGATTGTTATTGCACATTTTAGAGCAATACATGGCTGGAATGCTTTCAGCCTGAAAATGTCCTACTTATTCTCGAGCACAGACCTCTTCACTTCCTCAGCAAAGAAAAAGTACTGTCACACAGGCACTTCTGGGACTGCACTTTTCTGGAATAGCAAGTGGTCAGGGGTCAGAATGTCAACAGGACAGCCAGCCATATAAGGACTGAGTCAAACCAACAATTTATGAATGATTTATGAAAGATTAATTAAATAGGTAAAAGGATCACGAGGCACAGGACAACTGATATGGTATGATTCCCTGTCAAACAAAAACATCAAGATCCACATACACAAATAAAGATCCAGCACACACACACACACACACACACAAAACGCATACACATCCACGCACATACACACAAATACATACACAGACACACAAACACACACACACACACTCACAAATAGACATACAAAAATACACACAAACACACGCATGCACTCACACACACACACACACACACATACACATACAGTGGGCCTCAATATCCAGGCCAACAGCACAGAGACCACAGCTGTAGATTAACTGTTGCCCATGAGTTCTGTGCATGCATTTATAAACTTGTACTTATCTCCCTGATAAGAAAAACATATCAGAGCAGCTGAGCTCTCTTTGGCTGAGGAAGCACGCAACCCGCAAAGCTTTTTGAGTGCGGTCAGTCAAGAAACAAGCTAATGGATTACCCAATCAATAAAGACCCAGGTGAAAAGCTTTCACTCATATATGAGACCAGCTCTCCATTAGTATAAAGGCTGAAACTGATATGAATATAAACGCTGGCTGTTAGAATAATTTCTACTAATGCATATTGTGAGGATGGGCATTGGCAACTATAGACAGTCAAGAACATTCCACTTTTTGGCTGTGCTTTGGCATAACATTTGGGGTCATTGTACAGCTACAAGATAAAGTGCCGTCAAATGAATTATGAGGCTTTTGGTTGGATGTTTCACAGATGAGGAGGGAGCTTTGGATGATGAGCAATTCCTTTCTTTCTCCACACTTTCGTCTTTACATCACTTTGGTACGGGTTAAAACTTGTCTCATCTGTCCATTACACTTTGTTCCAGAACTCAAAAGTACTTTATAGTAAACACTAATCAGGCTGTACTGTTCTTGAGGCTAATCAATGGTTTGCATCTTGCAGTAAACCTCACAACTGAAAGTATTCTCTGGTCATCCACTGGTCGTTTGCTACTTCTGAGTTCACCAGTGTGTTCATGCTCCCTAACAACATATCAAACAGTTGATTTTAACACACCCATTTTTGGATATCTCTATGATTCATTTATTCAGATTTTTCAGCCCCGTGATGCCCTGCTTTACTGGCATTGACACTTATTTCGTCCTCATGTTGAGAGACAAGAGCAACAGATTCCACAACTAGAATCAACTCTGAACCTTTTGTTAGCTTTCTTGCACGTGAACTAATGTTGCAAAGACATACAGCTGGCCAAGAAACAGCTGAGCATCCAACTGTCCAATTACTTGTGTGATACGTAAACTGTAAACCATGCAAGCCACTGGAAGTCTCTGTAATGCTTAAATTTGAACGTAATGATTAGTATTCAACGCTACCAATAATACAGTAAATTTCAGAAGAAAAATTATGTTGTTACCACCCATTTCACAAGACCTTGTGGGACTGGTCCAATGAAAATAAGAGGGAAAAAACAGGATAGCGCACATCCGGTGTATTGGGATTCTGCAAGTCCATTACCCTTAGCCCCTTATTTGGATTTGTAAAGGCACTCCCTCCTTCCAAAGTCTTTCTGCAGTCAGCCACGCATGCACTAACTGCCAACCACAGCGTGAAACCCTTCCCATCCACCATTCACCGTGCTAAAAGCTCTATTTATGGCAGTTGGGCCTGGACTTACATCAGTTAGCAGTTGGCACCCCATTTGTGAGCATGCAGAACCAGCTAAAGTTTAGGTGCACAATAATTTCAGACAGACAGCTCTGAAATTAGTTAAAAAATGGACAGCCATGTCGCTGTGTGTATTATCCAACATCCACACCATTGTCTCAAAGGAAAATCTTCTAAAACAATTCCTGTACTTCAGTGGGCAAGATAAAAAAAAAACATTCATTAAATTAAATTTTGTAATTAATTTTGAAGAAAATGTCATAGGTTTAGACTAAAGGTTTCCACCTGGAAAATGTTATATTTCCCTGGATAAGAACCTATTAATTCTTCTGTATATACGTGAGTGCACCTGCATATTCAATTTGCTAGCTGGGCTGGGATGCAATGATGTCCCCAACAAAATAGGGGTTTCATTGTTCCAGATTTATTTAAGCATTTAATATCATCATTTTCTGTTTGCAGCCTTATCCAGTAGTAACTGGGATCCCAAGCCTGAAGTCTAACCTTTCAATTTAATGTAAGCAGAAGAGACTACAACTGAGTCACGACAGGGAAAGGATATAATAATGAAACCAATGATTGACTTCTGATGAAAATCAAGTTCTCAGTGTGGTATGGCTAACAGTCAGCATTGTATGGTGTCCTATAGCCAGGGCCAGCCCTAGGATTTTGGTGGCCCTAAGAAAAGCATATGTCCGAACTGGGGGGGGGGGGGGGGGGGGGGGGATGGGTGGGTGGTGGTGCTGTTGGACTCTTCTTACATTACATTGTTACGAAATGTTCGGTTGCCATTCCGTTAAAAATGTATACTGCTAGTTCCGCGATTCACAGGGGATGAATGACCCTAACCCTAACCCCCTCGTGGTCGTGTGGCCCCCCCTACGGTTGTGGCCCTAAACAACCGCATAGACCGTTTATGCCACGGGCCGGCCCTGCCTATAGCTGAGGAATTAAATTGGTGTTATGGGTTGTTAGAGAACCATTCAGAGCCAAGCTGTGCGTATTAATAAAGACACCAGCAGGGGGCGGTGCTGATGCCGTTTTTCTGGCAGGGAGGACATTTGCACCCCACTGAGGAAAGATTCCGTTTGAGCTGCCTTTTTAGACTCCTGGCCGAAGCTGATGATGACTTTGTGATTGGACCGGGCTGGAAAAGGTCAACACCCAATCAGGAAAAGCCCAGCCCTTTGCCTCCAATCATTTATGACATAATCATAAAAAATGTCTTTATGGCCCAGTTCCCTGTCTGGTCTGTATTGATTTGTGTGAAGAGGTAATGTTAGCTGGCAGACTGGCAACCTGGCTCCTTACCCAGGATGGTTTATGCTGCTGGATGTTTACTCAGACAAGCTACAGACCATTCCTCCAGGCACAAGAGCATGAAACACTTGCAGGCTCTTGGAAATGCTTGAATTATTTATTGGCAGGAGTAAAAGACATTGCAGAAGCTTTAAATATCCACTCATGAAAGGACCCTCCGGCTGGCAAAAGTGCTATATAGCAATGACAGTACGGTCCAGGTATAACCAATTGTTGATTTTTATTGAGACTAAAATATTCAAAAGGGAAATCGTTTCAAATAGGAATTTGTGTCTAATGAATATTTGAAATACATATTTGCAAATCCCCTGGGATATACGATGACACATGCTGCTAACAAAATGTCCAATCATAAAATATAATGTATATTTTGTAAGAATATAGATGAAAGTTGTCAGTAATCTGCAACCATTTCACTGGTGCCTAAAGTATTGAATTATTTCCTGTAAAATATTCAACCCAGGTCTGATTAAGCTATTCATATACTTGTTTTTCATGCTGCTTTCGTGCGGCTGCTAGACAACACATACAGGACATTTTGCTGGTGTATTCTATCAGCAAGGATGCAACGTGTTTATTTATAGCTCGGGTGTTAATTACTCAGCACGTATAGGATCCCACTCGGAGGTCAGGCAGATGGCTGATCCAACAGAGCCAAGAGAAATACACCATCACATAGACCGTCATGGAAAAGGAGTCAGAATCAGAGCAGAAAAGAGAGAAAGAAAGAAGAAAACTGAATTCTCATGCACACTTAAACCAAGGCCCTGACTTGCTGTAGACAAATCAGTCATGGAAAAACACAAAGAAACAGAAAGAGAGAGAGAGAGAGAGAGAGAGAGAGAGAGAGAGAGAGAGAGGAGGGAGTAAGGGGTAGGGAGAGAGAGCGAGAGAGCGAGAAAGAGTGAGTGAGAAAGAGAGAGAGAGAGAGAGATTACCAGTGTGCACACTTCATTCTGCCAAGGTACTCATTAAAGGATCTCATGGCACTTATTTCACAGACCAGGACTACTGACCAGTGTCCTGGTTAAATTCCCTAAACTGTGCTGAGAATGCTTCATGTAAAACATGAAATAAGCACTGAGACTATAAAAATTATGAAATTTGGATATAAGATCTCCATAAGCCTTCTTAGCAACCATACAGTCAGACTAGTCATACTGATAAAAAGGTTTAAACACAGGCACACAGGTTAATACACGGTTCTGGCTTACGGTGATACGTCTCACAATAAATCATGTGTGTGGTCACATGACAGAATCCATGTGATAGTCTGGTCATGTGACAGCAGTCATGTGACAGTCTGTATTCATGTGACAAAACCAGAGTGGTAAGGTCTGTACTGGTGATAGAGCCTGATTTGTCAAGTGACCATGTATTCCCAGCCATGTGACCTACTATACTACTGTCTCAGTTCTAGATAAGCATGTTACCTGGTTACCTGGTTACCTGGCTACTCAGCTCTGCAGGAAGCCAGAATATTGGCAAGACAGGTACTCACACAATAACGAATGGGCGTGGCACCCCACCATCACTTCGAGGGGGCAGGCTGCTGGCTCCGTGCAGGGTGACTGTTATGGCCCCCCTCCCAGGGTAGGACACTTGCCAGTCACCTGACAGGGGGGAGCAGGAATCCTCATTCCTCTCTGGAGGCGTCTCAGTCACCTGTGGGGGGGGAGGGAGGGGGTGAATGTTAGAAGGCCAGGAGGGAGAAAGACAAGAGGAAGAGTAGAGGGCGAAAGGGAGGAGGGAAGAACGAAAGTGGGGGAGAGGTGGAATAAAAACAAAAGAGGGTGGGGGATGAAATTGGAGAAGGGCAAAAGAGAAAAGAAGAGGAAAGCAAGAGACAGGGAACACGTGTGGAGGGTAAAAGAGAAAGATGAGGATGTGGTTGGATAACTGCAGTTGTATCCTTACCTCAGGTACCATGAAAAATACCTGCTAAAATATGAATGTGAAAAATTACCAAGGAATATTTTGTCCAGTGAGTAAAGAAGTGGTTGAACTCATGTTCTATGCAACGTGCTGTCAAGGTGAATTTGCCTAACTCTTTCCAGCCTCTTCTATATAGACTGATAGGAAACATTCAATGACTTTTGCAAGTCTGTCTTTTCAGTAAATCGTGTAAATCACATTGTATGAGGGTTTCAGTTTTAAAAAGTAGCGAAATAATGTGCATAATGCCATGAACTTGACCCTTCCACAGAATGAAACATTCTGTCTAGAAGCTGAGCTGATTGGAGGAGTGAAGACCAAGGCTGAGCCTCCACATGTTCCCCATCACGCGTAGCACAAGTAACACTCCGCCTAAACTCACAAAAGCTTAATTCGTATGTAATCGCATTAGTCTCCCCTCTCGCCATCTCAAGATTTACGCAATATTGGACTTTCGTTTGGGCACTTAGTGGCAGTAATGCCGGTTTATAAGTATGTGCATCAAGAATTAAAACATCATTCTTACATAGCGAAACATTGCGAAACATGCATACATAGGCAACATGGTGACCGTCTCTCCGACAAAGGCGACGTGGCCTTGGCAAAGCCAAGCGCTACGCCTCAAATAAAATCAGTTCCTAGGCAACAGACGATCTTATAATACCCGCCTTGCTTCAGAAACACTTTCTGCGGCACTTGGCACCGTTTCAAAGCTTGGGGAGAAAAAGTTTTTTTTCTTCTTCTTTTTCACTGAAAATACAGCTCAATATATAAATAAAAGAATCACAGCATGAAGAAAGAAGCACTTATAATCTAACTAGAGTCTTTACAGAGAGAGAAAAAAGAGCACACCACCACAGTCTGCAGGATAAAGAATTTTTCAGCTTCTGTGTAATTTTTTTTTATCTTATTGTGAAATAAGCTTCTTAAAGACAGGTAGGATAATGCAGCAGTCTGTTGGCAGCATTCCGTGGCAAATTCCAGCTGAAATAGCCAATCGCAACACGGTTCTCAATCCTGCAATGTAGGATTGGGATCACAAGGCCATGACAACTTCCTTGCTGATATTCTTGGCCCTTAGCCTGTGAATCCACACGTCATAATCCATTCACATTCACGAGAGCCTGAGTCAATGCTCCCACACACAATTTCTGTTTGATAAAAGCAGCAATTTACACTTCTGCGTGAGAGCAAAAACATGGTTCAAAATTCTGCTCAACCATATGATAGCAGAATTCAGAATTCACTATTTCAGTTCAACAGTCAAAGCACAGAATTCAAATTCCTGTTCAACATCAACAGCACAGAATTTAATTAACACTAGGAGCGCTGTGACAGGTCATTTGACCTGTCACTGAGATATTTCGGAGTTTAGGATTTTTTTCATTTAGTTACTAGCAAGCTACATCATCCGCATTCACTGACTTTTCCTAAATATTTGTTCTTTACGTACCAGCGTAGTAGGAATGTCAAATTCCCGTTTGGAAAATGTTAAAAGCACCTTATTTCACTTCCGTGTGTGTTATAACAATGTTGTTAAATTACGGCCGTCTTCAGACTAAGGAGTCAGTTTTCCTTCACCACACCAGGAGGCGCAAGGATATACTTTTCATCGCGGTGGACACGCATTTATATTTGTACGAATGTTTTATTTATTTTGTTATTAGAAATATTTGTTTATGTTTATTTTGAATAATACATTATATAATGTTTTAAATATGTGATCTTAAAAAATATTTTTATAGGCTATTGCGTTCGTTTTGTGATCATTTGTTTATGCCTATGCCTTTCCCTTGTGTTCTGAAATCATAGCCCTACATTTTATTTTTACAGTTATTATACAAGTGGAAATTTCTAAATAAGGGTTAAAATAAAATTGATCCGTCTTCAAATGCATAAACAAATTTTTTTTTTTCAATTTTATGCATTATCATTCTCGTGCACAATGGCTGCATGCGACACGTTCACGTACAACAACAATGCTGCGTATGATATTGAAAAAACTAAATCTAAGCTAAAGAAACGACTACAATATAACAAGATAAAAATATATTCGAAGCGCTATTTGTTTCGGCTGTTAATTTGTTTATTCATAGAATATTACAGTGAATACGTCTTTTTGTAGGCCAACCCGGACGTTTCTTCCGCCATGGGTTCCCTCGGCAGATTGCCAATGCATTTTTCCAATAGGGATTTAGTTTTCTTCCGAAAATAAGACCTATGGTTAATTTATGCCTAAAACAGTTTCACGTTTTGTTTTACGAGTTCTATGGGTTCGCCGCTCACTCACGCTTAGCGTTCGACGCTCAGCGTGCATGCGAGCTAGTAAAACAAGAGTGGTTATTGCAAAAATGTGACCGCTCTTGTAGTTTCAATATAGAAACTTAGCCTACTTTTCAAAAGCACATGACAGCTTAGAAATCCACGGTTGACAAACAATCGTGAAGCTCATTTAGGCTTACGTTCACCACAAACCTTACTTTCGGCAGAAAACTAAATCCCCACGGGAGAAATCTGATGAGAACCCAATGCCAACTTACTTCCGGGTTTTAGGACTACAAACTGTAACACTATTGCAAAAACAATCTAAAATAAAGAAACCACTACAATACAGCATGATAAAAATATATTTGAATCATAGCGTAGTTTGTTAGTTTATAGTTAGTCATGGTTTGTTTCGGCTGTTAATTAGTTTATTTATAGAGTGTTTCAGTGAAGACGTCTTTTTGTACACCAACTCGGACGTTTCTTCTGCCATCGGTTCCCTCGGCAAATTTCCTATGCATTTATCCCAGACGGATTACGTTTATTTAGTGCACTTGTTATCAGTGGACTTTCTGTGAGTTCTGATCAAGCATACATTGCTCGTTGATGTATACACACACACACACACACACACACACACACACACAATATGCTAAAAAAAATTATAGCTGTATCATATCCTATTTTCTGTGAGGTAAAAATGTGACGTGACACATTTGGCTTTTGAGGGACCAGGAAATAGGGGACATTCGTTTCAGGGAGTAAAGGTTTTGGGGGGGAAAAATCATTGTGGAAGCACGCGAGTGGTGACACGATGTCCGGTTAGGCTAGGCTTTGCAGTTGCTATTATGTATAACTCCACAATTTTTTAAAAACATAGTATTAACCTTTAGGCTACTTGAGAGAACAATAAATGTAACTATTACATAGCCTACAATCAAAAATGATTTCTAAAATGTGAAGTGTCTTGTGATGTGTTCGTGTGGTGTATGCTGTTATTCCGTTGAGTAAACTAGTAATAAAAATCTTTTTTTTAAAACAGTAAACTAAATAGAAAAAAAAGAATAAAAATGTAGAAAAAAGTATAAGCAAGAGCGAGAGATTGTTGCGTAACTAAAAGTAATACAAGGCATACTTTGTAGCGTAACTAATTACGGCTAAGCAAAATACTTGTATTATTTTTGAGTAGGCTAACATAACATAATAATATTATGTGCCGGACAAATAGAACATTTTACCTCTCCCTGGAGAGATATCAACTTTCAAACATTCACACGTGGCATAAGTGAACCATTCTCAAGTGGGACATTCACATGTCAATCTAAGGGTAAGGGTAAGACCACTGATCTGTATGGGACATTCAACGCTCACCCCTCCCCCACCCGAGAACACAGAAAACTTCAGATGCTTTAGCGAAGCATGGCACAGCATGGTTATGCTGACCGTAATTTTTCACTTACTTAGAAACGAAAGCACATATTCATGCATGCACGTATAAAGATGAGACGGCATCTTGAGCAATGTGCTATCGACCGAACTTGCAATGTCAAATCACATGATGGCAAAGGCAGCTAAGCTTACAAACTCCGCGGCATATAGGCGACCAGCAGCTCTTTAGTTTGTTGGTCAGTTGGTCCACAAAAGTGTCCTCCTGTGGATGCATGCGCGGTCGCAGCTATTGCGGATTTGGGCTTGTTATTACTGATGTTTTATGTTTACTATTAACATTTAGCCTACTAATGTTTTATATTGATTTTCTTGTTTATTGATTTGATATCAATAAATACATTTGCTTATCCATAGATTGAATGGAAATTTTTAAATATTGTTTTCACAGTTGAAAATGTAGGTTTTGAAAATATAAGTTAGGTCTATTGAGGTGAAGTCTCCAATCGCCATCACTGGTGTCGTGAAGAGGAAGAAAATCACACCCCTCTGCGAAGCTGAACATTCACACCTACTGGGTTTGACTCGGGGCCATAGAGAAAAAACTATCAGCTCTGGTTTCGCTAAAGGCATCTAAAGAATTCAGTATTCTGGTGCTGGGGGAGGGGTGAGGGACGATTCAATGGATGAGCGTGAACGATCGTGCGTGAATAGCTGGTAGTTTTTTTGAAGCTATTATCATGAGTAGGCCTTTTAGGCCTACTGAGTAGTAAAAAGATAAATGCCCAAAACAAAGATACAAGTGTCACATTTTTACTTGTTTTTTAAGTTTTACTTATTTCTAGTCATAATAGGTTCGGACCTTGTTTCATATTCAAAAATTAGAGCCTTGCACGTTAGGAACTGTGTTAGAAGACTGCTCACGCTGTCTGCGTAGATGCAACAGCACATGCATAAACTATCGGGATGCGTTGCGTGGGAATATAGGCGTCTCTGTGCTTTACCATGTCCACGCAATCATTGATAGGGTTTATGGAGTTTATGAAACTAATTGCCCACATAATTACTATTCCACTTTCAGCAATACATTTACAGTTACCAATCGGGAGAAACAGGTCGCTACCACTAATGTTACTAATGATCGGCACATGTAATGAACAATTTTCTTACACTATCATAGGATTGACAGCCCAAGCAAGAATCACGTCAAATAACCAGGAATAAATGTATCATTATTTATATTCTTTTAAAATATTTAAAATATTGCGATCGTTTCGTTATCATCTCTCTAAAATGCATGTGAATTTCGTTTGTATTCCTACACAAACGAAAATCATAGTCCTACATAGTTATGCAAGTGGAAAAATTTATATAAGGGTTAAAATGAAATGCATCCATGTTAAAATACCACACAATGGAAACAGATATCCTACACGTTTGCAGATGTTGCTATTATGTGCAACTTTTTTAATTTTTACGCAGAGTATTCACATTTAGGCATCTACATAATTATCAAAGTTTTAATCGAAAAGATTGTTAATGTAACATGTTATGGATGTTACATCCTATCAAGGAATTTACTTTTCACGCACCACACCACGCCCCTCACACCTGAAACTATAATGGCATGGGCGGGGCTGTTATAATAATTTCTATTCAAATTATTATTGGGCTACGAAAATATGGCTATAAAAGAGAAGCATGATTATTTCGGCGACCAGTTCGGTTTGGTATCGCTTGCCAAGATGAACACACGACCACAGAGATACTCTGCCAAGCAAGCTTTGGACCTGATTCAGGATGCCAATGAAATGGATTCGGGCGATGAGGAGTTGGAGCTGGATATTGAATTTGATTCAGCTTCTGAATCTGATTCTGAAGTTGAAACTGAGACTGCGACTACGACTGAGTTTGTCTCAGAGAGAGAGGAAAGGGCAAACGATGGGACAGTTTGGGTCGAACAGACTGCTGGTAATGCTCTGGGCAGAGCACCATCCTGCAATATCTTACGGGAAAAGGCTGGGCCCACACGGTGCGCCAAGGAGAACATTGTAAGTCCGCTGAGCAGTCTGCTATGTCTGATTGACATTCTGATGTGGGGGCAGATTGTCAAGTATACTGTGGCAGAAGCCCACAGAAATGGTGCAGAAAACTGGGACCTGTCAGTCGACGAATTGAAAGCTTTCGTGGGACTGCTGTATTTACGAGGCATCACTGGCGGTAAAAGTATGAATTTAGAAGACTTTTGGTCTTCAGACTTGGGAAATCCATTTTTCAATGAAACTATGTCGCGGCAAAGGTTTCGGGACATCATGCGCTATCTCAGATTTGATGACAAGGACACAAGGGCAACACGTCTTGAGAAAGACAAATTTGCCATTATTTCCGAAATATGGAGCAAATTTGTAAGCAACAGTACTGCGTGTTACACACCTGGAGAAAACATAACTGTTGATGAGCAGTTGTTCCCAACTAAAGCGCGGTGCCGCTTCACGCAGTACATTGCTACTAAACCAGATAAATTTGGGATAAAGTTCTGGATAGCAGCCGACGTTGAAACGAAGTACATGCTGAACGCTTTCCCATACCTTGGGAAAGATGAGGCGAGGCCTGTCGGTGAACGATTAGCTGACAATGTGGTCATGCGCCTTGTGGAACCCTTCGTCGGAAAAGGAAGAAATATAACCTCGGACAATTTCTTCACATCGATTGCCCTGGCGAACAATCTACACGCAAAAAAAACTACATTGGTGGGTACCATGAACAAAAAGAGGAGAGAAGTGCCCCCTTCTGCGAAGGCACAAAATCAAGAGAGATTTTCCACCACGATCTGGAGAGCTGGACACGCTACACTTACGGTTTATCAGTGCAAGCCCAAGAAAAATGTGTGCATTTTGAGCACTATGCACAAAACCGTATCGATCGACACTGATGCCAAAAAACTGCCAGAAACCATCGCCCATTACAACGCAACAAAAATGGGAGTGGATGTTTTGGACCAGATGGCACGGCTGTATTCGGTCAAGGGGGGCAGTCGTCGTTGGCCAGTTGCCGTTTTTTTACAACATTTTGGATCTGGCTGCAATCAACGCCCATGTTTTGTACACGCAATGCATGAACAAAACAATTAGTCGGAGAAGATTTATTCTTGAGTTGGCCAAGGAGTTGCGTGCAAATCACATGACCGCAAAGGCAGCTCCGCGGCGTACCGTCCTAGCGCCCCTCTGCAGTCCAGAAACCCCCAACACACCACAGCGAGAGCGGTCACTAAAAAGAAAACGCTGCCAGGTATCCAGATGTGGAGGGAACAAAACTTGTGATATCTGTGACAAGTGTAAACGACTTGTCTGCGGCAAATGTACAAAAATGCAACCCAAGCTCTGTCTTGAATGCTGACGGCGTTACCGCATTACCAGCAGCTCTATTGCTAATGTTTATTTATTGATTTGCGGGGTGATTCTAAATAATTCAACTTGCTAGCTATATATTTAGCTAACGTTATATTTTCAAAATCGTTTCAACTTCCTAACAATGTGCTGTATGCTTTTTGATCTAATAAAGCAAATTACTGAAGACAGGTGTCTCGTCTTTTTACTTTGTTGCTATCTCAATTTGACTTTGTGTGTGCGCTGAAGCGATAATCAGTTTTGAAATTCCACTTGGTTGCTAAGGTCTTATGTACAGTGCGGTATTATTCAGTGTTACGAATGGGTGTTTTTTGTAATTACGATGAACAAGAGACTTCTTTGGATTTCGAATCCCCAGTCGAATAGTCACAGCTAGCTAGGCTATGACCTGCTTGCCTGTATAGCCTACATGTTTTCTGGTCACCGGAAAAAACTCGTTTGAACAACAGGATTCTTGCATGTATATATTTGCTATGGTCTTATGTACAGTGCGGTATTATTCAGTGTTACGAATGGGTGTTTTTTGTAATTAGTCTACGATGAATAAGAGACTTTGGATTTCGAATCCCCAGTCGAATAGTCACAGCCAGCTATGACTTGCTTGCCAGTGTAGCCTAGCCTACATGTTTTCTGGTCACCGGAAAAAAACTCGTTTGAACGACAATATTTTTTACATGTATTTTTATAAAACAGAAAACCCGACCCTAAAATTCGCACGGGTGATGATGCGTTTCCCTCCAACGAGAGCGATCAGTGATCACATGCGGAGGGAAGCGGCTAATTTTAGCAAATTGGCGATTTATATGTTGTTAGCCTATTTGATTATTAGCATTTATGATATTATGCATGAAGAATAAACTGTCAAATTTGTTTTTTGAAAAACAGGTTTGACCTCCCTACAATCTGTTTATTGTTAGCTTTTCATACAGACATACTGTTTATTCTAAATACATTTATATTGCAACAATGTGTTGACTAGAATGCCGAGCCGTAACTAAAACATAACTTACTCTGATACTCTGACAGTCTAAAATCTCGCAAATATTTCATTAGGACAATGGGCTGGCAACCTTTGTCAGCTCCTGTCTAATAAGCGCCATCTAGCGAACAATGCGAATATTTCCAGTTTGAAGGCTAATGTGTCATTTGACCCTTGGCCGCGCGAAAAGTTATTTGAATGCCAGGAAATGGTCCGGCGCTCCTAGTGTTAAACAAAGAAGGAGAACTGAACAAATAACATCAAATAAAACATTCCATGTGGCCGTTTGCCAAACACAGCCCTCAAGGTCTAAACTGCTATGGAGCCTGTCAGTTCTGCCCAGGGCTCAAATCATTCTGATTCAAACACATTTGGTCATTTCAGAGAGCAAGTAAATGTAGACTACAGGAACATGTGCCGTGGTCTCAAGAGAAAAATATATCCATAAATAAACAGCTCTGCCATTTGCAGGGTCAATTAGGCTCTTGTTTTGCATGGACCCACAGCCTTGGGGAAATGCAAGTGCATCTGTATATAGACACAGACTGCTGGCAACTAGACTTTTCCATTAACAAATCCTCCCACCGAAATTCAAGTCACAGACGAGTCAGTCTAGATACAGTATGTGATCCCCAGCTGCATCAGAACTGTGCTCTTTAAATTCCAACTCCATCCAATCCAGAAAACTGGGACCGAATTTTGTCACTTTAATGCTGATTTAAAAACGGATCTGGTATACGGTTATAACGGCACTCACAATTAGAAATGCTAAGGTGAGAGCAGGCTGAGCCCCAGAGTCAGCACCGGGGTTGAGCTTCAGCCTCTGCTATGCCATTGGCCACCTGTAACTTGGAGTCTGCAGTGGAGGAGACAGTTGGCCTCATCTCATCAGGGTATGGGGGGTTTAAGTCAGCCAGGGTTACCTGAAGTATGTTACAATAGCTCTAAGAACATTATTATACCAATTTTAGCTCTTCCTAACAACATGACAAATGCCTGCAAAGATACCAGTCACTGTCTGTGAAAGATGCATATCTCCTCTAACGGTCACTATCACTTTCTTTTGTGATACAGACACTGTTTTGTGTATAATAGTCACGGACAGTCCTGTGGTACTGTATCAGCTGTACAGTGTAAAATACTAGCTGTCCTGTAGTGCCGTGTGGACTGGTGGGCGTAAAATATTCACTGGCTCTCCTACAATATTGTTTGGCTTGTAGGGTGTGAAATGATTTATAGATCTACTGTAGTCCTATGTGACCTGTACAGTCTAAAATGCTGCCTCTCCTGTAGTGCTGTGTGGCTTGTAGGATGTAAAATAATATTTGGCTCACAGGCAAGTGTATTGGAGGTGTGCACATACTTTAGCTACTTTGCTCCTGGACAGCAATATCTTGAGGGACACAACATGGGATTCAAAATTCAGCACAGTACTTGAAGTTCCTCTTAACACCACAGGAGCAGAAAGGCAGCATGACACCCTCTGCTTCACATTCTAAAGTATCAAGACGAACTCTGTATCCCCGGACCATAAACTAGAAGTAGGAATTCCAGCTACATTTTGAATCCCATTTTGTGTCCCTCAAGTTATTGCTGTCCACAAGCACAGCTGCTGAAGTGTGTGCAAACCTCTAACAAACTTGCCTGTAAGCCATATATTACTTAGAAAAATTATTTAGAAAAAAAATGTATGAATATATAAACTCAGTAAAGCTTTCTAATGTCTCTCTTAAAAGTAAACTGATGCAGAGTGGCTGATGCCAATTAATTATGTGTCACTCATTTAAAACAAAGGCTCTATTGAGGAACAGAGGGTAAGCTGCTAATTAGAGAGAAAGTGACAGAAAATGAAACCTATTTCAAGAATTAATAAAATTTGAAAACTCTATTTGTTCAACAGGTTTTTGGCAACATATTCAAGTAATAGATGTTAAGAATATTTAGTTCACATTTTTTCATTTCATGAATGGCACATGTTAGATTTTTAGATAAAGTACAGTAAACATTGTCTGGATTACACACCTACTGTATACTTATATTTGACTAGCGAGCTCAAATTAAAATCACATCCATAATGTGACATGGTTCAATGTAGTGGCTATTTAATACATTAATAGGCACTACATTGTAGTATATAGTGAGCACTGGTTAAAGGTGTCAACATTTGATAGAGGTCATTAGCCACATGGTGGTCAATTCAGGGGGCTTTGTAATCATAAAATTTGGCAACCCCTGCTGTTGAATATGATATATAAGACCAGTCTCAGTAGAGATGAGCTCATGCCAGTTACTGACTGCCTTAAAAACTGAACCAGATTCAGCCTACTTGTTCTAAATAAAGAAAAAGAAAAAGAATGACAGCCTAAAACTGATCCAGGGCCAGTGCTCAAGGCCAGAATCTATTGAGCCCAAAGAGATAAAATGGGAAGAGGGTGGTTCAATCTGGACATGGAATTCAGCCAATCATGTGTCTTGCATCACTGGAGAAGGCTGACTCGTCAATAATTCAGAACTGGGGAAGATATTTCAAGAGGAAACAAAAAACAAAATGGGGGAAGGGAGGGATATTAAAAGAGAGCAGAGTGGGGGCGGGGAATGTGAGAAGGACAGGAGAAAGGATGTAGGGAGGGAGAGAGGGAGGGTGGGAAGGGAAAGAACAGGTTCAGAAACGAGAATGTGCTGGTGTCCCCCAGGGATGTAGTCAAACAGAGAAAACACAAGTGCTAACCACAACTGTCAATCTCTCTTCTCACCTTTGTCTCATTCAGAGGCAGCAAAAAAAAGAACGTATTAACCATTTCTATACACTACAGCAACTTTCAAGACCAAGCATATGATATTATCGTTAATGTATACATTAATTTATCTAACCTGTTATTTATTGAGCGTGATATACAGAGATGTACAATTCTATTTTTTATACTAATAGAAAAGTTCAGAGAAAAAGTTTTATTTTTAACAGTAATTTTGTTTGTTCAAGTTCACACCTCTAACATAACTCAAAAGCAGTGTGATTCTATCCTCTATTTTTTTTTAAATGCAAGCTGCCAGTTTTTGTTCCTGTGTTTTGAAAACTTTGCTGTGCATGTAAATATATATATATACAGTACATACAGTACATATATATATATATTATATATATATACAGATGAGTGACAAATTAAAGGAAAAACCCAAATATATTATTGAAACTAATAACATATGCAGATGCTTCCATACAGGTGTACAGCATGATACAATTAAGCAATTAACATGTATGTAAGCAATGTCTTTGTATTTTCTGTTCTTAATATCATGTAATATCATTATTTAACATCCTAGTATGCATTGTGGCATGTATAACAATGCTGACCCGGCCAAGTTGGCTTTGATTTTCGATCAAGATGGCAAGTGGAAACGATCTAAGTGACTTTCCAAGAGGGTTCATTATAGGGGCATGGATGACAGGAGCTTCAGTCACAAAGACTGGCTAGGGTCTTAAGAATGACTGAAGTGACATCTGCATGTAGATCTATGGGAAAGACATCAGTAAATAGGGTCGGAAATTGTGGTCGAAAGAACATATTTGATGACCGTGATGCTTGTGCAATATGTGAGGAAAAACAGAAGAGCAACTCTCAGGTGACTGAAAATGTCAATGTAGGACATGATCAGACTGTGTCAGCAAGGACAGTCTGTTGACAACAACACAGAGAGGAATATTATAGTAGGTTTGCAGTGCATAAACTCCTCATTACAAATATAGATGCATATTTGAGAGTTCAGTGGTGCAAAAACCATAGGCACTGGTCTACAGAGAAGTGGAAAAAAGTGATATGGTCAGATGAGTCGTCCATCATCATAGAAGTGGGCAAGTGCATGTGTGGCGTACACCAAGAAATGGTACAGGCCTGAATGCTGATGGCTCTGTTATGCTGTGGGGGGGATTTTCCTGGCATTGTTTGGGCCCACTTGTCCTCTAACAGAGAAGAGTCACTGCAAATCAATACACCAGAGTAATCACCTTTATCCTATGATGAAACATTTCTATTCTGATGGGAGTGGTCTCATCCAGGATGACAATGCCCCCATCCACAGGGAACAAGGGGTCACTGAACGGTTTGATGAGTATGTAAATGATGTGAATCATATGCTATGGCCTTTGCAGTCACCAGATCACAACCCAATTTACGCCTAAGGGAGATTTTGGATGAGACGTGTCAGACCAGCACCATCATCAAAACACCAAATGAGGGAATATCTTTCGAAAGAATGGTGTTCCATCCTGCAGTAGGGTTCCAGAGACCTGTAGAATCTATGCCAACGCGCATTGAAGCTGTTCAAATTGCGAATCTACATTCTAGACCACATAATGTTTTGTAAAGGAACTATATGTTGTTCTTAGGTTATAAAATTACAGTCTGCAGGATTACTGCGTGCCATCTGCAGACCTGACAATAAAAAGAGTTCAGAGTAGGGAGAGCCATTACTCATGTCAGCTAATTCCATCACTGGAGACTCACGAAAACCGCTTGTGTTTTATAGCCACCCTACATTACAATACGGTCATATAACTGAACACTCAATTGAAAATTATGTCTTTAAACAGAAAAAAACACCGTTAGCAAGGGAACATTTGTGCTTTCACCCAGTGCAGATCAGAGTGGTTAAAACACTGCTTCCCTTGAGCCTCATTTTCCAGCCAATCACTCCATTTCAAATCTTGCATTTCAAATTGCCCCCTAAAAAGAACCAAACCAGGATGGGCTTTGTCTGCATTAAGTCTGTGGATTGATTTATGGGACCAGAAGCATTTTTCCCATTAATGTTTGAACACATGTAATGTAAATGGGTAGGGGCATACAGAGCTGATCAGAGTTCTGAGTGGATACTGTAATGTGGCTGATTCCCAGAATGCTGAATCGGCAGCTTTAGAATGCAGTCAGGTGATTGGTGTTCCGTCACGCACAGCATTCTGGTCAGATGTGATGAGGGGTTTGAGGAAAGACTACCAGGCGATAACAAACAGAAACACTGGTTCTATTCTGCCAGCATCAACCGTGCCATGATGTGAAGTGAAAATTAAGAATGTGCTTTCTCACGTGATGCAAGGTAACCCTTCCAGTAATGGAATATATTGCAAATATATTGAAATGAAGACATATAATCAAGATATCACAACACTTCAAAATATCTCTGCAAATATACAAATTACTGCCACAAATTAAAACCTCTCTGAACATAAAATCACAGAATACAGGGTTATGGCATGGTTAATCAACAGTATGCAGGGTTACTTATCATATTTTCAAAATACTCCGCCTGTAAACAATAACTTATATTCCATTTATTCTATGTACAGCATATTCCATTTTTGTTTGGGGAAAGTAAAACCACTTGCATAATCTCAGAGAAGCTGCAGGGTGTTTTCCTGTTTGCCATGGCCATGAGAGGGTTTTTTTTCCCTAAGACCTTAACTGAGAAGTACACAGTACGGCAGATGGGCAGAGTGACACAGTTTTGCTCAGAAAAACACTAGCAAGTCTTCACTGACACAGATGGCATGAGTATGCTGACATTAGCCTGCACTGGTGAACTGGTTTAACCAGCCTGTGACAGAGCTAACAGTCTGATACAATTACACCTTCCTGACGTCTGATGCAGCCCCCCACCCCCCACCCCAAGCTCCCAAACAGTCTTTTCTTACAGCACTTCCTCAAAGATATAGAGTTACATAAAGAAATATAGCTCTATATACTACATATACAATAGACATAAATTGTCTTAGCAAGTCTTAGACACACACACACACACACACAAGATGTGCCTCTCCAAGATGTCATACCCAAAGAGTACACGCCCCTCAATCTAAAGCTGTCTCACCCACCCCTCCTTTAATCAATAGCTCATGTTCCTCTCAAATGCAGTTAAACATCACCTCCAGCCTTCCCATATCCCCCACAAGAAGGCCAAGGTTTCCACAGAGGCTGACCTTTGAACCCACTTTCATTAGGTGTTTACTAATCGTCTGGCAGCTAAGCAAGAGCTCCTGTTGCCCAGGAAATTACAACAACTCTACGAAGAGCCTTTCAGCATTATACAATTAAAACAACTGTCAGTTCATCACTACCTACCCGCCCCTTATCAGATTAGTCTTTTGGACGACAGTTGACACTGTGTTTGATGATGTAACCATATGATGATGTAACGTTGCTCTCACAGTCAGTCTGGATATAGTCACCTGGATAAGTATGGTACCAGACACGACCTGGCAAAATTTTCATATAAATATGTAAATATGTTTGCCAATATTTTCCAGATTCCACAAGCAATTGTGGATGATTTGATCAGTTGTCAATCTGTAAACATATGAAAAAACAACCTGTCATATTTAAAACTTTTAAGGAAATGTTTCATCTCAATAAACCGTACAAGGAAATGTTTAATTTCAATAAACCGTACATGCAGGTAAGATGGTCTGCAGAGGATACACAGGGTAAGTCCAGCAAGTTTCTCTTGCTGTTTTATTCCTGTAGTGCAGGCCTTAACCTTGTTTAAACCTGCCCTGTAAATGCAAATGAGCTAAATGAAAGGAGATGTGATTCTTAAGATATCCTGAACCTGTGACTTTCCTCGATTAGAAATTCTTATCTTTGTGCTTTCATGCCACAAACCTTGAGAAGCAGCAGAAAAAAGTTATCAAAAAGTGAGAATGGCAGTTGCCATAAAAAATGAAGGTGGTCACTGAACTTTAAGATACCACATATGTTGTATAATGGTTTTCAAAGCCCCACTTTCAACCAATATTTTCATTTTCTCTCTACTTGTAACACCAGATTGATGCCATGGGTCTCTGAATTGCATCAAAGCAATGCAATCCTTCAACATTCTTCAGTGGTCTGTTTTAAGATAAACATTACTGAATTTATGCTGATTATATATTTAAAAAATCCTTATAAAAGACAATGTGGTTCAACAAACAGACAAAAGACCCAGGCAAAAACCACAACATAATACAGAAAAAATTAATTAATGCAAATAGCGGTAGCTTGACATGCTTTGATATACAGTACAACAAAGGTTTTTGACCCCTACTGGGTAGATAAGAGTACATCTTGCAGTTCCAACAAAGCAATAAGTCCTTTCAGCTGAAAGGCAATAACCATGCAATAAAAGAGCAATGTCGGCAATCTGATTATATCTGTCCCCGATGAAAACAGCCCAGCCCCTCAATACTTCTGCAGAATCAATCACTGTAACGTTATGAGGATCCGGCAGCAAAGCTGGCAACCTGGGAGGAGACGCCATTAAGCGATGCCTTAAGAGCTATTCATTTTACACCCCCTTTTATTTCCCTCTCCTCCATCAAGCTCAATACGTACAATCCTTCTACAAAAATCAAAAATATAAAAAAACAATACCAATAGTATTCTTTCAAAAAAGCAATTTTCACAAATCTAATGATGGCAACTCGCAACCTTCTTTTTCTCCATTAGCGAGAAGAAAGGTCTCTGAAGACATGCATCTGATCTTTGCCATTAAAAATTTTTTGTATTCTTGTCTTTTTTTATTACCATAATGATTAAATCTCTCAAAGCAGACTATAAAGAATTTGTACAGAGGCAGAAAAGACTACAATTTCTTTCATTGACAGCCATTTTGCAGCAGGCACTTTACTAGCCAGACGCATTGGAAGATGGCTGTTAAGAATTTTCAATTTGAAAGTGCTATTCCACCAGGTGGCATTCCCTGATTCTAAGTTTGGACAATTTCAGCTTGCACTGAGCCTACCGTATTTATAACAGCATAATTATTAGCAGTAGAGGTAGTAGATGAAGTGGTAGAATTGGTCTCATTGTTAGCATTGTATAAGCATAATGAGTAGGGCCACCAGTTTGTCTCCCCTTGTTTTCTCGCTCGGTACTTCAGTCCTCCACCATTTAGAGACCACAACAGCCTCTTTGTCCAGCCCCTTCTCAAAAACCATTTGCACCACCTCAATGAGTTCATAAAGTAAAAAAGCACAGACGATAATTGATAGCAACGTTTACAAGCGACACTCACATGTTAAATGCAGTTTGATTACAGACTACCGGGGGCATGCTGCAGTATTTTTAAGTGCTGTGGCATGATAGGTTTTGTTAGAAGCAGTGGGAAATGTCCACATTAAAAATAAGAGCAGTTATATAACATTTAACTAGCATTTAAAAAGTTCAATTAAAAAAATAAATTCACATTTCTTCTAATCATGGTCGTAAATCAAGACCTTAAGTAGAACGAGGTGTCTTGCTGGGCTAAAACAAAAACCTTCACCCAAACCGGCTGTTTTCAGATAAGATTGGACACCCCTACTTGATATGGATGCATTTTTCTTTTTACTGCAGTGATACTCAATCCTGGTCCTGGAGAGCCCCAGAGTCTGCTGGTTTTTGTTTTTTTTCCATAAGGTCAGCGACCAATTCAGACCCAAGAAACCAGCCGACCCAGATTAGGTGTGTAATAAACTGCTTTAACTGATCAATTGCTGTGTTACTCAAGTTATGAGTAACAACAAAAGCCAGCAGACCCTGGACCAGGAGTGAGGACCCTTGGCTCGAAGACATGCTTTTCATACAGTAGCATTTTAACTTCCATCCATGTTTACTTCCTTCCCGACTCTCCCCATATTAGATGAACTCATTGTTTATAAATGTCTCAATTTGAAACTCAATTGTATGAATAGTCAATTAACTGTGATGTTGGAGTGGCCCCCTTGATGGGGTCCCCTAGGCACTCCAATATACTTATTCAAGTATATGATACTGAAAGTATATGGCTTTAAAATGGCTAACTTCTGCCATGTCACACACTACCAAGCCTAAAGGTGCAGTATGCAAGCGGTTTTCAACCGATGTGAACTGCATCAACGTTCAAATGAAAACCAAACCAAAACGCAAATGATGTGATTGGCATATTGTCACAACCTGACAGCCTGCATCTTCCTAAAGTTGCAAGAAAGCATCACATAGATTTGGAAATATTACTTGCGTAACAATTGAGAAATAAGATAACACATTTCCCATCCAGGTAACATGTTAGACTGACTCTTTATCTGTCAGTGTAATATTTGTACCAGATTAGTCTATTGTTATATAGCTGTTGATTAGCCTATTTTTTGCATGAGGCTACATCACAGTTAGAGGAAATTTCAAGCAACTAGCCCAACTGTCCAGTGCTAAAAATCCTAAAAAGTTCTACCCCTGCCTGACAGTGATTGGCTACACATTCTGGCTATACAGTACTTCCAGGAAAGCTTTAGGGATAGAGAGAGTATAGCCAGAAAGTATCCACTGATTACCCCTGGCTTTGCTTTGTTTGTTCCTACCAACATGCTCTGTGATTGGTGGAAAGGTCTTACAAAGTAAAATGGCAATGCCAATGTCCTATCCCTAATTTATTATCGCTGCCCTCGTTAAGACAAGCGCCGACACAACCAGAGAGTTCTGAACTGGCTCTGCCTGCTCCTGTCTCACGAGACAAGTGTGCATGCCAAAGTAAACAGACAAATTGCCTTTCAATCCCTTCGCACAGCAGGAAATCTAAAGCTAAATAGAAAATGACAAAGTATCCAATTGAGAGCTTAATGAACACTGAAGGATGGCTTCGCCAATTGGGCCGTTAAATTGTAAACGGGCAGAGTGTGCCAGCGCTCAGAGAGCATTTCCAACTGTCTTTTGACCACAGCAAAGGATTCAGTAATTAACGGACAGATTAATGAAATTTCATTCTTGTCATGCACATTCCCACAAATGAGGAACAGCCTGAATCTCCCAGCCTTTTCCTTTTTTATCTCTAAAACTCCGCTATTCAGGGATAAACTCACTAATCTCACATTTTAATAGCAATTATATTAGACATGCTGGTATAAATTACATTCTAAACTGAAAATGGAACGAGAAATGGAAACTTAAGCAAACTAATCCAATTGTACACTTGCACTGGCTTTATCAGTGTACAAACGTATACATACCTTACATTTTTTCTTGTCACTAGGTCTTTAAGCTTCAAGTAATTATTTTTGGCTGTAATAAGAGATTAGTCAAATCTGTTTTAAATGCACATGGGGATGTGTTCTTAATTCCACCATAAGTATGAAATATGAATTGTGAATATTAAATTATGTTTAATTTAAACAATAAATATCAACAATTTGATGGAAATTAAAGCACAGTAACAAGGAACCGAATTACAAAGATCAGCTACATCTGAAAGTCCTCCAGTGCATCCACTTATACTGTAAATACACACAGACTCAATGGTTGGTCCCAAATTTCAGCCAAAAGATGTATCCTATACATAATGGCCTTCTAACCCATATTTTGCATTTACACTATATGACCAAAAGTATTTAGACACCCCTTGGTCTGGGGGTGTTTTTTGTGGTTTTGACTAGGCCCCTTAGTTCCAGTGAAGACTAATCTTAATGCTACAGCATACAATCACATTCTAGAAAATTATGTGCTTCCCCAACAGTTTGGGAAGGCCCTTTCCTGTTTTAACATGATAATGCTCCCAGGCACACAGCAAGGTCCACATAGAAATGATTTAATCGAGATCAGTGTGGAAGAGCTTGACTGGCCTGCACACAGTCCTGACCTCAACCTCATCCAACACCTCTGGGATCAATTTTAAAGCCAACTGCAAGCCAGGCCTAATTACCCAATCAGTGCCCGACCCAAATAATGCTCTTCTGTCTGAATGTAAGCAAATCCCTGCAGCAATGCTCCAACATCTAGTATAAAGCCTTCCCAGAAGAGTCAAGTCTGTTATAGCAGCAAAGGGTGGACCAAATCCATATTATTGCCCATAATTTTGTATGAGATGTTGGATATCAGGTGTCCACATACTTTTGACCATGTAGTGTATGTGCATATCGGACTTCCCTAATTCTTGTCAGTTGGAAAGTGTCACAAATGTAATAAATCTGCTTAAATGCCAACACTAAATATTATGAACAGCCAACATTTAATTCCCCACCCCCCAATAATCAATGCTGAATTGTCCAAAATGGTCACCATAGTGCGTATGCCACTAAGTGTTTTGTCAGCATTTTGACAAGGACATGTAGGCAACATGAAGAGATACAAACACACATACAGACACACACACACACACATACACACAGCCATTTCCAGTGACTCTTATCCATTCCTGGCTTATAAAATGCTCTCCTGATGGTCTAAAACGTTTAAAGGCACATCTATGGAGGCAAATCCCCACAAACAACAGTTTTAATACACTGATCTAGAGTCATTTAACATTAGTTGCTTTTCTAGGCTTCAACAAACAGCTAGAAAAGCAAAATGTCCTGCATGGCTTTGTTAATAATACTGAAAGATTTTTTAAATCTTTTTTGTGTGTGTGTTACAGAGTGGCCACTGGTGCCACAGGGAAGGGTGATCCAGCCTGTAGAGCAGTGGTAACCAACCCTGCTCCTGGAGATCTACCATCCTCCAGGTTTTCACTCTAACCCTAACAAAGCACACCTCACTCAACGGCGAGAGCTATTGCATATTTGCAATAATATATTTTGTCTAAAGATCTGAAACCATTCAGTATTCCAACAATACAGGACATCAGGAAGGGGGCAAATACTTTTTCATGACACTGTAGTTTGGTTAAAACACTCAATTATTCGATGTTACGTGGGCAGGTTGTCAGAAGTCAAATACGTATTTCATGCTGAAAGGAAAAGGTTACATGCCACTTATCGTGATACAATAGCAGTAATTGCAATGCTCTTATTAGCAAACCTTGGAAGTTGCACTTATGGATTGCATACTCCACCAACTGTTGACTGATTACAAATCGACCACAATACAAGTGTTTGTCATTTGTATTCTGTGTTACTGTGTTTGTAAAATGTTTAACCAAACATAACTATTTCAGCACACCCCTCCAAATGTGCACTGACTTAATGTTGGTATGGAGTGCTTGGCAGCTCCACGGTCCACCCTGTCCATCTCCAACCTGTCTTCACAGAGAGCCCCTGCAGCTGCTAATGAGCATAGTGGCATGAGAGCATGCTCAATTGCACACCAGCTAATCACAAGCAGGACTGTAAATTCAAGAACGGGGTTTAACTTCCCTTTAGCAAGGCTTGACTGCCTCTTCTTTTAGCTTAGACACGCTGCTTACGAAACCCCCGTCATCTCAACCCCAGGATTTTCATACTGTGCTGGCAGAACGATTCACCTCAATTGTGCATCTCATGATTGCTGAGATTTTACACAGTAAACCACCAGCAGAGCTGTGTTCGAGATGAGAACAACACACAAACTGTTTTATAAGCTCAAACCATGCTGTATTGAACATCCAGTCGTAAAGGGACATCATTATGACTGCAGATAAGACAATTGTGCGTGCGCTCCTGCAAAAGGCACTGTAAGCCAGTTTCGCAACATAGAGATGCTTATCTGTTCTATCACCACCAGAACACTGGCAGCACACACAGGAACTAAATCAGGACTCAGAAAAAGATGCATTTCTTAATTTTTTTCCTTCTTTTAAATCAAATTTGGTCTTGTCTCCTAAAATGTCTTCCGCCTGCAGTCTGCTGTGTGTGAGATGCTAACAGCATTAATCTGCCACTGGGAACATGGAACAGGCTCATTTGTGCCGTCCATGACATTTATTAGTAGCAGTTATTTGCTGTCATTTTAGAAAAACCAACAAGGGAATTTGCGCCTGTTAGAGGTCCATTAACTCAGGATGTGAGCAAGAGGATGTGAGGCCAAGCATATATAATGAGCGATATGTGCACAAATATTTATACGTACAATTTATTTCTAAATATTTACTTTAATTCATTTGCATATAGAAATGCATTTACAGACTTCAATGTTTTTATGAGGATGCAAACTGATAGCAAGCTGATCTACTACTCAAAAACAATCTACTACTCAAAAACAATCTACTACTCAAAGGATCATAACAATTATTTACCGTGCCGAGTGATAATTAATGCTGATGTGTATCGAAATGGTCTTCCTTAGTGCATTTCACTTCAACCTTAAATATTTCCTTTTTCATTCCTTTATATTATTATTATTTTCCAAGGAATTGACAAGGATTAAAAGGAGTGCATGTACTTTTTAAAGTTCTTTTCGGTAGCCTTACACAAATAAACATATTAAACTGTGCTATAGTCTGATGCACATTCAATTCAAAATAATTAAAATATAATTATTTGAGGCATGTGAGTAGGGGTTCGTTTGTGCAATAAATTGAATGAATTTGAATGATAAAAGAAATGATTATTACGGTGACTGGTGAGACACGAGTTAAATTTGACAGTATTATGGTCGTCGACAAGGATAAGCTTCACTGCTTCCTTTTGCCAGAGGCACACGCAAATCCAATTATTTCCTAATTGAGCATCACAAGGCTTATTGATCACAATTGGCTGAAATAAAGATTGAAGGACTAGCAGCCCCCAGAGAATTCTGGGTATCATGTCTTCATTTAGGGGGTCAAAAGAGCCATTCAGCTGCACACCCGCATATTACATGTGGAATAATTATGTCTCACACTCCATAAATCAGCATCATTACATTAGAATAAAACTGGTTTTGATCTTTTAATGTGCCACTTGTGTGAAAGGCGAAGTTAACATGGAGAAAGTGCTAAATGAAAATTCTTGCTGTAGAACGTCAGAAAGAACACTTTCCAAGGTTCATTGTTGCACATTCTGTGCCTGTATGACAATCACCCCTAATTTATAGGCAGACAGTATATTTATATATCTACAGACATACAGAGCACCCATATTTATATAGAAATGTATTTCTTATCAAAATCCTTTAGAAACCAAGACAATTTCACTCATAACAAAAACAACCAGAGACAGACAGACAGACAGGCAAGCAGTCAGGCAGGGAGGCAGGTAGACACAGTCAGACAGACAGACAGACAGACAGTGACGGGCTCGGCTAGGGCCATAGGCCTATTAATAGAATTATTAGGTTATAATTATAAACATTATGACAATAAGTATGCAGACAGAAATGTAACGGCAAAATATTTTAAATCTGTGCAGAGAGCAGGCAGAAGCATCACTCACAAGCGTGGGTGGAAGCAACCGGGGGCCCTGGGTGTCAATGTCCTCATGAAGAGGGCGGGGCACTTTTTCTGGGGTGAGGGTCAGGACGGGGGGTCGCCGCTGTGAGGGTAAGGGAGCCTCATTCCTGGGAAAGGTGGGCAGGTCCTCAGTGGAGGTGTCCATTTTGGCATCTGGTTCTATTTCAGGCTTCAGGTGGGACTGTGGAACACACACCAAGTCACAGAAGACACTATGCAGAGTGCCAAGCTCTGAAGGAACCAATCAAAATACTTTACTCTTCATAATAAAACATTATTGTTTTAAATCAGTGAGCCACTGATAAAAAAGGACAGCACCCAAATGAGGATTATTATATTAACGCATACAAGGTTATAAAGACTTGTGTTCATTCACAGGTGATGCTTTTTAATGAGCAGCTTATCATTGTTATTAAAGGGAAGAGGGCCCATTTCACCTGGGGTGCAGGGCGGGAGGAAGGATGAGGGGTCACACGAGCAGTCTTGGGGTCCCCTGGCTGGGCAGGATCACTAGATGCAGCTGGGTGGTTCGGCAGCTGTGCAGACCCTAAAACCAGCGGGGGCACTTGGATCGAGGAGGGACCCGGGGAGGGGGCCCTGGGCGTCTTCCATTCGGACATATCATCCACCCGTGCCGAGCCTCTGACATCATCAGCAGGGGACGGGGAGGGGCGGGACTCGTGGAAGGCGACGGCGTAGGCCAGCCGACCGCAGTGCATGGCCAGGTAGTCGTCGTGGACGCGCAGCAGGGCCATGATCCCGCTGTAGCGGTAGAGCTCCTCATCCCCGCTGGCGAACAGGTTGATCCGCGGCGCGTCGGTGCGTGGGAAGATGGCGAAGAAGCCCTCGCCCGCTCTGGCTCCGCCCCCCTCCGCCGCGGACGACTGCGAGTCTGTCAGGCGCACAGCCTCCACCCGCAGGCGCACATCGTGGTTTTTGTCGTTTTTACAGAAGCCTTAAAAATGGATGGAAGAGGTCACAGCATGAGGCGAACAAAATCAGAATACCCATTATCAACGATTACTACCATCCCCATTAAGCTCATCTGCTGGCTTCAGAAAATTTAGTATGAAGTACTGACTACTTCATGCTATTTAGAATATTTCATACTTGACAAACAATACAAACACAAATACAAACACAGACACACAAGCCAAGCACATACTGTATGAAAGCACACACACTCACAGACACACAGACAGACAGACAGACACACACACACACACACACACAAACACACATACACACACGCAATTGTACAGACAAGCACAACACAGTGTGATGCCAAAACATATATTTTTTCCTGTGGTTGCACATTAGCTGCACAGACAGCATTCATGTTCTCTACATCTGCTGACATTTAAGATTAGCATGCTGATAATAGAATGTAAATGTGGTGTCATCACCCCCATCAACAGCTGGCAGTTCCTACTGGAAATGACAGTTCTTCGGCTGTAAAGTGACTACACTACAAGTCATCCTCACCAAACATGGGGACAGCACTACGTGCTGGCTATAAAGGATGGCAAAATAAATTAAAACTGCAAGGACTACACGCATTCACACACAGATTCAATTTTCCTGGCAGTTAACGGGCACAGAGAAATTTCAACCAAGAGGTTTAAATTACAGGATAATCCAGATGTCAGGCATTGTATTTGTTTTGCATCAATGTTGGTTAAAGTATTTAAAAGTAATGCCAGATTTTCCATATATCATTTAGGAAACTGATGAAGCAAATAGCATTCTAATACAAATAACTAATTTTATAATGTCACATTGTTCACTGAAAAAGCACCAATAGCTCTTACTGGAGCAGCATGGACCCAGGTAATTGTAAAATACATTTTTATTGAGTAATTGATGGTATATCAGATATAACAATAGTATTCTAAGTTCTTGACTTTCAATGGCAAAATTACAATTTCCAATATTCTATGACAGGAAGAGACTAGGAAAATCTCTTCCTAAATGTAATGGAAAGCTTAAGAGTTGATTGCAAAGGACTCTTTGTTGGCACCTCCTACTCTATCTGACAAGCTCAGAGTGTGAAGTTCTCTGGGTATAAGTGAACTGCACACCAACGATTAAATTCTCACCAACAGTGTCAGTTGACTCCTTGAGTATTTCTTTCATTGACTGGGCCTTTGTTTAAAATGTTGGATTGAGTTCAATGGCACTTTCTTTGACTCAGTGATTTACTTAGGCCATGTTATCATGGCAACAATGGAAAACATCAAGGCTATTCAACTGCATCACATAACTGCTCAAATACACTCACCGGTCACTTTATTAGGTACACCTTGCTAGTACTAGGTGGGCCCCCCTTTTGCCTTCAGAACTGCCTTAATTCTAGATTCAACAAGGTGCTGGAAACATTCCTCAGAGATTTTGGTCCATATTGACATGATAGCATCACGCAGTTGCTGCAGATTTGTCGGCTGTACATACATGATGCAAATCTCCCGTTCCACCAAAGATCTGGTGAATGTGGAGGCCATTTGAGTACAGTGAAGTCATTGTCATGTTCAAGAAACCAGTTTGAGATGATTTGAGCTTTGTGACATGGCGCATCATCCTGCTGGAAGTAGCCATTAGAAGATGGGTACACTGTGGTCATAAAGGGAAGGACATTGTCAACAACAATACTCAGGTAGGCTGTGGCGTTTAAACAATACTCATTTGGTACTAAGGGGCCCACAGTGTGCCAAGAAAATATCCCCCACACTGTTTCAAGCTTCAACGTGTTGTGCGTTCAGAGATGCTCTTCTGCATACCTGTACTTGTAACGAGTGGTTATTTGAGTTACTGTTGCCTTTCTATCAGCTCAAACCAGTCTGGCCATTCTCCTCTGACCTCTGCCACCAACAAGGCATTTTTGCCCAGAGAACTGCCGCTCACTGGATATTTTCTCTTTTTCGGACCATTCTCTGTAAACCCTAGAGATGGTTGTGCGTGAAAATCCCAGTAGATCAACAGTTTCTGAAATACTCAAACCAGCCCGTCTGGCACCAACAACCATGCCACATTCAAAGTCACTTAAATCACCTTTCTTCCCCATTCTGATTCTTGGTTTGAACTTCAGCAGATCGTCTTGACCATGTCTACATGCCTATATGCATTCAGTTCCTGCCACGTGATTGGCTGATTAGATATTTGCGTTAACAAACAGTTGAACAGGTGCACCTAATAAAGTGGCCGGTGAGCGTATAATCTAACCCCATGGTTGTCACAGTTTTTCATGAACTGCCAACAGTTGAGGAGATCTCTTTGGAAAACACAAGCATTATTGTTGATTTGAAAGTGTGATTCTCCAGGATCAGGTTTAAGGAACCCTGTGGATGGACACCGCAAGGAAAAGGAATGGACCAAAAGGGCTTCTACTGTACCTTTAGGCAGAGTGAAGACAAACTTGCTGCGCAGACAGGTGTAGATCTCATCCAGGTTTCCCTGCTGAATGGGCTCAGTACTGCCCCTGCTGGTGTGGAGGACCTCTTCATCATTTACCCTCAGCTGCACCCCAGCACTGGAGTCCTCCAGCAGAGGGTTCTCCACGGTTAGCGTCAGGACGTAGCGACCACGCTCATTAAACTGTACGGTCACCACCTTGAACTCAAAATCCAGCTCCTTCTCCTCAATCCTCAGATGGCTCCTCTGCATGATGGAACCCTCTCTCAGCAGCTGCCAGAAACCAGGCCTGGTTATTTACCTAATTACTGAATGACTATTTAATAAGACTCTTTCTTCATAACTTATATCCTATAGTGTTTTCAATTGTCTACTTCTTGGGCCTTAACAAAACTTCAAATTGGAGAATAATCTTCTTTTACTGTGATCTAGTGCAGTGTGTCTGAGAGCTCAGCTGAAACACCCCAGGACTAGAACTGAGAAATGACTTTTAGGGGAGAGGGGGTGTTGCAGTGCAAGTACTGAGATTGCAGAACAGCTCCATGAATTTAGAGTTGGGATCTAGTGGGTTTTCTACCCCTTTCAAGCATTAGGGTGACAGATTTGGTTCAATTAAGACTGTGATAAAATTATATCTGTATGTCTGGATGTTTGGTACCAGCCAGCAGACACTGATATCCACAACTCAGATTAAACAATACTTTAAAGACTAGATTATCCCACTGCAATTAACATTTAGTACGATTCACAGAATACCCTGGCCAAAAGCCCCCACAAAATAAATCCTAGGGAAACAGTGACAAGGAAAATCTCAATTGGTAAATAAGAACTCAAAAAGTGGAGCCCATCCTCCTCTTGCCAGCTCAGGGTGTGGGTTCACGGTAGCCAGCACAGCCAGCATATACTTTTAAATACAGTACAATGATGCGCTCCACAATGATCGGTAATAAAGAATATAGACGAGAAAACGCTGGAAAACACTATTTGACTATTTGAGGACACAGAGGGGCATAGTTCCATGCTTGGTTACTACACACAATATTGTCATGTCAGATCATGTCATAGAACAGCAATAAGTCAGTATTAGCTTACCTGTACAGTAATTTCAGCGGTCTGGGAATAGAAGTAAGCAAATAAAAAGTCACTGCTTGGTGGTGGTATGGTTTGTGTTCTGAAGTTTCCTCATCTAGTTTGTTATGTTGCTGCAGCTACGGATACTAAGCCAATCCCAGTGTGATTAAAAGCAAACACAATAGGCAAATTCAAACGAGCTGGTGCTAACAAGCATTGCATACGTTGCAGGAGTGCCTTTACAAAGTACTGTTGTGGAACCAGCTCTGATTTAGCCATAATATTTTTTGTATTTATTTTCTTTACATTCTTTTGTATTTCCGGTGTTAATATTGACTTGGTTAACCATAAGCGGTATATTTTAACTTAAGCAAGGTATGCGGAGAGCTCTTGAAGGTGCAAGTTACCGCTTGCTTTCCGCTCTCGTATACATCCACAACAGTCACAGGCACTGGGCTATGGATACGGTTCAAAGTCCCGCTATAGATTGTGTTTAAGTTTTCAGATAGTGTGAAGCCTCATGCTGTCAAAAGTTACCTTAGCCGTGTTTATTCTTTGGAACTAATCGACAGGCAATGTAGCAGCCATTCATTGCGCAAACACACTTTGGTTATGACTAACAATTTCAAACAAAATAACAATATTTTTAAAACAACCATAACAATGAATTCATTCTTTTGACAAGAAGATACACACCAAGATCGAGAGGTCGAAGGTAATTACAATTTTACTTAAGCCATTATAGGCTATTTAAAATGTATAATTTTAAAATACATTTTAAAAACGTTACTTTTCTTTTGCTTTTCATTATGATAGTGTAATATTTCATCAGGATTATTATACAGTTATGATGCATATTTGTTTACGCTTCAGCCAAGTGGCAAATGCACAGGCAAATCAATCATTGAAAAATACGAATAAACTCATCCGTATGGCCCTAGCCTAATTGCAGTCCTCTTTTTATGCTTTTTCTGCTTTTTATGTAATAAAATACGAGTTGATCTAAAAGAGTCCACATTTGCTATTGTGTCCTGAATTCAATCAAATTTTTAGTTGGAATGTTAATGCCTTGTTGGTTTCAAAAGAACGATATAGATTAGAATGTTTGGTAGCCTGTACTGACAAGTTCGTCGCCAGTGCTGCCCGTAGATTTAAAATCTTGGGAAAGTACAACACCTGCCTCGGTTGCGATCAAGTTCAATTCACGAGCTGTAATGGGTCTATGTAAGTACAACGGCGTCTGCCAGTGTGGCATCAGAAGAAAAAAAAACATTGTTTTTTTACAGCTACGTTCTCTGCTTCCTTTCTTGATGGGACGCCTATGTATTGGGTTTTAACGTGAAAAGAAAACGTTTAAGGCCATAGATGGAAAGGTAAGGACTAGAATGTGTTAAGGTGACTTCACTGTGGTGAAGGCGCTCTATTTCCATGCAAAAACACGTTTGAATGGCTTGTATTTCCTTCATCGCAGCCAGATGGTAAATTACCCCCATGGGTATTAGTTGCACGAGAAAGGCCATAGCGACCATTGTGATTATAATCAATTAGGCAGGCGTGGTCATATGTGCTGTGACTAATTATAATTTAAAAATGCATTTGAAAATTACTATTGAATGTGCCATTCAATGTATTATTTTAATTAAATGAAGAGCAAGTACTATGCATTGTATTTATTACAGGTAATGTATTTCCTAGCGGGACTAATATTAATAGCCTATAACAACACTTTCAGTGATAGCTTATATACAGTGAACTCCATAATGTTTGGGACAAAGACATTTTTTTCGCTCTGTACTCCACAATTTAAAATTGTAATAAAACTATTGATGTGTGGTTATAGTGCACATCATATTAGAGGGTATTAATGTAAAATGTAAAATAAATTTTAGTTTCAACATGTAGAAATTACAGCAATGTTCAATGTACAGCATAGGCACCACGTTTGGGACAAATGGCATCACAGATTATTCCGGTGTGTTTTGCTTGGTGTGGGCATAAAGGAGCTTTCAGTATCTGCCCTTGATTCTAGGCTTTTGATTGCCTTTGGAGTCTGTTTCTGGTGTTTGTAAACGTGAGGACCAGGGTTGTACCAATGGAAGTCAAGGAAACCATTGTATCTGAGAAATAAGAAAAAACTGTCAGAGACGTAGGCCAAACATTAGGCCTATCACAATCAACTGTATGGAACATAATTAAGAAGAAATTAAGCACTGGTAAGCTCAGTAATCACAAACAGACTGGTAGCCCAAGGCAAGACCTCTACAGTTAATGACTGAAGAATTCTCACCATAATGAAGAAAAACTTCAAAACACCTACCCGACATAACAGAAACACTTTTACATAGGCAGGCGTGGATGTGTCAGTGAATACTGTCCACAGGAGTCTTCATGAACAGAACTACTGTGGCTAGACTGCGAGATACAAACCACTAGTTAGACGCAAGAATAGAATAGCCAGGTTACAGTTTGCTAAGAAGTACCTAAAAGAGCCTACAGAGTTGGAAAATGTAAAATGGTCTTATGGACAAATGAGATTCACTTCTATCGGCATGATGGCAAGACCAAAATGTGGAGGCCAGAAGGAACTACCCAAGATCCAAAGTATCCACCTCATCTGTGAAACATGGTCGTGGGGAGTGTTGTGGTTTTGGCATGTATGGCTGCCACTGGTGATGGCTCACTTGTTTTCATTGATGATGTCAATGCTGGTAGCAGCAGTAGTATGAATTCCAAAGGGTGTGGAAGCATCTTATCTGCTCAAGTTCAAACAAATGGCTCCAAACTCATTGGACAGCGCTTCATCTGACAGCAAGACAGTGATCCCAAACATACTGCTAAAGCAATTAAGGAGTTTTTCAAAACCAAAAACATGAACATTCTTGATTGGATTGGCCCAGTCAGTTACCTGATCTGCATTCAGTCATACATGTGTTTCATATACTGAAGGGAAAACTTAAAGCAGTTAGCCCCTGAAACAAGATGGTTGCAGTACAGGCCTGACAGAATCACCAGGGAAGATACTCAGCACATGATGATGTCTGTGGGTCACAGACTTCAAGCCATCAATGCTTGCAAAGGATAAAAGTATATGTGACAAAGTGCTAAACATGACCACTTTCATTTACATAACATATGTCCCAAACGTTATGATTCCTTTATGAAGTGTGTGGATATTTGATGAAACCAAAATGTGTAAATGGCCTTCATTAAAAGAGGAGAATGTGCACTTCAACCACATGTGGATTAATTATAACAAATCTAAACATATGGAGTAATAGAGACAAATATATATATATATATATGTCCCAAACATTATGGAGCTCGCTGTATATATAATTGAGTCACAGGAGTCCTGCCTTCTCATTAGTACATTTTAATCATTATGCGGTTTGTATGTGTGACACATAGTTTCCTTTATTCCAGTAATCTGATGAGTCAGCTTTCACATCCAGGGAGGTTGTGGCTTACCGTAACAATAATATTTAATACTATCTTTTCAGTAAATTCTTTTGCTGTGTCTGGGCACGCCCAGTTGACCCTTTCAGTGGTCATTTATCTTTTCCTTTCATGTCTGATACAACTGCTCCCCATGGTCACTGCATGATAATGAGGGATTGGGAGCCATAATGGGGAACATAAATCCTTAGCCTTTGATGTATGATGCTTAGTTCAGTATCTGGGAGTCAGGACAGTATATCTTCAGTGTTACCAAAACATTTTGGCAGGTGTGGGCCCTAGCCAGTTAGCTGTGCAGCACTCAGAAGTGATAACATGCTCAAATTTAATCATAAATTTAAAATGAATTTGAAAATTAACATTGAATGTGCCATTCATTGTATTATTTTAATTAAATGAAGAGCAAGTACTATGCTTTGTATTTAATACAGGTCATGTATTTCCTAGCGGAACTAATATTAATATAACAACACTGTCAGTGATAGCATATATGCAGGGAGCTCCATAATGTTTGGGAAAATGTCAGGTTTTTTTTGATTTAGCTCTGTACTCCACAATTTTAAATTTGTAATTAAATAATTGACATATGGTGAAACCACATCTTCAGCTTTTATTTGAGGGTATTTTTATACATTTTGGTTTCACCTTGTGTAAATTATACAACGCTGTTCACTGTACAACATAGGCACCACGTTTGCGACAAATGGCTTCACAGATTATTTTAGTATGTTCAATTGCTAGCTTGGTGTGGGCATAAAAGAGTTTTCAGTATCTAGCCTTACAGGCCTTATAGGCTTTTGATTGCCTTTGGAGTCCTAACTAGTTAGCTGTGTAGCAATCAAAAGTGATAGCATGCTCAAAGACACAAGTTTTTATCTTAGACTTTATTTGCAAGCGTTCCATTTTTCTTATCACTAATAGATGGGAATAATTGTTTTTCAATAAGTCAGGATTGACTGCCTTAAATCCTGTCTTAAAAACGAACTTTTCCCCTATTGATCATTTTGAATTATTGTTTTGTTTCTTGACTTTAAGCGCTTTCACATATTGCATTTTTTGAGAAGCTGAAGTTCTGGCCAGTAATCCTTGGTTAAGTGTATTTAAGCAGTCCGTAATCATCCATACTGATCGTGGTGGATGAGACTGGAGGGAAGCATGTGGAAGTGTCTGGAATGTCTGACATGTGCAGGAGCAGTGACCTAAGTCATGCAATTTTTTGCTCATGGAAGCAAGGCTAAACATTAACTCATTTTCTTTTTCACCTCAGCTGATTTTTTCTTGTGCCTGTACAGGAATTTGCTGAGTTCTGTAAGATTATTTAGAAGTAATGACAATAGTGGAAGAGCTATTATGCCTTATCAGTGACTCAGTATTTTATGGCTCTAACCATTTCATGGCTGAGATCCCCCCATCACTTTATAACGGTAAATAAATGCAACATGATTTTGATCAACTAAGGGCTCTAATAATTCAAATGTCAAATGAACCTATATTATATTTGCCCATTCCTCTTCGCAAAACTGTGCAGGCTGTGTCAAGTTGGTGGGGAAATGGTGATGAACAGCAATTTTCAGGTCTTGTCATAGATGTTCGATGGGATTAAGGTCAGGACTGGACCGTTCTAGAACATCTGTTTTCTTAATTTGAAGCCACTTGAGTGTTGCTCTGGCAGTGTGCTTTGGATCATTGTCCTGTTGAAAGACAAATTTTCTTCCCAGAATTATTTCGCAGAGGGGCGCAAGTGTTTTTATCCAGGTTTTCTTTTTATTGTGTGCCATTCTACCCATCAATCCTGACAAGATTGCTAGTCCCTGCTGATGAAAAGCATTCCCATAACATGTTGCTACTATCGCCATAGTTTAAAATGTGGCTGCCTGGTTGGGGGGCTGCTTTAGATCTGCGCTTCAAATATCACTTTGCATTCAGGCTAACAAGTTCCCCATTAATATCATCAGACCACAAGACATTTTACCACGTCCCTGCAGTATCTTCAAGGTGACCTTTTTAAAAGCCTTTGCAACCAAATATATAGGATCTTTAGTGATGGCTTCTTCCTTGCTGCTCATATTGTAGGTCCCCTTGGAGATTGTTGACCCGTGAAAATCATCTCCAATATCATCACAACCAATATCTTCTGTCTTTTATTCAGTCACAGTTGTCCTCATAGTAGCTTCTCCAAGAAGCCCCCTTGTTCTCCAGCAACAAAGTTTAGCGTGTTGGAATGATCTCTAAGCAGTGTGGGAGGTTGACCCTGAGCTTTGAAAAGTGTTCAGTGCCCTTTCCCAGATGTGTGATTCTCCACAATCATATCCCTGGCTTACTTTGAATGCTCTTTGTTCTTCATTTTACATATTTTCTTAAAAGTCTCAACCATGCTGTGGGACCTTACATAGAGAAGGAACCTCAACAAGCCACACAAATTGTTAATGGATTATTGGTGGATCAACTGCTTTCAGTTTTTCTGTAAGCAGGTGATCCACTAGTTAATTAATTTTGTGACATTTTGGGGGAATTTGCAGTTACAAAGGGTATAAATACTTTTTAAAAATTTTAATTTCAAACCCTTTTTTTGTAAACCGTTGAAAGTTTTGGGATAGTTTTCTTTCACTTTCATAATTTGATTTCAAATCTAGAATCTTAAACCAAAAAAATGTGTGGAAAAAGTGTTAATACTTTTTGGATATTGAAAATTCTGTCCAGAGCAAAATCATCTCGCTGTTGCTGATATATGACTTACACCAAGGACAGGAGCCAGTACACTCCCACAAAAATAATCTGCTACAAGAAACCGAAACCAATTATTTTTTGTGAGGAAGAGGGGACAGATAATTGATTCTGTTACGCATCTGATTTTGATGTCTCTGCGTGTGGGGAGAATGGAACAGTAACATAACAAGTCCCAACTGAGTATACTAAAAACAGTGTGAAGTTAAGCAACACATTTATCTATATGTCAATAAACAGACATTGTTCTCAAATCTTAATTGCTTTATCTGTAGAAGATAAATAGCTAAGCTCTTCCACTGTCAAGGTCAAGAAGCGGGGAGAGTTATGCAGTGGAGACCAGTGGAGCAGGAACTGAGTTGGCTGCTTTGCAGATGCTAGCTGACTCAGGTGTGTGGGAGCTCTTGGATAAAGTCTAATTGCTTTGGTTTGGCTCGTTACAGGTATTAACTCTAACACAAAGGCATAATATATAATAACTATATATATAATATATAGTTATAATATAGTCTGAGGCTCAGGTATGTTTGCCAAACGCGCCCTGTGGACATGGCATCGGGAGCTCAGACACTTGGACGGGAGGTGTGTGTGTGAAGCGGGGGCAGGGGGTCAGTGGGTTGAAGGGAGTGTGAGAATGTGAACTAACTGTTTGTCTCATCATTCTATAATCTTTTGTGTATGCTTCCCGCACAAACGTTCAGATTTTCTTCGTCGCCACTCACACGCACATAGACACATTTACACACACACTCCCTTCATCAGCCTTGGCTCCCACAGAATGTCTGAGAAGGTAGTAATAAGATGAGGGAGATTGGCTGCCTATACCTGGAATGTTGCCATCCTCAACCCCTTCTTCCCCTTTCTCTCTGCTTCATGCCTCTCCTTCTCTCCCTTTTTTCTCTCTCCTCCTTTCCCCTCACTCACTCACTCTCCCCCGTTCTTCTCCCTCTCTGTTTCCCTCTTTCTCTGACTCAGTAATCCTTGTATTCAGAAGGATCCTGGCGTAGAAGCACAAGACCTCCAGCTTCATTCCGGCACAGCAGCAGGACGAGAACAGTTGAGTGAGAGCACAGGAGGGAACAGGAAAAATTAGCTACATTAAGGAAAACTAAAAGAAAAGGTTTTCTCAATAGGTGGTGTACCTCACCGCTATTTAGAGAGTATGCACAGGAACAGGTTACCTGGATAGAGAACATACAAGAACAAAATACCGAGATAGTCAGCGTACCCATGAACCTGTTACCTGGATAGAAAGTGCAAACAGGAACAGGGACACTGGGACTCACAAGCAGGTTACCTGGATAGAGAACCTGCCAGAACAGGTTATCCGGATAGAGAGAGTACAGGAAAGGGTTACCTGGATAGAATTACACAGGAACAGCGACACAAAGGCTTTCGCGAGCAGGAGGAAAGAAACAGGAGCCACAAATCTTTTGACCCCACCTGTGGCTCAAAGGGAGCAGAGTGCGAGAGCCAGGAGTGAGGTACCCATCAGGCAACCTTCCCCAGGTTCACCTCCTCCCTGCCCTCCCCCCAAGGATCGTTGGTGAAGGAGCACTGGATTTAACATCTAACAGACAGTAAGGAGGAACCATGAACACAAGCTACACTTCTTACGAATACTACGATTACCCCGACTGGAGCGACAGCAGAGGAGCTACCAAGCCCCCTGCGGAGTGAGTATTCTTCAGAGTCTTCCTGTGTGGGAATAACCCAGAGGAGTGTGGGGTAAGCTGTGGGAATAAGAAAGGTGCTCAAAACGGGAATAATAAACGAAAATGACTTGGGAGTAACCTTAGGTGATGCAATGAGTGAGTTTATTGACTGTGTTTTGCGGTTTTATTTTCTTGTTAATTTGTTTCTGGAGATTCAGAGAGATTTTTAAAAAATCTAAACTAACGCAGAATATAGTGACTCTGCATATACTTGCCCTTTTTTAGTCTGTTTTCAAGTTTCTCCCTCGTGTCATTTTTGAATAATTCAGTTGTGCAAGTAACCATGTATTTGTATATTCAATAATGCACAGAAAATGGAGACATAAAATAAACAATGCTAGCTACATTGTTGAAACAAGTCATGTGCAGTAGTGTAATAATTGAATCACGTAATTTGTCTACAAAGCTTTCATTGAGTAAATCTTGTTAATTTTTTAGGTTTTGATGAGAATTACATGTTTTTATTTGTTTTGGGGTATTGGGATAAGCTTTGCAGATTGTGTCAGAATGTTGGGCATGTTTCTGAGATACCGGTTAGCATGAGCTGTGCTTAGTCAACTTAGTCAAATGGAACTAAAATGGAAATCTGAAATCACCAGTCCTGAACGGTCATGAGGTCATGCAGGCACGCCCACCATGTCCTTTGCAGTGTATGAGAGAGTTTCTCCCTTGGCAGTGTTCCCTGTTGCCATGCTAAAGTTCATTCATTTTGTTAATGCTGCTCAGCCCCCTGTTGCCCTTTGACTCGTGAGACATTTTACCCCTGTTTAGTACAAAGTTTTCGCATGAAAGGAGATGCTAGCTTGCACAGTATCATCCCTGGTTGAACAGCATTGCTGTTCATCTGAGTGGAAAATAGCAGGATGGCTCCTGTTGTCTGAACCAGACATTTCTGCCCTTAAGCGAACAATACATGTGTGGCCCTGTCTGACAGTATTGCGGTAGAATGTGGTAGAGTTCCTCATGATAATCTCCTGATGGAGACAGGCACAGATCTTTCTGAGATATGCCGTCTGATGCGGTTTCTGTGCCCAGGATAGGATATTCATTTCCCTTTCTTTAAGGGGAGAACCTGCCCACCTAAGATGGTATTCAGGGTGCCAGCAGTGGAAGTCTCTGCAAGTTGCCATGGGTGTTGTCTTTTTGTAAACGGCTGCCTGGGGCCCAGTGTCAGTGTGCCAGCACCCAATGTTACCCACATACCAGTATACTCTTTACCTACTGTAGAAAAGCGGACTTTCTTTCTGCTAGTCGCATGAAAGCCCGCTCTGTTAAATGTGCCATTTCATTTTGAAACATCCAGTGGTGGATCTGCTGTTGTCCAAAATGGATGAGTTGTACAGCAGGCAAAGAGTAAGGAGAACTTTACAGAAGTGCTTGCTGCGTGGGTGCACCCAGTTGGTCTGAGCAGTGTGCTGTTGCGGTTAGAGCAATATGACATATACGAATGACATTACTACAAAGCAACTAAATGATGTAATGTTTGTAGTGGATTAATGTTGTCTTTCCTCTAATAATTGCCCATATTTTGACCACTCAGGGTCATTCTGCCATGCGACCCCACAGTCGACGACAAGCTGTTCCACATATGCATCTCTGCCATTTCTGTGAGCACAAAAATACTTGCCTCCGTCTGACACACTCAGTTACACCCTCACTTACACCCTTCATCTGACTCACTCACACCTTTTATCTAATATACATTACACTTACATTACATTTGAATGTTACAATGCATAATATCCTCACTCACACCTTTTATCTATGTTCACTCACACCTTTCATCTGATATATTGATTTATACCCTTTATCTGACATACTCACTTACACCCTTCATCTAATATACTCACTTACACCCTTGATCTGGTGCACTTTCTGACAACCTTCATTAATTTTTAATTCCAATGTATTTGACACAAAATTCTAAAACTTGATTAAGTGAAGAAACCACACATTGAATTAGACATTGCACTATTGTTGGCAAATATTTTGTCTTGTTAAATTTGCTGTACCATAATGTTATTTGCCAATATAGTCACAAAAGCATGTTCCGTCTAAATTACAGTCTGTATTGAGTGACGCCACACCTAAGCCCCTGATATGCTTGACAGTAATATCCACTGAGGAGAGATTTATCTTTACACAGATCTCCTGCGCATGTAGAACCTGCCTTTTTGTGCACCCTTTGAATATGGGGGAGGTACTGGGTAATGGACAACAGATTTACAAATATTGTGTATATGTCTGTGTAGACAGGTATTTAAAAAAATATATTAATTGAAAACTTTTTTTGCAAATAACACATATTCTATATGTAACATTAAGTGTCCTACAATACGTGCGATAAATAAGTTTCTGTGGGATTGATTGTGAGCTGTGTGGGTTAAAGTGTGCTGATGTAAAATGTGTAGGGCAGATACATTGTTCTGCTGTCCCCCAGCTTGTAGTGATGCTGATCCTCATCGTCTTGGCCAGACAAAGGAATCCAAGCCATCGGAAAGGTGTCACAGATTTATTCAGGTAAGGGCTCCTCAAGAGCCAGGCTGTTCCTGGTCTACTGCGGTTAGGCCCCTTCCTGCAGTTACTGTTTGGAAGTACATGGGGCCTGTTTACATGCCTCAAACATCTACTCCCCCCTAGAACATCAGGGATGTCACCTCCTACAGTACATCTGGAATGCTGAATCCTCATAAAAAATGTGATTGAAGTCTAAAAGAAAAGCCTGTCTTCAAGCCTCACAACTGAGCCCGTAGTTGAGAACACTACCGTTATTTTAGAGGTGTAGGTGGGAAGTAACCACAGATTCTTTAGGCTCACCAGGTGCCCCACTCCAGCACACCTTCTGTCCCCTTTACTTTTTGACTACAGGAGGCTCCAGTTGTTAACAGGAACTATATTGTTGTACAAAACTTCCCGTACCACAGTTTTGTCCTTTTTTCACACCCCATTTGGTGAATTTTTAGACGATGCATCATATTGCAATGTTTCAGCTTCACTGGTTGGGAGAACTTTCAGTGTTGCAGAGCTGTGTGTCTGGGCGGTCTACAGCATCTGCAGAGTGTTATTTGTCCCCCAGTCCAGTAAACTTCCTGAATCAGACACAGCGGAAGGGCCTGACAGCGGCCGTGTTTGGGGTACTCTTCTGCGAGCTCTCTGTGGTGGTCCTGTCCCCAAACCCCCTCCCCTTCGTCCAGGACCCCTCTTTTGGGCACAGAGGTGAGACTGGCACCCATTTTCCTCGAGACAAAATACTGTACACATTTCAAATGCATGTATCTGCTTGAATGAAGTTTATAAATAACACAGGCTGCTTGCCTCCTTTTTGTATATTTGTTCATACCTCTATGCCACCTGCACGGCCATTTTCATTGTGGTGTCTAGCTGTATTTATTTTAGAGCTATTTTGCAACGACATGTGATTCATTTTGGTGAATTTTGCCCACCCCTGCCTAGGGGTGTGGGAGGGCCTTGTTTGAGGCACCCTTTGACTGAGCACTTTGATATCCGAGCCGATCGGAAGGTAGGAAGTTCCGGACCCCACGATTTCTTTGCTGTGGAAATGGGCATCTGGCCAGCTGTGTACGGTCATTGAGCGAAAGCCATCGTATGAAAGGAGAGAACTCCGCAGACTGCTCTACCTTTCACTGCATACCCCGGACCGTATTGTGTTGTGTAATTGGATTGTTTCGTCTATGCTTCTTTTCATTCCACAGCTGCTTGCAGTTTAAACAGTTTTTTCCTTTTTATATAATTAAGCTACACATGTAGCCGTCTCTGAGGTAATTAAAAAGCTGGTAGCGACAGTGCCATTTAAGCCAGTCATTTGGCAACATTTAGTAGACCCATTCTAAACTGCATGCTGGCTCCTGGTTAAGACATAGACAAGTGTTTAGTGCTGTGATTGGAACTAACAGATTAGTTGGCTGTTTATAAAAAGAATTACAAGAAATTAAGTTAAAAAAAATGTGGGCATTCAGTGTTCTTTTTGTTTTGCGAATGCACGCAGTGTTTGTGTTCATGCGTTTTCAGAGAAATGATTACAGGTTGAGTAGGTACAGTATCTCTCAAGCTGTGCTTGTACAATGTGATGCACACTCGTGGATTTCAGTTCATAGTGGAACTTGTGTGTTTTATGTTGGGTCAGGCTAACACTGCCAGAAAGCTCTAAATGAATGGTGCTAGTTTGAATGCTGTGGCACGGTCAAAAGCATTTACTGCATTTCCAGGATTTAAATGGAACATTATGCTATTAATGCTAACCTTTTAATCTAGATGATGTGTGAATGATAGACTGTATTACCTGTTTGAAGGAGAAATGTCTGAAAGTGGGGTATTGATACAGTACATTTTCTTTTGTCAAAACTTTTCCCCTTAGTACATCTATAGGAGAGCTGTGTGTGACATTTATGTACTGTACATTACAGCATAAGAACATAAGAATGTACAATGATACAAGAATAGGCCATTCGGTCCATCTAGACCAGTGCTTTTCAAACTCAGTCCTGGGAACACCCTGTGTTTTCTAGTTTTCATTCCAACCGTGGTTGCGATCCCAGAATTGTAACAAGCCATTAATATTTCTTAATGAGATGTTTTTAGGGATTATTTACCCTCTTAAGCAATTTAGTGCAATAAGCACAATGTGAACATGAGACTTGTAATCTTCATGGCATGTATAGCTATTTCTGACAGTGATGCTTATGAGGGTATCCATCTAAACATGAAAAGTACCCAAGCAAGAAAAATTTACATTCTGTTAAAATTCTGGGATTGAAACAAAAACCAGAATACTGAGGTGGTCCCCATGACCAAGGTTGGGAACCACTGGTCAACAGAGCATCCAGCATTGCTTCTGGCCTGGACTTGAACACCATTTGTCTTTGGCTCTTTTACATGACCTTGCAACCTGTTCCACTGTTGACACACTATGATATCACTCCATCAGTTACTCTTTAATTAATTTCCACCAAGTTCCCTCCCACTCTGTTAATTGTTTTTTTTTAATGGATTTTCAAGGAAATTGTGTTTGCAGAGTTCTGTGTATAAGTACTGTTCTGATTATAAGTGGGTGTGGCTTCTTTGTTTCCCTCTCAGAGTTATGGAAGATCCTGGCCCTGTTCTACTACCCTGCTCTCTACTACCCCCTGCTGGCTAGTGGTACACTGCGTAGCAAGGCAGCATACGTGCTGGGCAGCCTGCTATCCTGGGTGCATCTGGGCGTCCTTATCTGGCAGAAGGCCGAATGCCCGAAGACTCCTCAGGTGAGAGGACAGCTGGAAGCCTCAATGCCCTGGGTTTACAGTTATGACTGCAGCATTCAATAAAGTACAAATAGAGCCCCCCCCCCAATCCCCTAGCCCCACAAAAAAGTGTCCTAATAACACAAGTGTTGTGCCACACTTGCATTATTCTACAGCTTGGCTTATTCCAGTCTTTCCTGACAGGTTGACTGAATTATCACTGATTTTGCACTGACATATTGGCAACTGTCATTTGAAAAAAGAAGGGGGTAGGGTAGGGTTATTCAGTCTAAGCATTGGCACTTTCGTTCTTGAAATGATTCTGTGTCCGCAGTTACAATACTGTAGTGGTAACCAGCCCTGTTTCTGGAGGTCTATCATCCTGCAAGTTTTTATTTCAACCCTAATTTGGCACACCTGACTCTACTAATTAGCAGCTCAACAAGGTCTTTAGCTGTTGAATGAGGTGTGCATTGTTGGAGTGAGAGTGAAAACCTACAGGACGGTAGATCTCCTGGAAAATGATTGGTTACCACTGCAAAACTGCATGCATCCTACATGCTATTGTCAGTTTCTAATGCAACTAATGCTAATGTAGCATTAGCAACAAACCATTAGCTCGCTACAAATGTTAACTTTGTAAGCAGGCACTGTTCAGTCTTTAGAATAATACATGGGCTCACTATCGTTGTCAAGAACTAGAGATGAAGCTGGGGTATTAATCAACCTTCTTTTAAAAGGATTTTTTCAAGGTTCCTATATGGAAAAAGAAAAATGAGTTTCTGTGGGTTACGAAATCCTGTGGCTTTGCTAATTAGGATCTTACAAATACTGGAGCTGATGTCCCTTCACTAGGGGTTCTTTCAAGCTTCCTCCATGCCATAAAATTCTTCCCTCCATCCTTATCCAGATTTGAAACAGGGCCACCCCCACCATGGGCCCCTGACTTTAACACACACACAACAGCTTTATTTGAAAGTTCTGCTAAATTAAATGAAGAGAGTGAAGTTTCCAGACAAATTTGTTCTGCTGTGAACCTATTTAAATCAAGAGGATTTATCCCCTCCACTGCCTCACCGTGTTTATCACTTTACAGTCCCTTAGTCTAGTAGGGATAAGACCGTCCATGCTTGACATTGTGAAACTTTTTATCTCCTTAAAATGAGCAAGAGGAGAACTTGCCAGAATCTGTAAGTCCTTGGAGTTTACTGAGCTGGGTGCTGAGAGGTGAGACAAAGGCTGTAGGGATATATAGGACAAGCAGGCGCCTAAAGCTTATCTTTGGGTTGCTTAATTAGCTGAGTGAAATGTGTAACAATTTCAATTACCTATGAGACAGGAGTTTGCCAGCTTACACTGGCAGCAAGCAAGTGTGGGAGCGGCAATTTATACCCCATCATCACATCTCTGTGCTGTGGTACAGTGCAGTGCGATGGACGGGTGACACAGAAGGTGGGAACAGGGTAGCCAGTTAGAAGTCTTTGTTCCCTAGAGAAAACCCATTAACCACTGGGGATTGTTTGCTTTGCATATGGTGGGGGTTGAAATTATCCACCTTTCGCCAGACTGGCTCTTGCCATAATCCCTTGCTTTTGCATCCCTTGATTTATCCTGGCCTATGCCACCAAAACCAGTGCACTGTGTTACATGTGAAAATCTCTGTCGTTAGGCCATGGAGCCAGGCTGAGGTCTAACACTCTTGTCTCTACCCCCCCCCCCCCCGCAGATCTATAAGTTCTACGCCCTGTTTGCCAGTCTGCCTCAGATGGCAGGCCTGGTGTTCCTTAGCCTCCATTACCCCCTGCTCCTGCTGAAGAGCCAGAAAGAGGCCAGCACCACGGAGACCAGCGATGCTGCTGAGGTGAGCAGTCAGAGGAGGCGGAGCCAACACACAACAAGTGTGATGTGCAGAACGTCCTTCTGTCACAATGCCAGTCCATCATCAGTCTTCATTTTTGCTTTTATGTTTTCTTTGTTTAACCAGGCACGTCACCTGAGAACTCAATTTTCCTTCACAGTGATGGCCTGGGAAAACAAAGAGGGTCAGGAATGCCAGTGGCTACCAGTGTAGCCAGTTGTGGAACAGAGGGTGTAATTAGGCGGCCAGAAGTAGGAAGTCCGTGTTAATAGGAATTAGGACACTAGGGTCTTACTGTGTGAGCCAGTGTGTCATTCTGTCAGCTGTGCTACATGCTCCATTCTGTCAGTCATGCAATGCAAAACACTCCATTAATTTGCCCATGTCACCCGGGCCATTCTTTCAGGCAAGCAGTGTACTACGCTCTGCTCCATCACCTTACATGACGCTGCCTTGAATTCAAACAGATTTAAAAGAGATTTATTTGCTGTAATCTGGATAATTCCTTCATGTGACTTGATGGCTGAAGCAATGTTATGTCAGGTAAAAACTACTGCGTGATCTATATTTAGACCGGTGGGATTGGTTGATTAATCACAAAGAAACCATTAAAAGCAGTTTTAAGGCCATTTTTAAAGGTCTGAAATCGGTTTATACGGTTTAAAGTTCTTTGTCCCCCTGATAGGCCGATCTAGCTGACAGTCTGCAATTTGTACGTACAAACTTTAATGCCAGAGTGAAATGATTATGGGAGCTGCCAGCACATGCTAGGGGTATATGTATATGCCAAAGCAACATTCCAGAGCCTTAGTCATTGTAATCAGCTTTGACAGCATTGGCTTATGCAAATGTTCCTGAGCAGATTACATGTGCATAGCATTGTTTCACATGGAGAGTCCACAATGCTGCATTCATTTGATGTAATCCCTGAGAAAAGTCTTCTTATGACACAACACAGCGAGCACAATTCTGATTGGTTCATGTTACATGATGTTACATTACATCTTATTATTCAGCATTTAAACTGTAATTTGCAAGGGGGCGAGCACTAATATCTGGTGTATCTTGAGAAATACATGGGGGGAGAGGGGGTTGGATGGATAATAAAATAAATGTAACAAAATTATACAGATTGACTGTCTTAGCTCTGAACAATTGCCAAAATGTTTAGTATACTGGCCTCTGTAATATATAATATTTATAATATATTGAACAAATGCTTGATGGGCTGTTCACCCAATGAGGGAAAAAAAAGAAAAATTAAACTTTCTAACAGATTAAAGTAAATCTGAAGTATGCATTTCTAATGCATCATGTATATGTATATAAGAAAAACAATAGGTTTATTATATTGATGCAATACATAGCCTACAGCCTAAGTTCCCTGAGTGTCATTCATTTCCATTTCTTTCACTGTCACCAGGGTCTTGACAGCAGCTACTATAAAGATTATGTCAAGAAAATATTAAAGAAAATCCCTTCTAAGACCAGGTAAGGATTTTGAGTACAGAGCACCAGAAACACGGTGTAAAAATTGATAGAAAGATTGATTTTCAATCTGATAATAACTAGTAAAAATCTATTCGGTAGCACTTTTAGTTTGTCTATTTAGGATTCAATACAGATAAATAAAGCACAAATTAATGCACAATAATATAATTTAATTATTATCATATATAATTTAATAGATTAATATTATTGTAACCAACTAGTTTTTATAAGATATATGGGGCATACATCAGATTATGCTTTTTATAAGATATATGGGGCATACATCAGATTATGCTGCTGCTTATCATCAGTTGCTCCATCAGTTTATCTCAGTTATTACCTCATTATATGATTAAATATTATCACAAGGACTGTGCTCATTATTTAATCTGGATCATAACTGGGTCAGATGCTTGTTTAAATGAATTTGACTTTTTAGATGAAGGTAAAAGTACCCCCTGGCCAATACCTGCAAAATATGCTACACAGATGTGCAATGTATGTATGATATAATAAAATAATTTTCCATTAAATGTTTGTAGTAATTGATTTTATTTGTGCCTAAATGGTTAAAGTATTTCAGGGTTTTGGGCCAAGATCTAGTCCTGATCAAGGTACACTACATCGCCAAAAGTATGGGGAAACCTGACATCCAACATCTCATCCAAAATTATGGGCTAATATGGAGTTGGTCCACCGTTTGCTACTGTAACAACCTCCACTCTTCTGGGAAATCTTTATACTAGATATTTGAGCATTGCTGCAGGGATTTGCTTCCATTCAGCCAGAAAAGCATTAGTGAGGTTGGGCACTGATCGGTGATTAGGCCTGGCTCGTAGTTGGCTTTCCAATTGATCCCAAAGGTGTTGGATGGGGTTGAGGTCAGGGCTCTGTGCAGGCTAGTCAAGTTCTTCTACACCATTCTCAACAAATGTGTGCCCGGGCATTGTCAGGCTGAAACAGGAAAGGGCCTTCCCCACACTGTTGGGCAAGCACAGAATCATCTAGAATGTGATTGTGTGCTGTAACATTAAGATTTGCCTTCACTGGAACTGAAGGGCTAAGCCCGAACCATGAAAGACCAAGGGGTGTCCGGATACTTTTGGTCATATAGTGTATTTTGAATATTTTGTAATCTCAATATTCTAATACTGAGACCTACTTCAGGTGAAGTGCCTGCCAACTGCTGTACAGAGTAGGTTTTCTTCTGGTGACAGTGAATAGTGTAAGCTATTTTCAGTGTGTTATTGTTGATATACCTCCACTGTTTGGGTTCTGTGTGTGTGTGTGTGTGTGTGTGTGTGTGTCACAACAGCACTTACATGATTACTCCATTTTCTTTTCTCAGTACCTCCAGCACAGACAAGCCAAAACTGTCCAAGAGACTCTCTGATACCCTGAAAGCTTACATCTACACTCCAGAGGAAGGTGAGACAATAAGTTGCACTCTGTGTAGAAGGAAGAACACAGACAGAAAGTTGCACTCTGAAGTAAGGAATGTGAGGGGAAATAGTGAGGAAAAGAGAGAGCTGAATTTTTAAACGTCTGTGACCGAGCCATGACACTTGTTTTAGTACTAAAGCAGCAAATGCTTTCAGTGGTTCTCTGAGTGAAAAGCCTCCTTTTCAACAGCATCTTGGGTGCATAAACTCAGAGTCACCTCTTTCCCTCCTAGCACAGTCTAAGACTTGCTTCTTTTCTATCGGTGCTCTTCACAATTCATGTGGAATCTCTGTTACTACAGACTTGTATTAATATGTCTCCAGTATTATCATGCTTATGCCTGACAGTTTATTACATTTAGTTTTTGTGTACTAACTGCTGTGCATCTAACCATTTTGTAATATAGTAAGTTTTATATCAGACCTGGGTCAAATACGTATTTGTTTTGGATTCAGATACTTTTCTAAGCTTTACTGATTTTGTCTGGTGTATTGGAACCAATGAAATACTCTCAGAAAGTACAAGCCCCGCCTTCTGGTCATATTGGCAGGCTCAATTATACCACGCAAGATCAATGGAACACAGAAGTATTTGAATCCAAAAGAAATACATATTTGACCCAGGTTTGTTTTATATACAGTATATATCACTTTTCATACACTACGGTGCTTGCTGTCTAATAAAATTAGGCAATAAAAGCAGCAGGATTGATATGTATGTATGAACTATGTTGTTCATCACTCTGGATAAGAGGACTTGCTGAACAAATACATGTTAATGCAGTGATAAGTGCTTGTCTCCAAATGCTTTGATGATGCTGCTTTTATTCGGTTGTTGATTTTTGGACTTCTCTCATCACCAGTGTTCAGGATTCCCATTCTGCTGGCCGCATCTGTGTTAGTGTCTTTCATTGCCATCTATCAGGTACGTGGTTTTATCTCATTTTAACATGCCTCACGCCTAGCTAGCTCTGCACTGCTATGTAAGAAGAATCTCCTCAGTTGGGAATCTCTGTAAGTCAACCTGTCACAGCTTTTCAGTATTGTTCCAGCACTACAATAAGAAAAATAAAAAAAATCATTGTTCAGTTAACTAAGGAGATTTTAATTGTGCGGCTCTAAGTCGCCTTGTTATTTCACTGTTTGCGGATACTTACAGTCGCATCTTCTCTCCTCTAGATGACGCTGTTACTGGTATCAGCATTTGTGCCCACTCTCCATATTGTCCGTGCAGGGGTGGATGAAGATATCGCCTTCCTCTTGGCTGGCTTCAACATCCATTTGTCAGATGACCGGGCGGAGGTTGTGAAGATTGTGGTCTACTACATGTGGTGTGTTGAGGGTGGGTGTCTGTTTTCCTCTTGACTGTCATAAATATTTCAACAAATCATAGAGCCATCTTGTGGGGAGAAAAGGCCTCCAGTTGGCTTATGTAATCGATGATTGACAGCCTATGGTAACCCATTCTGGGGTTAACAGAGCCTCAGCATCCCCACCTCCCAGGGCTGACTTGTGACTTGTGACGTGACTTGTGTCATGTGACTATGTGTTTCAGTGTGCTACCTCTCTGCCATGACGTTATCCTGCCTGATCAGCCTGGTCATGCTCATGCGGTCCATGGTCTTGCACAGGTATGTACCTCACCCATCTGACCTCATCACTCCACTCAAGCTAGACCACATCACCCAAAATTATAATATGCCTGAGAGTGGTAAAATACTGACTCCAAAAAACAGGGAAGTGACCATATAGGCAAACAGTGATGACTGGGTATACTCACAGCATTCAAAACAGACAACACAAAACTACTCAAAGGAGCAGTGAAAGAGCAAAGATGAATGACTGTATCTGCACAGGTAAAACACAAAGGCTGTGTTCACTCACATCTCCCTGAGAAAATGAACCCAACAACACAAGGAATTCACTGGAAATGTGTCCATTATGTCATATTTATGGAAACATGTCTGCTGATGCCACTTGCTTCCATGTTTGCATGTATTTCTGACACACATAGACTTGTACTTGAAATTTGGCAGCATTTTGATACCCATGTGCCTAATGTCTATTTCTTTACTTTGCTAAATGTTTTAAAAAACAGATTATGAAAATTGGTATGGCCTTATGATGCATGCTCTATCTAGATAATGCAGTCTGATTAAACATATTATTACTACCATAATAATAATAATAATAATAAGTACTGGAGGAATGTATGCTCTTTTCTTGGCATGGGTAAGATTGTTGTAGCTGTAGCTGCAGTCAATTTGGAAGACCCACGATCAAAAGAATTACAGTAATTTAACTGCTTAATGATAAAAGCATACTTACATGTTTCAATGTCAACCTGTGACAAAAAGGGTTTAATTTCAGAAATGTTCCTAAGATGGAAGAAGGCCACATTTGTTACAATTTTAATGTGAGCTTGAATGGTGAAGCCAGCATCCATAATAGCCCAGAGATTCTTTGCTTCTGATTTATCTGACCGTAGATGACCTGTGCTCTTCTGTTATTTTTTCTTTAATTTTGGACTAATAATTTAGACTTCTCCATTGTCTTCATTTAACTGAAGAAAATTCTGTCACAGTTTTATATCCTTTTTCAGTCATTGATTGTGTGAATTTTATTGTGTGAAATGGATTAGTGTAAACATGTATGATGATGTATTGTCTGTTGCATATCCACACAACTTGTTAAATGTTCCTTATAATGTGTGACCGAAATAAACTGTATTAATTCATTCATTCATTCATTCATTCATTCATTCATTCATTCATTCATATCTTACACACTCTCTCTCTTTCACACACACACACAATCACTCAAACTCAAATGCACTCACACTAAGGGTGCATATATGCACTCACAGCCACAGACACACACACTGAGTATTTAATGGGATTTCCATCCGCTCTTAAATGGACTAGGGCAATGCTCGATCATAGCTAATATTAGATTAGAAAAATTTAATTTTTATTATAGTCTAATTGTGCAGATAACCTTTACTGGGGCAGAAGCAGTTACTGCCTATAAGAATGGAAATTAGGTGGCTATTAAACGCTGCAATGGCAAATTAGTGCTTAATGAGGCAGCAGTTTGCTTCTTTTTTACAAGTCTGTGTGTGCTAGTGAGAGTATGTGTGTGGTTATTCTGCTGTAGCAATTTACGTTTGCATTTTAGCATTGTAGGCTACTGCATTGTCAATGCACATTAATGTTTAAGTAGTGTTTTTACATTGTATTGGTGCATGTTCACATTTTAGAGATGTTTGCCTCATTTTTAAACGCATGTGTTAGAAGTTTAGGGGTGTAGGTTAATGCTTAGGTGATGTATTTTAAAATTTGTGATGTGTATGCTATCATTTTGGAGGTGCATATTGGCTTTGGTGGTATTCTTTGATGCATGGTAGCAATTTGTGTTATCTCCTTATTAGTTAATGTAAGCATGTTAGTGGTGTATGTTAGTGCTTTAGTGTTTGACCTTAATGTGAGTATGTTATCATTTCAGGTCTGAATGTTAGTGGTCTATGTTTGCTCATTAGTTGTGTATGTTAGCACTAAAGTGGTTAAATGATTGTGATTTGCTCTTTAGCAGTGTGTAGTGACTGTGATGTCCGTGTTTTGGCCCTTAGGTCAAATCTCAAAGCGCTGTACAGGGGAGGTGTGAACGATGTCCACAGCCGCCTGAAGGCCTCGCGACCCTCGCGCTCCGCCCTTGTGTGTTGGATGGGCTTCACCAGCTACCAGGCTGCCCTCGTCTGCATAGGTAAGCTTCCCGATAGGTTTCCCGTGGGATAAATAAATTCTATTGTGCAGGGCAGGACCCTGCAGATGTCTGAAAATTCTAGCACAGTGTCTCCCATAGCTTTATAGTTCCTATGCACTCAAAGCCATGATTTAAAAAACATTTTTTATAGTTGTATTATGTATAAAGAACAATTAAACAGTACAACACTGAGTCTATTTTATTCAGTTGAGATCTTACATGAGCCTTAATCCTGAAAGTTCATATGCTGGCCAGTACCGGAGGATTTGGTATTGGTCTACTGGACACCATTTTGATTTGGTGGGCTGCCAATCAGAAGTGAACTTGAAGGGAATAGACTGCCATGTCAGATTTACAGTTGGTATTGTTTTACTGTTTATAAATTTGGAAAAAGTAAGTATACATAGTTCTCTTGTGGCTTAATGAGAACTTTAATTTAAGCAAAGAGTGATGACACTGGGTCTTTAAGGGTTAAGGAAATGATGCAAGCATGTCAGAGGGCAGTCCAAGGCCATGTCATTATATTTGCTGCACAGTGTCTCAGTGAATCCTTAATGTACAAACACTCAGATCACAATCTGAAATGTCTCTGCTGCTCAAACAGTCAGTCAGTCAATCAATCAATCAACCAATTCATCAATCAATAATTCAGTCTTTATTTTAGTATAGCACTATTAAGTATTGTCACACGGCAATTAGAAAATCAGGCTGTACCTTGGAAAGAGACGGCTTAGGTAGGGACTAAATATTAATTTTAGAGGACACATGATGAACAAGAGGCCACACCTTGCTCTTTTTAATGACTCGTTGTAGACAATGCAGTTAAAATATGACAGCAACAGCCGGAATGCTTGTACATAAGTCTGCCCATCACCCATCATATTAAAGTCTGCATGTATAAGTGGATCCTTTGGATGTTTACATTGTTCAGTTAAATTCTTATTATATCGCTTCAGGGAATATCATCCAAGTGAATCATGATTTTTTCTGAAACTGCACTAAATCTCTCAGAATGTGGAAAAATAAATTCTGATCATCATTAATTTTGCATTATTATTATTATTTTATTATTATTGTTATTATTATTATTATTATTACTATTATTATTACTATTATTGCTATTATTATTGTTGTTGTTGTTGATCATTTGTGTACAGGTAATATTGTGAGGCTGAATCGGCTGACATTTACCATTTTTATTGTTCAAAGTTAGTTTTCAGAAGAATAGTTGAGGTATGTCTTCCTTTACTAATTACCAGTAATTAAAGTTACTTTGTTGTTATTGTCATTATCACTGAACTTGTGGGCAAGCTGTAACCCATACACACTTGAAACTGTCTCCATAGGGATGGTCATCCAGACGATTGTATTCTTCATCTGTCTCCTGTTCGCTGTTTTTCTCCTCATCATTCCAATCCTGCACGGGCAGAACCTCATACTCTTCAACATGCTCAAGAGCACATGGTCAGTCACCTTTTGATGACATCATCCCTATGCTGCAACAATATCATAATCATTTATCCACCCATCCCAAAACAATGAGGTGGAGGGATACTTTTGTGTTGCAGCATACCGTAGCTGAATTAGTGTTGTGTAGTTTGTGTGGCATGTATTGTGTGAAGTCTCTGATCACATTTTATGTTAACAGTTCTTAGTAGTTGTCTAAAATCTTTTACTGGGGACAGAAGCAAATATAATCTATACAAATAGTAAGTGGCGGGACTTTTGATATTGAATTTCGTCCTCTCAAATAAATGGTTGTTGTACTTTTCTGGGGTGCATGTGCTTTGTGCTCTGTAATTGTGGTGACACGTTCTTTATGCTTTGCTGTATTGCTACGCTCTGGTCGAAACCTTCAAAGTTTTGAGACACGTACCTCCGCCCTGTGTTTCTGCTACTACTGTTTCACGGCTGTATTTTGAGCCGTGGATTATGACCAGTTATTGTAGTGTGTTACGAGTTGTATGTGGCATATGACTTTTGGAATGTGCTGTGTGTCACCTGATACCATCTGTGTTGCTTTGCCACAGGCCCTATTGGTTGACGTTGCTCTCTGTCTTGGTTATTCCTCACGTGGCTGCCAAGCTGGCCTTCATCAAAACGGATGCAGGGACAAGGGACTTGGACAACAGGTACTGTTCATTATGATGTCATACTGCCCTACATATTGTTTCGTATGCCATGTTGTACGTACTGTTAGGACAATCATAATGCTTGAGAGTGATAAATCATTGCTCAGAACTGGCCGCAATTTTGAATTTCACATTTCAACATGTCAGGCCACAGGGTGTTGAACTCAGAAGGTTTGGGAACCAGTAATGGTGTAGTGTACGGCACTGAGCGCTGTTTACCTCTGAGCAGGAGCGCTCTGTTCCTGCTGACTTACCTCCTCTTCCTGGTAAACGTCCTTGTGGGGGCGTTTTTGGGGGCGTGGCGGTTGGTGGTCACCGCCCTCTACAACATCATCCACCTGGGCCGCATGGATATCAGCCTGCTCAACCGCGGGGCGGAGCCTTTCGACCCTGGTGAGTTCATGTCCAGTTATGATACCCACTCAAACACATTCCCATAATGTGAAGCTTTCATCTGGAGTAACCCGGCTTTTTCCCACTTTGCATATCATTTTGATTCCTGACAGACACAATGGGCCTCATTCACAAAACTTTTCCTAAATTATTCTTACTTTCGTTCTTTAAAATGTTCCTACAAAAAAAACAATATGAGATTCATGACACATGTGTAGACCTTTGTCTTTGACTGTTTGTAAATTTTATGCGCAATCCTTTTCGGGTGATTTGCATAAGGAAACAGCCATGAACAAATACAGATAAGAAAAAAATTATGAATGGCAAAATGTTCTTGATGATCATGCACATACGATCATCATACAATCGTACATGTTTCACGAATGAGGCCCATTGTCTTTTGTCTTCTCTGCTGAGCTCATTTTAACATACAGTTGTAATGTTAGATCTTCATGGAAACATTTTCAGGCAACACTTTGTCCGGCTTTTTTTTTTTTTGGGGGGGGGGGGGGGGGCGTTTAATCAGTTTTTACACCCAGTTTTACTCCAAATTTGGAAGGTCCTTACATTTCATGAGGAGCAAACTACCCTGTCCTTGCCAATTAAAATCCCCACCCCCACCTAAGTGATACCATAAGCAATTATTCAAAGCCCTGCAGAGCGCTGCCTACTATCAGCACTGGCATAGTCAGGAGTTCATATCGGACCGCAAAGCACCTGACCGCATTGTTTTTTTTGTACATTTCATATGAAATGGTTTGGTTTTACTGTGAGATTACTGCATTCAGTGATATGAATTGGCCCACCTACATTTACTTTATGCACTGGTGTGTCTCTTTCAGAAAGGCTGAGATATACAGTAATAGTCATCAAACTTGTTCTCACTTTTGCTTCATTGAATCACTTGTTTATTTATGAGGTTTCTTTCTGTGGAGAAAAGTGTACCAGGAATTAATCTCTGAAAAAATTATATTCCTGCATAATACAGTAATGCTGATGCTATAAATGTGACTTTTGTTAAAATATTGCTGGGTGCAAAACCCCTAAACCTAAACAGAAATCCTTGTAATTCCATTAAACCTGAGAGATAACACAACCACAAGGATGAAGCAATAATAAGACAGGCCAATAAGAAAATACGTGAAAGCTGCTTTTTATGTAATGAAATCTCTGTCTCTCTCTGTGTGCAGGGTATTCTTGCTATGTGCAGTATCTGAGGATAGAGGTGAACCAGTCCCACCCCGTGATGAAGGCATTCTGTGGGCTGTTGCTGCAGTCAGTCAGAAGGGATTGCAGTGCGGTAAAGAAGATGTGTGATGCAGAGGAGGGTCAGTAACGCTTTGTGATCTTACCACCTTCCAGTGTAATATTTGTGTGTTATTACCTGTTATGGTCATGTAAGCATTTAAATCTTAATAAAACCATCCATCCCCACAGGTTGAGAGCTACAGTGGGGAATGTCTGAGAGATATTATCAAATTATATAAAAATATTAAGGCTTTGACTGTAATGGGGCAAAAAAAGCCTTTAATTTCTGATGTGTAGATTTGTAGAGGTATAAGGTGGCTGCAGTGCTTGAGTCTCATTGAGACAGAGGAGTGAGTGGGAGTGAGTGGTTTCAGATGTTATCTTCTTGCCGTATTGGAGCTGGTACTATATGACCTGCACTAAGTGGGTAAAAACAGAGCCGTGGTGACACCAGAGTGCAGTCAGCCGGGCGCCGGCAGCACAGCTGAGGCTGATTGGAGGTGACAGGCAGGGTTGGCATGGCGAGGGGCGGGGCTAGTGGGAGTGCCGTAAATGAAGCGCTTTCTCGGAACGCAGCAGGGACACAGCATGTGGTCCCCGCGATGGTGCCGTGACAGTGAGCTCAGAACCACCGTCCTAGTTTTTCCTATTTGTAGAGTAGGCAGGGTATTTATTATGTATTTATGAAATTGCTTTTCTATAATTTCTTTTGTATTATTATGCATGTATATGTTCAGTTTCCTGCCCTGCGTATGGAGAATGTGGGAAATGTTCAGCACAGTTTGCCACATGGGAAATTAGTTTCCTCATTAGGGATCAATGAAAGAAAGTCCATCCATTGAGTTCAGTATCCAAATGCTTAATGCTTTTACACATAGGCACACAGACACACACATATACAGATGGGTGACAAATTAAAGGAAACACCAACATAAAGTATCTTAGTAAGATGTTGGGTCATTTTGAGCCGCGAGAACAGCTTCAATGCACCTTGGCATAAATTCTACAAGTCTCTGGAACTCTACTGGAGGGATGGAACACCATTCATCTGAAAGATATTCCCTCATTTGGTGTTTTGATGATGTTGGTGGAGAGTGCTGTCTAACACATTGGTCCAAAATATCCCATAGGTGTTCAATTGGGTTGAGATATGATGACTGCAAAGGCCATAGCACATGATTCACATCATTTTCATATTCATCAAACCATTCAGTGACCCCTTGTGCCCTGTGGATGGGGGCATTGTCATCCAGGAAGAGACCACTCTCAACAAGATATAAATGTTTCATAATGGCATAAAGGTGATCACTCAGAATAACTTTGTATTGATTTGCAGAGACCCTTCCCTCTAAGGGGACAAGTGGACCCAAACCATGCCAGAAAAATGCCCCCCAAAGCATAACAGAGCCACTGGACCCACTCACTGTAGGGGTCAAGCATTCAAGCCTGTACCGTTCTCTTGGTGTATGCCACACATGCGCTTGTTCACTTGTCAAGAATATGGTGAAGGATGACTCATCTGACCGTATCACTTTTTCCACATCTCTGTAGACCAGTGCCCATGGTTTTTTTTACCACTGAACTCTCAAATGTGCATTTTTCTCTGTAATCAGGGGTTTATGCACTGCAACCCTACTATAATATCCCTCTCTATGTAGTTGTCAATGGACTGTTCTCGCTGACACAGTCTATTCACATCCTGCATTGACATTCTCAGTCACCTGAGGAAGAGGTGCTCTTCTGTTTTTCCTTACATATCTCACTAATGCACAAGCATCACATGAATGTGTGCTTTTGGCCACAATTTCCAACCCTATTTACTGATGTCTTTCCAATAAATCTAAATGCAGATGTCACTTTAGTCACTGTTCCTATTGAAACAGTAGCCAGTTGAGCAGTATTTGTGACTGAAGCTCCTGCCGTCAATAATGCCATTAATAATGCACCCTCTCCCCAAGTCACTTAGATCTTGTGCTCTTGCCATCTGTATCTAAAATCAAGGTCAACTGGGCCGGCTCAGCTTTTTTATACATGCTACAGAGCATGATAGGATGTTAATTGTTTAATTGTATCATGCAGTACACCTGTATGGACGTTTCTACGCTAATTTATTCAGGTTTTTCCTTTAATTTGTCCTTGTTCTGTATACATAGAGTGTATGCAATATTCATGTTCAGAATTTCAGGATTTAAATCGTTTATCTTGAATATGCTAAATTGACATTATGACATTAATTATGGACTCCTGTCTTAAGCAGATAGACCAGGTTAATTGAGTCATTTATGTCTCTGTACCTCAGAACTGGAAGCAGCTTAATGGCAAACTCAAAACACTCCATCAGTGCTTTACCATAGTAATGCGGTTCATATTCACTAATACACTACATACACTACACACTTTCAGGTGGCTTTTCTCTAGGTTGGTTTGAAGATTAAACTTCACATGTACTTTTATCCTGCACCTGGCCAAATACTGGTTGGATGTGCACACAGCTACTCTGCTGGGCTTTTACTGGGCTAGGTACCAAGCCTCATGGCTGAATATGGTGTCATAAAGCAAAAAACAAAATTGTACAACAACCAATAAAAGCACCTAAATAGCCAGTTGTGGGTTTCAAAAGATATCTTATCTGCATTATGGAGCTTGTACTGCAACACCTAAAATGGTAGACCTGATTTCACACCAAGAGGAATTTTACTCCCTTTTTTCCTGAGCAAAGGCTTAAATACTGAAAACAAAACCAAACTGAAAGTCTGTGAATTATCATATAAATAAGGAGAGAAAATAATGATCATACCGTGTAAATTGGAGCAGAATATTGAACTGAAAACAAAAAAAATTGTAATTGCTCATGCAATAAACATTTTAAGCTGTTCCAGTTAAAAACCAAAAAAAAAAACAGGAGGATGTTATGAATCTCCCTGACAGTGTGATGGGTCTCTCGTTCCTGCTCGGTAGAGAGCCGGCCTCTCCTCGCCTTCCTGACCGCCTGCTCCATTCCTTCAGGCATCCAGCTCGTGGGTCAGGAGAAGTGGCAGGCCAGGTCATCCAGCGCCAGGCGTGCGCGGGCGCGCTGGCTCCTCCTCCTCACCCTCGTGAATAACCCCACCTTGGTGGGCTCCAGGAAGCCCTTCCATAAGCCAGGCTCTGAAGGCCTTGTGAACGGGACGCTCAGCCACGCCTCTGCTGCTGCCAACGCCGCCGCGGAGCCCAGCAGGAAGGATGGCGGGAAAGACAGTGAAACGCCGCGCCCGTCTGACACAACCCGCCCACCCTCGAAAACGCACCTGGTGTGAAATTGGCTTAATGGAAGTAGACAAGTGACACTACCTTTAATGAATCACTTCCTAGCTTTGTGGCTTTACCAGGATATTATGAGGGGTTGTTGCTCTTTATATCATACAAACCTTTGGAAGCCCTTTTAAGGCCTACATAACTTTGTGAGCTTGGAATTATTACCTCTGTAAAACATTTGTAAAGAACAGTAGAGCTTTATGACAGATGTAGTAAATATAGATATACACATTGTTATGTAAAAATTAATTACATGAAAACATCTAGCACTACTTGTTAAATGTCTTAAAGGTGAACTTTTTTTTGACTCGATTAAGGTATTAAAACCGCTTTGTATAAGTTAACTTCCGCTTAAGACTATCTGTGTGGGGCTCTAGAGGCAGCAGCCGGCAGCTTCCTGTCATGAATGGTCTAGATCTGAAATGGTTTTCCATGTCAATCCACTCCCGCTGTTTTTTTTGTTTGTTTTGTTTTGTTTTTGCGCACTTATTCAGAACTAGACGATAGCGAAGGATGCACTCCATTCCAACCTGAAAGGCTGTTTATGGATCTATATAATGCTGTTTAATGGATTTCGTTTATTTTAAGCATCCTTCTGTTTTCACACTTAATGTAATATTGGATGTAGTAAGCATTGCTAATACTCACTTATAAAAAAAAAAAAGCAATATATGAATATATAATATTTTACGATTGTCGTGGTAACACGCTTTCACCAGTAATTTTATTGTTGTTTTCCTTTAATTATCAGTATTGTCTCAGGGTCAAAGGTAATGTTATCCAACACTTCACTCTTTGTTGCTCTTTCATTTCCTTGATGCCTGAGACCTCCAAAGTGTTTTGAACATTTAAGAATGAATGCTAGATGTGATTAGAATTAAAAAGGTTTAAACGAAAGCTGAAATGGTCTCGCTGCTGTGCCAAGATTTGTCCCAAAATATGTCTCATTCAACAGGTGGAAAAGTGTATAACAAAACGGCAATTTCACAGTGAAAACATTAGTTTACGCGTGTGAATGGGTACAGCGCTTCTAAGTATTCAGACGCCAAGAGAAATACGCGCCTTCCAGTACACATATCATATGCATAAGTTATTTACCACACGGAGCTACACCACTAAATGGTAAATGGACTGCATTTATATAGCGCTTTTATCCAAAGCGCTTTACAATTGATGTCTCTTATTCACCCATTCACACACACTCACACACCAACGGTGAAATTCTGCCATGCAAGGTACCAATCAGCTCGTTGGGAGCAATTAGGGGTTACTGTAGGTGATCAGGGACACTTTGACACGCTCAGGGCGGGGGATCGAACCGGCAACCCTCCGACTACCAGACAACCGCTCATTTATTCAGGTTTTTCTAAGGATCGTTCCTGCTGTGAAAAAATCTGTCAAACACAGCCGCTTTGCAACAACGTGGAATAATTTACAAAAATTAAGAAGCCTACAATTGACAATGATTTACAAAGTGCTCTGTGTATGAAGGTCGCCCTCGTGCTAATAATTGCGGTTTTTTTTATTTTTATTAAAATATTTCTAAGTAGGCTATAGTTGCGAGTGTAGTAATGGCAAGTCTGGTAAAACCAAACAAAAAAGCTAAATAGAGGTTTTAAATAGGCCACCAACCGTCGCCGTTGATAGCGAGCCTAATAGTTTACATTAGTTCAGCCATAATAAACTAAACGACTTGATTCCAAATCAAAACCCTGATGTGGATTAAGATAATACTCAAGCTACTGTGGGTTAAATAGGCTAGTCGTCCAGATGATTTAAGAAAATAATGCAGTTAATTTATTGCGACTATTTCAAGCATTAACTAAAACCGAATTTAATATCGGAAGGATTTCGTTTTCCTTTAAAAAATAAGTTTTTTTTTCTTTCTGTGAGATGCGAATAAAATATGCTATTCGGGTCACGTGCACTCGTCGGACACATGAATATTCTGTCCTGGTTGTATCGGTGAATATGCACGCGCAGAAGTTCTAAAAATTATTTATGTAAGATCGAAAAAGTCCACGTTTCATGTATTTACACGTTTACCATTAGCTACCTACAACAGATCTATTTGACAAAAGCTCGTCTGCACATAAAAAGCCACCAAAGCCACTAATAAATAATTTTCGTTTCTTTTGTCACAATTCGAATAGGCGTACATATAGTCCTACAATGAGACCTTTTCGACCATAGCCGTCATTCATTTTACTTGAATTTTACATATTTCATAAATAAAAAGTATGCGCATTACACTTTTGCATTTGAAATGATAAACAACAAAACAGCCGGACTGCAAATTTAACGTTCAATATTTTATTAATTTTACGTAGGCTACATTAACATATCAAAAATGTAAAGGGATGGGAGATCTTTAAAATATTGTTGGACAGTTAGGCACGTAAAATCCGCTATGCGTTGATTCACATTACACTCAAAGCCGTCAGACGTATTTTTCTTTTCTTTTTCTTTTTTCAGGAAAAAATACAATTAAAAAAGATTTTTATCGAGGTTACAGCACACAATAATACCCACATAAAAGCCATATGCACTATCAAAGCACATATAAAAAGACTGTTTATGTGTGACATGCCACAGACAAATATATACAGCTAAAAATATTCAACATTTCAGAAAAGAGCGAATCTTAAACTAACATTTTTGTAAATCCACAGTAGGTGTAACACTGTGTGTTGGCAATGACCGGGAATTTCCAGCATTTGCTTTACTGTCAGACAAGTAAAAAAAATAAATTTTATTTTAATCAGGATTAATAGAATTAAATTCACGCGAGTTCAAGCCTCTGCCTGCTAAAAAGCAAGTCGCCTAAGCCTGCTAAAAAGCAGGCGTGAAAAACACAATGAGAATGAATGGCATTCCAACGCGCTGTTTGTACTACGTGTATATTCCTCGGCTTTTACCGGTTCTGATCGGATATTTATTTCACAATTTTCAAATTGTCAGAAGGCAATGTTTTACGTTCTGAAAATGGCGAACGTTAACCTTTAAATGAACAAAACGTGTCCACAAATATGCCCTTCAAGAGTGTTCGGACCCTGTTTGAATGAATGATCACTTAGGGACCTGTGACGCCAAATATAAGGCAATTTATTACAGGTGTGTATCCCATTGAACTTGTATAAAGCATTAGGTTATTTTTAACTGCCACTCTGTGATTAACGGGTGAACCGCCTTTCGCTCTAAAAAATACCCAAGACAATGACCGATCTAATTGCCAGTTATAAAATTTGGTTTAAAAAAAAGAAGAAAATTACAGGCTGGCACCAGGAGCTGGCTTCAGTTTTGAAGTTCCCGACCACAGAGTCAAGAGTCAGACTGTTTGTAGTTGCCATTGATTTCTTCTGAGATGTTCACCGCCTCTGCCCCGAGAGGTAGTCGATCGCTGTATTCGGAGCCCACTTCAAATTCCTCCTGGTTTGTTTTGGAATGGGACACAGGAATGGAATCCGTAACTACACTGCCCTCTGTGTCTCCTTCCTCACCCTCTTCCTCACCCTCAACCTCGTTTTCCACCTCCCCCTCATCCCCCTCACTCTCACCAAACTCACTGCCATTATAGTTCTTCTCAGATTTCACAAAAGACGCTCCGGGATCAAAATCGGCAGCCACTTGCTTCTCTATCTGATCCGGATTCTGCGTCTTCATGATTAGTTTGTAAGTCTTCCCTTGATATTTGTGAAATAAATGGCAGCACATGGCACCCAGCAAGGGGATGGTAGCCAGCACCAGCAGAAATATGCTGACCGCCACTATGATCAATAAGGACGGGATCTTCTTCCGGGTAGTGAAAACAACTTGGACCTGGCAGTCCGCGCCTCCGTATGTGAGGCAGAGTGTGTAATTGGTGCCAGCCTGAAGGCCTTTGAAGCCATAAGCATTGACACCCTCTTCGATCCTTGACCACTGTACCACAGAATGACCATTGCCAGTCTTTGTGCACAAGTATAATAGGTCTAGAGGGACTTTACTGTCTGCTGTTTGGTAAAGGTAAAAAGGTTCTTTATTTACAGTTTCGAGTTCTTGGGAAGGACTGAGGACATGTAGTGTGGCCTTGGTGTTAGGCAGTTGAAGAGGGTTTAGCTGGACCTTAGCTTCGGTCTCTGATACTTCCAAGGCAATGACACCGAAATCAAATGAGTACTGCTTCAGCTCGTCAGAGCTCAGATTGAAGGCGTGGTTGGAGATATATTGGGTTCCTCCATTCACACCACACTTGTTGGTAAATGGTGGGTCTTTGTTGTCCTTTTCTGCCTCATTATCAGTGACATAAGTTGATCCAATCAGTGCATTCTTTCCCTTTTCTTCAGACTTGGGCCAGCTGATTACATTGTTATCAGAGGTCTTGGGGCCCGAGTGATGGCCAAATTTATCTACTGTTGTGTCCAGCATGGAGTTGGTGGCGTGTTTCTGGCTACCAGCAACCACCACTTCGACGGCACTTCCTGCCTTGCCCACCTCGTTGACAGCCAAGCAGCTGTAGTTGCCATCTTCCTTTTTGCTCATGTGGGGGATGATGAGAGTACCATTTGCAAACACGAGAAACCGATTTCCATACTGTTGAGTATTCAAGGGTTGGTCATTTTTTTTTGTGCCTTTAGTGGTCAAACTGAACTCTATGTACTGGTTTCCAGCAAGTATTTCCCACTTGAGGTCTGGTCTGGGGTTCCCATTGGATTCACAGTTCAGGATCAGCATGAAGCCCTCATAGAGCTCAGTGTTCTCAATGTCAGGCTGGTAGGTTATTCTGACTGTCGGGGCCATGCAACCCAATCTGGGCATTTTTGCCACCAGCGCACCTTTCAGCTGCTCAGGAGCCTCACAGAGAATAGAGTCAGTCTCTGGGACATGGACCTTAGACTCTGCAATCCAATCCCTCAGCCATTCCAGCTTGCAAGCGCAGGTGAACGGGTTGTTGTGGATTTGTAAGTGGGACATCAAGGCCAAGGAGTCAAATGTCCCCTGCTCAACTGTGGTGAATTTATTGTTGTTGATGCGAAGAGACTTCAGGTCTTTGAGGTTGGCAAAGGCATCTTTGGGCAAGCTGACTATTTCATTGTTGTTGATCTTCAGCATCTGTAGGGAAGTGAGGTTGAGAAAGTCCTCCCATGGGAAACTGACAATCTTGTTATTGCTGAGATCCAGGTTGCGGAGCTGGACCAGAGGGGTGAGTGTGCCCCTCTCTATGGTCACAATCTTGTTGTGGCTGAGCCATAGGTTAGTCACTTGGATAACATTCACGAAGTCCTTCGACTTCAGTGAGGTGATTATGTTGGCGGTGAGACTGAGTGTCTTTGTATTGGACGGAAGCCGCGCGGGCACCTCTAGCAGTTGTTTGTAGGCGCAATTAATAACTTCATCCTTACACTCGCACACCTCAGGGCACGCTCGTGCAATCCCAGCAATAGCTGCCCACAGCGCGAGCCAGAGGAGGTACGTCGCTGCCATTTCAGGACCTGTGAGGGAATAGAATATTAATGACCATCATGTTTTATTATCTTGAAACAGATATTATGTATGTTAAACATATACTTTTGAGAGGAAAAGAACAAAATAAATATTTCTGGGAAACTATGTCACTGTGACAGGGCAAGGGATAATTTTTCCTATGTGGATTAATACATTTTTTTTTTACATTTCCGTCTAGCATAGGCTATTTTAACTTATGGATCGAATAACCCGAAAGATTTAGATTATGATACAGCGTATCTTTCTGTGGTTTGCATGTAATTATGTGCTTTTGCACACCTAAAATGTACGCATCATTAATACGTATATGGAATCACGGCATGTGCAAAAATACATCCAACATGGCAACACTGATTCATATAGCCTATCATATGCAGTTCACATTTTTTGTATGCAGTTAATCATATTCTAATTCTAAACGCACTTTGTTTTGATTGCTAACTCGTTTGAATTCTCTGTCCTTGGTTCTGAAATGCAGACTTCATATGGTCTTTTCATGAATTTCTCCAACATTTTCACTTCCGCGTAACGATGTAACCTAGCCTACTATTTGCCAGCCTATAATTTCAAGAAGCAAATCATTCATGAAATCAATGATACCAACATGCTTCTATTGCTGTTTTCTGGAGTAAATATATCCAGAGAAAGTTTAATTGTGTTAAAATTAGGGAACTGCAATGTAGAAAGTTTTTTTCCAAAGAAAAACAAACGGCATTGCATGCAGTACATTCACATGCATTGGATAGCCTACAATTTCCAGAAGTGTCATTATATGAACGCGCAGCACACTTGTGCTTGTCTTCTTTGAGGAGGGTCTTACCTGTGTGGTAGTACGTTTTCCTATCCTTATTGGCTTTGAGATCGTCGGGCACTTTTGCGAAATACAATAGAAAAATAGTTATAGATCGCTTGAAGTATGTTTTTCCCATATAGTAAATCCGCTTACATTATTTTTGAAGGCGCGTACTACGTTAATGCTTTGTGGCGGAGGAAACATGTTTCTCCGGGTGAGATGCCGAACAGCCCGAAGGATGTTTTCTCCTCCCGGTCGACTTTGCCCAGGATTCGACGCGCGCTCCCGACTCCAGGAGAAAGGGGAGGGATTGTGAACGCGCAGCCTCTCCCATCGCTCTAGCGTTAAAGCTACAAGGCTATGCCTATTAATCGTCTAAACAGGAGTCATTTTCTCTTATTACCTTACAATTCTTGGTATCACCTCTGTCCTTTGTTTTTATTTAAATTTTTCTTTTAAGATTTTTAACACAAATCACTGACATCGAACCATACCTTTAACTTAAGACGGTATTTTAAAACGCAAATGTGCATTAAACGTCTTTAAAGTGATTTTACTTGGTTCATATAAGCCTGCAGTTATCTACAATAGACTATATAATGTATTTAGATACTGACGTAAAACATTGGAATTTATACGCGACATTATGCAGATTTGTTTGATTTTAAATGAATCAGTACCAGCCAAATATAGCATGATCTATATCCATAATTGGCATTAACCTGTAAAATTAAAATGCATATTGTATCAGTTATGTAATAAATTAATGTCTAATTTATAAGCCTAATTGCACAATACTGAAATTAGTCTGGCTGCTATAGCAGAGTTATTCTATTAGGCTTTTATCCACGCAGTAAGGCTTTGTACAGGTCGTCTCGTCTTAAATTCACCTCATACTCATGTGCAGAATACCAACAAATCGGCCAAGACTATTAAATTTGATTTATCGCAGTGTGTTTACGGCCAACAGTGTGTGCTATTGTTGATTCTGTTTTGAAACTCGGTCTAATCCATGCATATGAACATAAAATCGATACAAGACCGGAAGGTAACCCTGAACTGTTAACAAACACGGTTTTCTTTCTTTTCGGTAATTCTGTGTTGGTCAGTCGTCAGTATAACGTCAGAAAAGCTTCGTAAATCGCTCTGATTTGTTATGATAACATTTCGACTGAATTTTATGCTAAATGCAGCTCTGCTTTTCTAAATCGGCATACTGTTCAGATAACACATGGCAATAGACAAGACGGTGTGCTAACTCAGTTAACACATTACGCCATGCATGACAGCAAAGAACGTGTAGCGTACTGCAATCGAAACGACAGCGGATCATATTCATTTTTAAGTAACCTGTTTTAGGCTCTGTGTGTGCGCGCGCGCGTGTGTATGGTAATTTATATTAGAACAACGTTTATTATTAGATAGGCTATACGTTATTTACATTTGCATTCTTAGTTCACATTGGCCCAGAAATAGGCGCTACTATTGGCAAAGTTATCAGGTCCAAGTTCATTTTCATCATGACAAAGGCTGTAGTCTTTTAATCTTACTTATCAGTATTTGCGAGAAAAATGGCCCCAAACTGCCCCAAACTTTGGCAATATTATTTTTATTACTTGAGAGGCTCCTAAAATTTTTTTTAAAAAATCATAATACTGGGATCCTTCCTGCGACAGCGTCAGAACCTTGGACATAGGCTACTGTATTTTTTTTTCGGAATTAAGAACGGGCTTCCTTGTAACATTAGGGCACCGCCAAAGATAACAGTGATAAGGTTATAAAAAAAATAATTAGCCAACTGTGATTTGTCAAACGAAATATAGGCGTGGATAACACCCTTACACTCCCACGATTCAGAATTATCAGAACGTGGGAGCATCCATTTCCCCTGACACGCGCTGAACGGACGGGAAGAGAGCTTGCGGACAAAAATTAAACTAAATCTTGGAGGCCAGCGGAAAATTACTAATAGTGAAATACACATTTACAAATAAACTGAAACGTTTTGAATAATAAAATTACGAATGATTTAGGACCGTTAACATGAAATACTGACTCTAGAACTTTTACGATTGTAAAAATTTAAATATTTTCCAATTCATGTTTTTATGTTGATGGTTAACTCAACTGCATCATGTTTATGTAACCGTTATAAATGAAACAACTTATTCTTCGCAAGGTTCGCCCGTTCAATAAAAGCATTTTTAGGCTGGACATGCTTCATTTGTTGGGAAAGGGCGACCTCTACTGTATAAGCCTGAGACTTATCAAAAACGTCTCCAGGAGACCTGGGGCCTCATTTATAAAAATAATTACAAAACAATTACAAACAGTACACCTCCACACATTCCACGTTACCATACATTTCCTGTGTTGGTAACATTAGGGTATCTACTTTATTTCCATAAGAGGTCATTTCAAAATAATAACTAAGAGACAGATTTATTTCAGCTTTTATGTACTGTATCAGATTTTAGTACTAGTACTAATATTAGTACTTGGTGGCATTGCCTTCTAATTGCTTAACTTGAATCAAGCGCTTGGGGTAGCCTTTTACAAGCTTCTCATAACACTCTGTTGGAATTTTTTACCATTCCTCCCGACAGAACTGTTGTAACTCAGTTTTGTGGGCCTTCTTGCTCGGACAAGCTTTTTCTAGCTGATGTCTTGAGGTGTCACTTCAGTATTTCTGGATAATCCTCCTTCCTCATGATGCCATCTATTTTCTGAAGTGCACCAGTCCCTTTTCCAGCAAAAAAACCCCACAACATGATGCTGCCACCCCCATTCTTCACAGTTGGGATGGTCTTCTTCAGATTCAAAGCCTCACTGTTTTTCCTCCATACATAGCGCTGATCATTATGGCGAAACAGTTCCATTTTTGTTTCATTTGACCAGAGAACACTCCTCCAAAAGAATAGGTGTTTATCCTGGTGATCACCTGCAAACTTCATTCAGGCTTTTTATACCGGTCTTGGAGTAGGGACTTCTTCCTTGCGCGACAGCCTTTCAGGCCATGGCGATGAAGGATTCTCTTAATGGTGGATGTACATACTTTGGTACCCGATTCCTCCAATTCCTTCACCACGTTCCTTCGTTATCATCTTGGGGTTCAGAACCTTTCAGACCAAAGTTTGTTCGGCCCTGGGAGTTCATTTGTGCCTCCTTCCTGAATGATGCAGTGTCTGTGTGGTCCCATGATTTTTATATTTGCATACAATTGTTTGTACAGATGCTCATGGTACCTTCAGTTGTTTGGAAATTGCTCCTAAGGAGGAACTAGACTTGTGGAGGTCCACAATTTTTTTTTCTGAGATATTGACTGAGTTGCTTAGATTTTCCCATGATATCAAAGGCAAAATGGCAGTGGCTCTAAAGGTAGGCCCTTAAATACAGCCACAGGTGCCAATGAACTCCTAATTATGACAACTGGCCAATCAGAAGCTTCTAAAAAGTCATTACATCAATTTCTACAATCTTCCAGACTGTTTAAAGAGACAGTCAACTTGGTGAATGTAAACCTTTGACCCACTGGAATTCTGATATAGTGAATTAAAGATGAAATAAATCTGTCTCTAATCAAAATTTAAAATTACCACTGATGTGAACAAAGTAAATGCCCTAATTGACTTGCCAAAAGAAATGTATGGTAACATGAAATGTGCGGAGTTGTGAAAAACTGAGTTTGAATATCTTTATCCTAGTTGTATGTAAACTTTTGGCCGCAACTGTATGATTAAAGCAGAAGCCACCAACTTTTCTGGGTTAGCCTCAATACATACGCACTTTTGGAGTAGCAATGAGACAAAAAAAAGAAGTTTGGGGAACAGTATAAAGGCAAATCCATATGGCCCGATGTACATTAGAATTGACATTCAAATTTATATTTAGGTGACAAACAAACAATACTCTATTGTTGACATGTGATTGCCACTTAACTCAATTGGGACATTGTCAGCCAGACCTTGTTAGTAATACATCTGTACACAAGGGGGAAGCATTGTTCAGAAAGTGTTGAGGGAACGACTTTTAAACAGACAATTGCAGTGGATGCTTTGGTGTCCATGACCAAAGTACATTCACCCTGATATATGTTATTTAGATTGTCTTATGTAATATGGGTCATAACGACTTGATGACAGTGTAGAATTAAAGCAATGGTTTAGGGGCATCTCACATTAATTGTGTACCAAAAGAGAAAAGCCTCTTTGAAATTACTGTACCTGCTGGTTTGAGAGTAGAGACATCAGAATGCATGAAATGTACAATAAAACTGAACAATTAAAAAATAATATTAAACACTAGACCAGCTGATGCACAGCACATCTGTAACAATAAGTAGCACCAAAAGGGACAGAGAAGCTGCAGAGAAGCTTTAACTCCAATGTACTCCGAAAGAAACCATGTTTCTTTCAAACAGTACACAAATTCCTATCTGCAAGCAAGTTTGCATGCTTAGCAAAGCTCCTGTTGGACACGGTTCTAGGATTTGCAAAGAACTGTTCTTCTGAAATTGATAACTACAAATTATTTTAAATAGTACACAGCACAGCAATGGAACTGGAGTTCTGAAGCAAGCGATGCGACCTGAAAGCAAAACAATACTCGTTCCGACCAACTCTTATCAATGCAAAATGATCTGTCGTTATATATGCTGACAGTTTATATCAACCATCATCAAGCATGCCAGGACACAGTTAGAAATTAACCGTGATTAAACTGAATAACAAAATATAAACCATATAGTTCATATACCATTTTGTTTCAGTTTATCTGAAAAAAAACTGGTGAGCAAAAGGATAGGCTTCTCATTTACAGATAGACCAGAGAATATTAAGGCACTGCCCCACACCTGGATTTGAGGACTGCACTGGTACCTGTCACTACTGCATGTCCTGGCATGTTGTTCCATGCATCAACAGTTCTATGGAAAGAAAGGTATCTGTTTGGAAACAATTTTTTTGCAGCAATTCCGTCTCATTCTGCTGACAGGAAAACCATTTATTGTTCACTTTGCAAAACCTTTTTTTTAAATTCTTGTTTGCTTTTCATACGCACAGAGGGAATTCGCTTCTTTCTCCAAAGCAGAAAAGGCAACTGATATTATGCGGGTGTCAGATTTGGGTTTCAGCTGCCAAAGGACTTAAAGTGGCCTAAAAGTACATGGTGGAGAATACTCCAAAAACAGCGGTAAGACTAACACAAAACACATAGAGCAAAGTGGTGTCCAAACCTCTGTACTATGCTTTACCCACAGTAATCACAGCTCAAGACATTGCACAGTAAGTGTAAGAAAGCCATTCAGAAGACCATTGGATTTGAATGTGAATAGTAACAATCGGCAGTGTCTAGGTTTTTTGGGGGTGTTCCAGCACTGAAGTGCTAAAGTAACTGATCAGTAACTGAGCCCACACCCCTAGTTTCCGAGGTCTGAATGGACTGCTAATTGAGCTTGCACAATGTTCAGACAGTTCTAAGAACAATCGACTGCTGTTTGTGTTTAGAACAGTCATCCTTCGTTGGCATAATTTTGCACATTTTATATCAGCTGCTGCCTTCCTCATCACATTACTGACACAATCCGTCCACCCATCCCTGTGCAGTGTCAGTGTCTGTCCCTTATAAAATATGAATGCTGCTCTCCTTTCAGCTTTAAAAATAAAAGAGGCTTTGTTTCAGTTCCCGGAAGTGGCTGATACTGGGGGGTAATCATCCATGGTTTACTTGTGCGACTTCTGTTTAGGTGCACAAACCATCATCACCTGTCTGCCAAATCCATTCAATTTACACTAACAAATTAGGCATTGCACAGATGGTTTTAACTGAAGAAACTTGCAAAAGGTAAATTCAGCATCATAGGCAAGCAAGTACACAGTGAAATGTTCAGTGTTAATTCAACTATAAGAGTGCTAATTCAGCTCTTAACAGATAACGTTTAGTCCCACATTCCAGACTGGAACCAAATATTATCTGTTCAGATCAGCAAAGACACTCTGGGCACCTTCACAACCTATAGGAAATTCAGGTGAAGTCTAGGTGAGGCTATTTACCTGGTCTCTATCCAAGTCACTGCGGTTTTGATGAAGACACAGTAGCGTCGAAACGTTGGTCGTGTTTGCACATTAAATATTTAAAAGAAGATCCGTGTGCTCCAGTGCCTGTCTCCAGGTTAGTCCTTTTAAGTGAAGTTACCCAGAGTGTCTTTGCTGATCTGTATGTCTATTACTGAGAGCACCAGGATTCTGAAGAAGTTGGCTGAAGCGCGAGTGTCTCCACAAGTGATCTGTTCAGAGTTGAATTAACACTGGACATTTTACTGTGTGGTCTGTTCACAACATATTCCCACAAACATTTTAAGACCTCTCCTTTAATTAAGTCAAACTTTTGGACCAAATACATATCAGAATGGACAAAAATATTGACTTAATAAAAGCAGAAATCTCTAATATGTACATGGTACAGTAATAAGGTATTCATTCTGAACAGCTCTTGATTTTTTTTTATTTTTTATTGCTAGCAATATGAATAGACTAAAACAGTGTGTGCCAACAATAAAGCAAGTCAACACCTCAGTAAAACTCACAGTAGCAACATTATGAAAAGAAGAGGGAAAATATTTTCACACAAAACAGTGTTTATTGCTTTTACAATACTAGTTAACTTCAACCAAAATAATATGCAGCTCTGACTGCATTTGTGCAATGTGTTTAGAAAATAAGATGCAGAGTTCGTCGAACAAGTCATTCTTTCAAACACTCATTTGGGGAATTATATAGAATCATTTGCAACTGCTAATTATCATGTTCTAGTTTAAAATAAAAACAATATTGGTCAATATTTTAAAGAAATCTATTTTCCAATTTCCATCATCCCAAATGGCATTTATCATTCCAAAGTGGGTTATATAATACAAAACAAAACACAGCCAAAATGTTCTTATGTTAATATATGGCTCTTGTTTTAAGTACATATCTGAACTGTCATAAATCAGCTCACTAAGCACCATCAGTTGACACCGATGCATACACAATGAAGGGGAATGATGAACAATTATATGAAAAACATTACCACGCATAAAGTTTAAAAAAATTCCATATAAACATTATGAAAGGAAAATTAAATATTGGAATGTATGGACGAAGTCTTAAAGCTGAGGTTTACTCACTAATAGAAATAAACAGTACATGAACTAAATTCCAATATTCTTCACTACTTTAAGCAAAATTAAGCACTGAAACGCAAATAATTCTTTAAGCTGCTGTTTGCTCACCTAAATAAATAAACAGTCAAATAACTACATTACTAATAAAATTGTTTCCCTTTGTAATCATAATTATTTCCCTTAGCTTTGATGCTCAATGGGGGATTGATATTTCTGGAACTGATCAAGACAAGTATTCTGTAACAAGGTCAATCTGATATTGCTATACTGACAAACTTATTTGGTGATTATAATGGACAACGCGTAACATTTGGATATTCTAATCACTTCATTGTGCTTTAGGAATGAGACTTATTTATACTGTAAATATAAAATATACTATTTATACAAAGGTTTGAAACTCCCAGAAGGGGACAAAGTCACCAGTGCACCATACATAAGGAATGTCAGGTGAATATCGCCAGAAAGTGCTCAGCAGTATCAACAGATAAAATAATAGCTTGGACACCTACACAAGATAAGAGCGTGTGCTAACATAATGAATAAATAACATTTCTGTGTTGACTAGCAGCAATGCTCATGAGATTCTGAAGGCCACTGTATTCTAAAGGCCAGCTCAGATCAAAAAGTACTCAGTTGACAAAGTGGTTTTAGAATCTCAGGAGAAACTCCTGAGATTCAGAACATACGTCACAGGGTGCTGGATTCTCCGAGATCCAAAAAATCTAATCCTAAATCAGGTGTTTAAAGAGATACTCTCAACCTACTCAAAACTTATTGCAATCATTTAATTTAATTACCATTTTGGACAAGGACTGTGCAGTCCACCGAATTTTCAGTCTGAGCTGGGCATAAAGTCCCTTCAAATGTCTTGCATTCTGCAGTCTCGATGTAAGCCAGACAGGCCATTAAGAAACGAAATTCATGACCCTCTCCCTGTCCACACAATCTACAAACTAAAGTGCACTTAATTATTCATTACTCTACTCAGTCTACTGTGCAACTCACAATGGGTAATACCCGGCCTATAACACTGTCAAACACATGCTAGAAACAATATGATCATAAGAAAACAAGACCTAAAACTCTGACAGCCCTTTCTAGACATGCTGCAGCATCTACACTCTCAACCCTATAAAAGGGTTCTTTGGCTTACCTCCTTAGAGGAACCCATTTACTTCTTTATGGAACCATCTTGGTTAGGAGTGAGAAGAGTGAAAGTTCCCAAATTGAACCATTTTGCCCAACAAAGAACCCCTGAACCCTTGAACTTTTCCTCTATGGAAACAAAAAAGAACACATACTTCTGATAGTGTAGGAAAGAGACGAGGAAGAAACACATTAGCACTTCTGACACTGGGAAAAGCTTTGCAGCCGGCCAACGCTCGTCAGCATCATCGCATGTCATTATTGAAGGTCAGCAGCTGCAGTTAAAGGCCCAAAGTACCATGAAAGTGATGCAAACTCCAGAAAATTCCTACCAATGAAAAAATCAATACCACAATACACCAGTGAGAGCCCCTGGCACACCAGCAGAACATCCACATCTTCAGGAGGTAACCTCACACGGAGTTCAATACTTTAATGCACAGTGAATCATGTGGTCAAGGAAGTAGCAGTTATGGACCACAGAGGAAGAGACCACCACACTGTACTGCATGCTCTAGTTTCTCTTTGACCTTTGACCCGTCTGTTTAGACACACGCTTGATGTCAGGGATGATTTTCAGTTGCTCATTCTACTTTCCCAAAGAGGAAAGCCTAAGCCTAAATAAATATCTCAATAATATAATATAATTAAATTAAATTAAATAATGATAATAATAAATAACAACAATAAAATTATAAAAATAATAGCAATATAATAATAATAACAGTGTTTTGAAACTGACTATTATCATCATTAGTTGCAAAAAAATAATAATAATAATAATAATAGTAATAATAACAAGTGCTTTGAGACTGACATCTGCTAGATAATTGAAAGCTATTATTATATGCAATATATTTACTTTCAGATGTTAAACTCTTTCCTGCTTATTGCAGAGGGCAGGGTGGCCGACACCACCTCCCCATCTCATCCTCTCACTACCCCTCAGTCCCTGAGATACAAGTATTAGCACAATGCTAAATTTAGACAAAGAGCAGGGCAAAAGCTCCTGCATTTCCTAGTGCTGGTGAAGAACGCTTTATGTCTTCAAGTCTTCATTTTAGTGCCAGAGGACGGGGACCAGGGCCAGCCCCGCGAGGGCTGCGGTGACGGCGGGTCGCGATGGCCTCGCCGCGCGGCTGTCGACGGGAGGGCGCAGCCGGTAGGACCGGAGGACTTGGGTGTAGTTCCGCTCCGTGGAGATGCATTCGAAGGTCCCGTAGTGCTCCTCCCTCACAGCGGGGATGAGGTGCAGGCAGTCATACTGCGTCTGCAGCTGCGTCTGCGCAGTCACGCAGGGGCTGCTCCGCCCGCCGTGCTCCCAGGTGTAAGAGGCGTGGCGGGACCGTACGGGGCAGGACAGGTAAAAGGGCGTGCCCATGGGCGGGGAGTGGGAAACTACCGAAGGGTCAGGTGACGGTGGTCTGCGATACTGCTGATCTGGAAGACATCGAGGAAGGGGTGTGACTGTAATCAAGTGGTCTCACTACTCAGTCAACCTACACAGAGACATAATACACCAGCCAGTCACCCTACACCAGTGGTCTCCAACCCTGGTCCTGGAGAGCTACAGGGTCTGCTGGTTTTCATAGTGACTCTGCACTTCATGAATCAATTAGAACAGTTGATTACACAGTTAACTCAACTCACCTGTTTTCTCGGGTCTCAATTGGGTGCTGATTTTAAGGTGAAAACAAAAACCAGCAGATCATGTAGCTCTCCAGGACCAAGGTTGGAGACCACTGCCCTACACCCTACACTCTGTCAGCATACACCCTCCCAGACAGTAACCCTAGACTGTGCCAGCTCACTGTGCTTAACCATGGATACATCCCCTTATCATCTCTGCCATGCAGGGTATTTTCTGTTAGTCTTTGTTAGTCAAATCCCAAATATATATTATGAGTGATACTGAGCCGTGTATCAGATGAACATTTTCCTATAAACTGAGCCTGTCACTTGCCTGGCAGCACATTAGGCCTTCAAGAATATGTATGTGGTATCATTTTTATGTTGCAGCTATATACATATTTCATTTTCTAATCTGGTTGCTTTCAATGTTGTATTTTATTGCAGCTTAGGGACACAGTGCACTGTACTGTACTTCATGAACCATACTGGGCACATTCAAAATAGGCCATAACGTCTCCATACTCTTATCACAATGTAAATATTCTGTCACAGTGTGTTATGTGGTCGACAAGGTCTTTTTGTTCATGTGATACTTGGCACGCGCTTTCAACAGAAGTCATACTGACTGATATTTATGAATGGTGCATACATACATTTTAATCATTCATAGAAACAGTTACACTTACAGCTTTTCAAATTAGACTGGCACATTTATAAGACTTAACTCTTGTGATGAGCCTGAGTTTTTACAGTCACCATTACCCCTTCTTGAATAGCTGTAATTGTAGTTTAGTAAATTTATGATTTGAATGTCAAATTTATGATAATTATATTTCAACCATACAATTGTTGAAAAGGGTTTATTTAACAAAAATCAACAGGTGTGGTTACAGTCTGAGTATGACACAAGCCCCAAATTTGGTGATGGCTCGGAAAGTGCCGGAAGGCCGACATGCCAACAAGGGCAAGAGAACCCCACCGCATCTTTACATTTAACGACAGACCGCGTTGGCAGCCATAAACTGACACCCTCAGCCAGCCAAAAGAGGATGGGCTACCCCCATTAAATCATATTACACGCAGACGTTCTTTCTGTTTGCCCTCCCGGGGAGTTTTTCCTTGCCATTGCCACCCTAGGCAAAAGGCCCAGGGGGTGCTGTGATGCGCAGTGTGACAGCTGTTCTGCGAAATGCACAGCATGAATATGCTTGATTTGCTTTGACCGGCCCACAGCTTGGGGGCGGTGGGGGAGGAGGAGGGACGCAGAACCTCAGAACGCTCAGAACCTTTATGTGCAGGGCCTGTGACCACTGGCTGGAGGCTTTCGGAGTTTTCCCTCCACTGAAGAGAGGCTCCTGAATCGTATGATAACTACATCACGGATATAATTTCCCAACCGACTTTACCTGTTCCGCTGTGGTGACAAACATCGACGGTGCCCTCATCAATGTTTTGAATGGCTCCCCTAAGGGCAAAAACGCAAAACGGGCACATTTTCATTGTGGGAAAAAATACTGAGAGAGAAAAGCCACTTTCATCAGCCTATTTTGACAAGACAGCGGTTCCCAATCCTGGTTTTGTAACCCCTTTTTTTGGAAGGGGGTGCTTCACCCTAGATTATGAGGTTTGATTAGCACCTTACATTTCTAAATAGCGAATCAAATGTGTGGCCAGAGTTTTCCATTGACAAAAACAAAAATCTTTATTTGCGGAGACTTTTGAGCTGCACAGTATACACATGCGCACGCACACACTAACACACACACAACCAGTGTTCGAATTACGGGTGGAATTGGGGGGGGTCTGACCCCCATAATTAAGACTTGGACCCCCCCAAAAGAGGTAAAAACAACAGGTCAGGGATGTTGAAACATTTATATATCCTTCTTACCTGTAATCGTAAATATTACAATATATTTCCCATCATTGGCGTCACTAGGGTTGATCCAATCTGTTGTTTTTACCTCTTTTGGGGGGGTACAAGTCTTAATTAGGGGGGTCAGACCCCCCCATTCCATCCGTAATTCGAACACTGCACACAACCAGAGCTTCAGCCTCAGCGTGTCTGCTTTCATTAGAACGGTTCATTAGAACTTTCACTTACCGCACTACAGGAGCACACGCTGAACCGCTCCAAGCGCAGTACGGGTCACGGGCCAAAACGCAGTCGGCACAGGAGGCGCCGTAACCCTGGCAACCCCGCAGGTCCAGCTGGGCAACCTGATCCCTGAAGCCGACCAAGAGCTTGCCCTGTCCGCAGATAAAAACAAAACAGGTACAGAGAGCGCCAGAAATCAACAGCTTGCTCTGCAAAGATAAAAGCGAAACAGCTACACAAGAACAGCTGCCTGCCTTCTGAGAAATTCTATCCAGCAGATTCCCCAACAGGCACAGGCTTTTCAGCAGCACTCAGAAATAACAAAACATCCAGATGCCACACTGAAGCCCCAGCTCACAAGTTTCCTATGTGCTGGGGACTTGTGCTGAACAGGAAGAATTTTTGGTGGTTTCCAGCAACGTAGGTGTCAAAGAGAATATTACTGAAATTTAGGACATCATTGATATGATAGCAGACCTTTTGTGTATTCATTCAATCCTTATATCCAGGTGCAAGATTGATCTTATTGTAGGGGAATTTTGCGCACTGATAAGGTCGCTAACCTTACTGAAGAGGGGTTATGTGAACTGCGAAAGGTAGCTGACTTTGCCTGAGAAGAGTTTTGTGCACTGAAAAGGTAGCTGACCTTGTTGGAGAGGAGCTTCATGGATTGAACAGGAGCAGAGTGGTTGAAAAGGCGAATCTCAGAGATGACAAAGGGTGTGAAGTTGTCCTCCAGGATTTTGTGGATTATTCCTTTGTCTGCAGGGATTGTAAAATCATCTTTGAAATCAACACAAACAATCTTCTATTGCTTAAAGCAAAACCCACATCAGTTTACAATCAGCCTGTAGTACATCTGCAGTGCAGACTAAAAAAGAAAGGACTGACCATTGACTTCTCATTTTTTATTTTTGCACACAAAAAATATTAAATTAAAACAAACAAATGATTGATGAGTAACAAATCATCTTTAAAGTTAAACCAAAACAAAGCCTGCTATCAACTAAGCTTTACAACGAATCAGCTAAGATTAATTTGTCATGCCTAAGAAGTAATTAAAGTGCTTAAGTAGAATTAAGTGTGACTGGCCCTCCATATTGACCAGCAGTTAACAGTTTTGTTTTCCAAGGTCCATTTAAAAATCATAAAAATATCTTGAAGCTGACACTTTATATATAGAAACATGAACTGACAGCATGTCGTTTACGGGAGATATAGCTTCAACTTCCCTTTCTTTGCTACACTGACATGAGTCTGTAGACTGCTGGTTGACTCACATTCAGAAGCTGGTCCTAGTGCCCTGCACAAGAGGACATGGGCTATTTCTCTTCCTTAAAACTGCCCCAGCATGCATTGGGCGAAAGGCAAAAATACGCACTGGACATTTTGCCAATCCACTGCAAGAATTTTTGAATGTAGGACGTGATTATGATATTAATGTTATATTAAATTTGGTTCGTCATTGGCCAAGAGTTCAGTTCAATCAACTTTTAAGAAGGAATGGCTGTCCAGTTTTTCCTCCCATATGGTTCATATTAGCTTTTGATTCCCTTCCTCCTTAAACTGCCACTGTGAAATTCTATGACGACCTGAAATGCTATGGGGAAACCCACTGAGCTACATTCACATGATGCCCATTCATACGTGTGAGCTGCCCAACTGTGAGTTGTACTGCAACAACACCATCACTCCAATCGGTTACAGTGAATCACCACTGCACCGCACTGCAGCCTGGTATCACACGCTCAGCGAAAGAGGCGAGGGGACACACCGGTGGCGAGGAACAGCACGTTATGAGGGCGGCCGTCGACAGCGGTGACCGTATCCACGACGATCTTGGCGTAGGCGCTGTCGCTGACGTAGAAGGGAGCCTGGTGAAGCGGCCACACCCAGTCGCTCATTTCAGGGTGGTCCTTTACGATTCGGAGGGTTTCCACGGGAACGCCCTTACTCTTCGCGACACACTGGAACAGCGTACACACAGGAGGTCAAAGTCAGACCTTACCTTAGAACAACGTTACGTAAGGAAAAAAGGGCGGCGTCTCTCGAACGTGATGAAAATACGCAAAGTTTATTTTCAATACCGGCAGTGACAAAGCACACGAATGACACTTTGGATTCAGGAGAGTCCGACTGAATCACTAACCTTTCCAGTGGCTGCTTCTTATTTGTTTTCCAAGCTTTGATCTGGAGTGTTGAATACACATACTAGGAAGGATGTAGTCCGTTTTGTGACACCTATCAATCAGGCCGTAGTGCATTGGCCGTCCTGCTGTGATTGAATTAGCACGTCTGTTGACTCGGGTGGCTCCCAATCTCTCACTCCCGGTCACTATTCTACCATTGTACCAACTGTATTGTAACCTAGAGTAAAAGGTGTCAGCACTGTACGTGTAATTTCCAGTACCTTCTACGCAGTAAAATGTTCAGTGTTAAGTCGACTCTTTTAAAGTTTATACGAGTCCATTATGGCCTAAACTCTGGAATTAACACCGGATGTCTTACATAGTACTGTCAGGCTGAAGAGTGTTCCTGTGTTACACTGTCACACCTGTGTGTTTTCACATTTTTACAGCTTCCCTGTAGCTGCTGGTCCTCCCACACTCAGACAAAGCTGGGTCTTGTGCCATACCCAGGCTGTAGCTATGACTCTAATCTTTTTGTGAAATGAACCTCTTTTCAAGATTTGGAAGTCTGCCTGGTTGAAATAACTATGACAAATGCACCAATCTAATCTGAAGCTTATAATTGCAGCTGTAATGGTAACAAAAAACTCAAACATCAAACACAGGATGTCCATGCTACACCTACTAAAACATATGAGGAGGGCTGCTCGGTGGTTCATTCGGTAAAGGCACCACACTGTGGTGCTTGGATGAGCCCTATGGTCTTGTGTCGAATCCAGACCATGAAGACTGTGACGACTTTCCAGTTGCTCCACAGGCTGATTTGCAATTGGGAGAGCTCAGCTGGTTAGGGGTCCGTGATTCGTTGCTATCTAACAACTCCTATTGGTTGAGGAGAACGGCAGATGTCTACACTCTCTCAAATCGGCAGTTGAATCTGAGCATGAATGCAGCTTCAGGTGCAAGTCATTTTTACATTCCAAATCAGGATGAGAACTGGGTATTTACAGCCCCACAATGGGAAACAAATGTTTTAAAAAAAATCTGATAAATATGCATAGCTTGAAAATTCTTGCTTCCTCGCCCCCGCACCCTCTAGCTGCGCTGTTTTCCTTGAGAAGAACAAAAAGAGTACTGTAGTGAGTTCAAGCACATTGTTCTGACCACATTCATCTTCTGCGTGGCACATAAGACAAATGACGCCGCTATTCCACATCAAACAATTAAACCCCCAAACCACCATTCCAACAGGCCAGGGGTGTGGTCACAGTGAAAAGGCATAAGGACACTGTGAAAACACTGTGGCTTCTACATGAACCTCTGACTGTTAACAAAAGACCCCTCCAGGCCAGGAACTACATTTTCCATGACGCCAAACTTTTACCCTTCCTGTTAAAAACATGAATATTCATCTCCACCTCATATCATCGCAGCAAATCCGTAACCACTTCATAGAGAAGTAACAACCACGCCCTAACGCACACATAGTAACTTCACAAGGATCAGACATTGGACAATATGTGTGGTCACACTACTGCAAAATTGCACATTAGCATTAGAATCTATTTTACCAGCGAGAACTGGCCAAGAAAGCAGCTCAACATGAACAGATAATTTTGCAATGACAAACGTGATACACAATTATAACAAAGAATGCTAGTAGTTAAAATCTCTCATCCCTTCAACTGAATTCATGTTCAAAACTAGTTACTATGTTGTTACACACTTATTCCCAAAGTAACTCTTTTTTTCTGATATGCAATAAGGCCAACTTTAAATCAAATTTTATCTTTTGGCAATATTAAAAATTAATATTGATATGTTTTGTCAACAAACAGCTCATTTTTACATGCAGACCCTTTGACAGGCAACCCCATGGCACTGAAATGCAATATGACAGTGGAGCATCTCTAACTCACATGTATCAGCTGTGTATTCAGAAGCCTAACTCACATGTATCAGCTGTGTTTTCAGAAACCCAACTCGTATGTATCAGCTGTGTATTCAGAATCCAAACTCACATGTATCAGCTGTATTCAGAAGCCTAACTCACATGTATCAGCTGTGTATTCAGAAGCCTAACTCACATGTATCAGCTGTGTATTCAGAAGCATTACTCACATGTATCAGCTGTGTATTCAGAAGCCTGACTTGCACATACCAGCTGTATATCAATTTTTACAATGGCTTTGTTCTGTAATGTGGAATGCAATTCCCTATCACTGCCCACTGTTGAGAAAACAGCCACACTCATTTTACCCAATGTCCACCCCTTTTTCAGCAGTACTAAAAAAACTAATTTAATTATATTATGTGGTATCTTCTATTGAAATATCCTGTTTGCGTGGCTTCTCTTTACCCGCCTTCCATATTTTTCAGCAATGTAACTCAGACAAAACAACATTCCAGAAGGAAAAGAAAGCGGAGAGAATCATAAATAAGCTGGGGAGCTTCTCAGACTCACTGCTCCAGGCCTTGGATTTGGAATCTCTTTACTCCATCCCCTAAAAGAGGACCCCTCAAAGACAGCCTCGATCTTGTCCAGGGAATAGACGCAAACGGCCGAGGCATTCCTGTCACGAGAGAAGCGCGTTGGTAAGGTAAGGTGTTGCGGTTGCGAGGCGTAGCGCGCAAGGCGCTTTGCAGTTGCGTTTGACAGTGTGCCACGTAAGACGAATCTGCCATTACCAGCTGCTGGTGAAGAGGGCATAGACCCGGCTAGCCCGCCAGTCATCAGCGGGTTGGACGAACACATCCTGGAGATGGTTGAAGTACAAGCCCTGAGTCCTACACGCCAACCGCGACTTCAAGAACGACGTCCAGATGCTCTGGGAGAACCTCTTTGGCCCACCTTCATCGACCTGTGAGGAAAACAGAAGAATCAACACCTGCAGTGGGGCTATGCTGCCGACTGTGTGTGAGTGTGTGTGTATATACATGTATAAGCAAGTGTGTGTGCATCTACATGTGTGTTACGCATGTGGATGAAAATTGGGACTTAAAGGGAAAGGCCAAAGGGAAAGTTCATAAATATCAGCTGAATTTGACTTGAGCTAAAACTTAAGCTGAATTAATTGCGTGTGGGGAATTCACAAACAAAACTCAATCCAAAATAACCAAACATTTTTTGAAGAAAAAAACAAAAGGCTTCTCAGGAAACCTAAGATATCTCATTTTGGATCTATTTTGGATGTGTAAAGACGATCTACGTACAGTATACCTGCTCTTTTGCCAGGTCAGTGTTGTAAATGAGAATTTGTTCTCAGTCACTGTTATCTGGTTAAATAAAGGTTAAATAAATAAATAAAATTCAGTACCGTTCTGCCATACATACATGTATAGTTCTGCTTAAAGGCAGGGGTGAAAAATCCAAGTAAATGCCTCTCCAGTATTTTATTCCAATCACCTGAATTTGCTAATTAGCACAATTTTTTAGTCAGGAGGTAGAAATAATTAGTGAAATCAGCTGGCTGAGTTGATGAGTGGAAGAAAGACATGGCAGGGCTTTTAAATTCGGACCCCTGGACTTTCTACCATTGCTTAAAGGAATCCTAACACCTGCAGTTACTCCTCATATTCCTCATATGTTAGTCACAGAGGAATTTAAAATGGCCAGATGTATTCACGGGCCCTTTTCATCATGGGCGTGTCTTCCGTAAATTTTGGGGACAGCAGGGCAAACGCACCCTCTCTTCCAAGACACCTTCAGCTCCCAGAGCTGCTTTTCAGTCCACAGTTCTCCAGCTGAGTTCATTGAACAGGAGGAGTTTACTTAGTCGCTCTTGCACCATGAGACAAGGACAGTCCCATGAGTGAAACCCTCCCTCACAGATCAATGCAGGAATTTATGCCACGCCCCCTCCTATTCACCATGTGACTCTTTAGGACAAGCAGACCATCAGAAATAGGCCTTTCAGATGAGTGGCAACTTTGTGCTTTACACAGTTGACACTTTTTGCTTGTGGACCCTCTACTGTCCAATCAGAACTAAGCGTCATCTACAGTCCAATCAGTAGCTCAAACCCTCTCCTATCCAGTCAAAGCCTTACACCATCACCTGTCCAATGAGAGCCTTGCATCCCCTTCTGTCCAATGACAACTCTTAAGAACCAGCAGACAATCAGAATGAGGCCTTTCAGAAGAATGGCAACTTTGTGCTTTACACTGCTGTGAAGTTCCTCTCAGAGCACCTCTACTGTCCAATCAGAACCTCACACCTTCTCCTGTCCAATCAGAACCTCACACCTTCCCCTGTCCAATCAGAACCTCACACCCTCTCCAGTTCAATGACAGCTTTGCATTCTCTTCTGTCCAATCACAACTAAGCATCCTCTTCTGTCCAATCGGAGCCTCACATTCTATTGAAGCATCATGCATCCTTCCCATTTCAATCAGTCTAAAGCTTCCTCTCCTGTTCATACCACTCAGCACTTTCCATTTAAACATAGGAAAGGCTGAGGTTAAACGGCAGAACTGGACAGACCATACAAGGAAACATTCCGAGAGCCCAGACAAGGGCTCTCCAGTCTAGATAACATGAGTTTGCACATGTGGAGAGCAGTTGTCTGAGGTATGCAATGCATCACTGCATGATTATCACCCTGAAGTCATTTCCTTTCAGAACTGTTCTGGCCTGCTACTTAACCATTTTCAAATGCAAACATAAAAAGCCCTTGTTTGCGTGAGAGGGAGGAAGACTTTGGGAACTGCACAAGGCACAGTGGCCATAATCGCTTAACAAGACAACTTCAGATGGGTGACGTTATTTGATCAACAGTATGCATGTGGATGATGCACAGCTACTCTGAAATGTCAGTTCATGCCAATTTGCGTTTTTTGTCAATTGCTTCTCAGAGCAACGTCTGTGTAACTCCACGCATTTCTGCTATCCACTAAGCATACCCTTTCCCATAGAACTGGCAAAAGGAATCCCAATAATACTGTATGAAGCTCTAAATTTATATAACTGATAACTGAGGTACCTCAGTGTTTTATTTGTCTTGGTGAAGAGTGTGGGAAAGTTACCTGGCAAGATGTATGAACAGAACCCTGGTCTCCCTAACATTACCTCAATAGCAAAAGACCAGGCCCTTCGGCAAAGTGGAATGCATCAGGTTGCGATGCTTTTCTTAGCAACACCACCCTGCACCAACACCACAGGCAAGATCTCTATAATACATATAACCCACACACATACATACATTTATCTACAAATGCATTTGTTTATTTTCCACACAGTGTCAGAGCATGGTGAATATGCCTAATATGCCTGGAGCTGTGACAATGGTCAGATTTCCACTAATTTGACTCACAGGATGTAGACTGTGGGTATAAGCCTGCCATTGGCCGACTATTTCAGTCGGAATTCTCCTCCCCTTCCACTATCTGCGTGTTACCGTGTTCAAACTCCCCATCGCTATGTGAAACAACAACAACCTCCGAGATAGCAACCTACATGCTGAAAATGGCACGTTTTGACGAAGATTTGGATCGTGCAATAAGACAGGCCTGCTTGGTTCCTTCGGTGAATGGTTGTAAAGATATATAAAGAATATGTTTACAACATTTGCTGTCTAACAGGGACGTTCTTGAATGTTTTCCCACCGGTTATGGAAAAAGTTTCATACACCAATATCAATATCGTCTGCAGTGAGCTAGCGAGGGTAAACACAGAGTCATGGTGTGAAAATGGCATAGTTTTGGTAGTGTCCCCCTTGGTCGCGATAATGGAGGACCAGGTGAAAACCCTGCAGTCAAGTTGGGTAGCTGCAGTGTACGCCGGGCAAGATCCAGACACGGACGAGAAAATAGCTGCTGGCCAGTTTTCCTGGCAGAAACATGAATGGCAATTGGTGTTAAATGTAGCAATATAGGCAAGTTGTCATAGAAAAAACTTCTGTATAGCTAGTCATAAACCTTTGTTTAATCATCAATGACAGGACTATATGAGTCTTACATTTAGCCTATCTATGTATCGAATCTGATTTTACTACAGTTGCAGAACCACAGCAACTTGTGAACGTACCTCAGAAAAGCCCAGACTTCGTCTCGCAAGACTCTCATGCCCGATGTTGATTCGTTTTCTGACACGGCCATCGTCAGTCGGAGTTGATTTGGCACATCTTTTAACTCTGGAAGCGGCATGCGCCAGTGACATTGACTTGACCAATGAACCGATCCGTTCCACTTCACACAAGCTTCTGTGATATCGGTTTAATAACGTTCTGCAAGAGCTACATACAGCTATTAAATCGTCTGTGTTTTCACGAGTTCAGTGAACTCCTAGAGATCTAAAGTATAGGCAGGCTTCACCTCTGGGGCACCGATGATCAAGTTATGTTTGTATTTTTTATCAGTAAAAGTCGTATCATGTAGTCGACATACGTCTTTTACTGTTTTATGTGGAGTTTTCTTTTGTGGGGATTTAGCCATTTTAATGCCAGCGCTCGCCTCCCCACGTGTAAATGATTTACAAAAATAAGTCCCCCTCCCCGACACTATTTTGCAAGGGCACCGTTGCTGCATCCTGGGCTTAGCGCCGCCCAAGACAATTATGATTGGTTTAAAGAAATACAAAAAAGCCAGCGTGTTTTTTCCCCTATACCAGAATGATAATGGGTTGAGCACGACCTTTCTCTAGTGCTGGCACAGCACTGAAACAAAGTGTGGAGATAGGTCTAGCTATGCAAGACTAGATTTCCACTGTCTGTCCTAGCCCTCCAATTAGCAAGCAGCATTTCTATTCTTTCTTCTTAATCTGAAATTGGGGAGAAGTACCTTGCAAACCCGGGCAATTCTGGAGATCCAGGGATCGGCATCGGGGTTAGGGTCCAAGTTCTTCTCCCTGAAGAAGAGGTAGATCTTCTCCTGGTCTGGGTCTTCTCTTTGTCTGATCCAGCTGGCAGAGACAAATGTTGGGTCTGTGGAAAAAAATAGGTTAAATTCTGGGAGGTTGCAGGTTCAAATTCCCCTGATTGTTGTCTCTGGTTTCGCAGCACTCTGACTCCATGGCTTTCATACTAGCCCGATTCAAATATGCATTTGAAACACTAACTGTTGAGAACCTGGTAAAATGTAAAACGCTACCCAGATACATTCCTAAGAATTGTATTACTAAATATGTTACCAACCAAAATGTAGAATCAGAAAAAAAGAGAATTTTGTTCTAAATATTAGTTAAAAAACTGACAGTAATCTGCAGACATTTTAGATTTTCCTAAAGTATTTCAAATAATTTATTTAGCCAGGTCTTAGATACAGGACTCATTTGAACAGATTATAGGGAGGTCCATTCTGGGGTTGAGATGAGAAATTTGTCCTGAAGGCTTCCTTCATTTAAGCTGGCTTTAAAAGTTACTTCTGCAATAGAGACTGGAATTTGCACCATTTAAACTCCAGCCCGGTAAATGAATTCAAATTGTGAATAAATCCATCCATCCCTCCATCCATCCATCCCTCCATCCCTCCCTCCACCGTTTATCCTGGGCAGGGTCGTGGGGGGTGCTGGAGCCTACCCAGTGTGCATAGGGCGAGAGGCAAGAATAAGTGTGAATAAATTACATTCTAAATTTATTTGAATAAATGAATCCAGAATGTTCCATAAGTATTTTTTTAATTAATTGACTTTCATTTCCAGACTTACTGTCCTATCATTTTGAATAGTGAGCACTATTTACCGCTCAAGTACCTGGGCTGCCAGAACTCAGGCCCAACCAGAATTCACCTTGAGCTAAAAATTCTGACCAAAACACTCTGAGCAAAGTTACAGCATTATTTTATTAGCTAATTACATTCACAGAATTTGCACATACTTAGCTCACACCAAAGTGTCAACCTAGTCATGCAAGTGAGGCTTTGTGCATCCACCCTAATGACATTGTTATCATCTACCTTGACAACAGTTAAATATTAAAGTTCATAAAGTTATTCTGTTCTATTGTACATATAAATTAAAAATTAATAGTGCATAAAAATTAAACAAAACATAGTTTAATTAAATTCCATTTCTTCCTTGCAGGCCTGAGCACTCCCACAGACCACCCGCTACCACACTGAAAAACATTCCTCAGTCTGATGAGAATTATGTGCTTTGCTTACCTGTCAGCCACTTATCGTGCATCCAGACACTGGCCCTGTTACCAGCCTTCCTACGAAACTGTAGGGATGTGCCATCTCTGTTGAGGGCTGTGGCAGCATACAGGTCCCCCTCTGAGAGAGACATCCACCAATCAACAACCTGAACAACGACATCAGGCTTCCCACCCTCACCTGGACCACCAATCCAATAGCATTTCAAGCCCCATTCCCCCAAATTCAAGGACCTATGAAAATGGCACAGTGAGTTGTATCATAAGTGTTGCCAATCGTCCACGAACAATATAAATATAGCCTTAATATGCCTGAAAGTGAATGCTTGACCCTCCAGGGTTGAGGGTTGCCCAGGGCTGGCTAGCTTTGAAGTCTTCCAGAGCCATGTATGAATATCTTTGCAGACCCGGTGGGCACTGTAGCCCTCCAGGGCCTGAGTTGAGTAGCCCTGTGGGCACTATAACCCTCTCCTTGGCCTGGGTTTAGTAGCCCTGTGGGCACTATAACCCTCTCCTTGGCCTGGGTTTAGTAGCCCTGTGGGCACTATAATGCTCCTGGGCCTGGGTTCAGTAGCCCTGTGGGCACTATAATGCTCTCCTGGGCCTGGGTTGAGTAGCCCTTTGGGAACTATAATGCTCCTGGCCCTGGGTTCAGTAGCCCTTTGGGCACTATAATGCTCCTGGGCCTGGGCTGAGTAGCCCTGTGGGCACTATAACCCTCTCCTTGGCCTGGGTTGAGTAGCCCTGTGGGCACTATAACCCTCTCCTCGGCCTGGGCTGAGTAGCCCTGTGGGCACTATAACCCTCTCCTGGGCCTGGGTTGAGTAGTCCTGTGGGCACTATAACCCTCTCCTTGGCCTGGGTTGAGTAGCCCTGTGGGCACTATAACCCTCTCCTCGGCCTGGGTTTAGTATCCCTGTGGGCACTATAATGCTCCAGGGCCTGAGTTGAGTAGCCCTGTGGGCACTATAACCCTCTCCTCGGCCTGGGTTTAGTATCCCTGTGGGCACTATAATGATCCTGGGCCTGGGTTGAGTAGCCCTACGGGTACCGACCACCATCCTAGATCATACCAGACAACCATTCAGCACCAGTGATACACACCTACTGTGAGAGATAATGAGTTCTGTGTGTAAACTGGGGGAGAGATTCCTGCCCCGTCTCTGTATTGTATCACCCTGCTTGACAGGTTGCCCACCCTTGGATTCTGTTTGGAAAAAAAAGAAAAGGAAAAGAAAAAGATGTTTATGCACAGTAACAATTTGGCATCTAAAACAGTGCTTCCCAAACTGTAGGAAGACAGACAAATGATACACTGCACAGACTGCTAATTTTAGTGCACATGCTGTTGTTACGATGTGATGGAAACATTTCAATTCCATACCTGAATGTAAATCTGGCTACATTTTAATAAAGGGCAGGTAACAAACAGAGAGGTTTACAGTGGGAAGACTACTTCTAAAGTGCATGCAATCCAAAGCTATGCCAAAACATCCTTTTGAAAAGAAACACAATTGACTTGAAAATTTAACTGTTACCTGAAAAATACCTTCTTTCCCCTTAAAAGAGGTTATTTATTTCCATATAATGTGGATTCATAGAAACTCTCCGAGCAAAGTTACAGCATGATTTTAATAGCCAATTACATTCCCAGAAATTGGGCATACTTATCTCACACCAAAGTGTCAGCCTAGTCGTGTAAGTGAGGCTTTGTGCATCAAGCCTAATGACATTGTTATCATCTACCTTTATGTGAATAAAAACATACTGAGGCACTTCATTACATGAATTACCAAGTTTAACACAGCAGTATCACATTTGACTGTGTATTATAGTCCCGGTCATGGAGATGCGAACTTCAACATTAACTTCATTCCCTTGACTCACCATAATTAAAAAAACATATTGCACCATTGTCTCAAACCCACCATAAGGGCAGTGGCAGCCGAAACACTGCCAGTCAGTTACATCATTGGTGTGGCCACATCACTGTCTCAACAGACCACACTTAATCCAGAGCCACACATATACAGTAATACTGCACTGGCAAAAGAAACAGTTGTCGCAGCCATGTCTTGTCAATGTCCATTAGACTAGAAATGTTGAGTTTATATGAACAGCTTTTCTCATTTTTGCATTTTGTTCAAATTGTATTATTCAATTTTGAAGCAAACAGTAATAGCCATGTTGTGGTATTCTAAGAATATGTAAATGGCCTCTGATGTAATTACATCATTAACATAAATATCTTACATCAGTGAGAAGAGAAGATAGGAAGAGGAGGAGCTTGCAGGGCCATTGAGCAACACAGTTATTATCCCAAAAGTACCAAAAATATTGAGTGGATTTGCTAATGAAAATAGATGTTATTTGTTCTGACCTTTGTTGAAGTACTAGGGTACACGTGGTCCATAGAGCTAAACTGATTCAAAAATGGAAGTACCAGTACAAATCATTGTTACAGGGGCACAACAATTATCGGGGTATTATTGTACACAACTGGTGACACACTGGCTTTAAAACAGCAGTTAAATATTAAAGTTTCTAAAGTTCTTCTAAGTAAAAATAAAGTTATTCTGTTCTATAGTACATATAAATTGAAAGCAAAGATGTTTTATTGGTAAACAGGTGCTAATGATGAATAGCACATTACAGCTGCTCCCATTACACGATTCATTACGCCACCACTTTATGGTCATCTGCAGGATTTAGACGAACAGCGTTGACAACACTAGGCGGAGTTTCTTCCACGGCTTTGTGATTTTTTCAGCTTGCAGTCTGTTGTTCACTGTAATTACTATGTGGGAAAGACTAAATGTCTGGCAATCTCATGTGGTAACACCAAGTCATGAATGGGTGGGAGAATATAAAAAACAATGAAATGACTTCCCAGTATATTGTACCAGTAAATATAGTTTAAATTTATAGTGCATAAAAATAAACTGAAGAAAAACAAAATTCCTTCCAAATCTTGTTTGCCTCATTTGACTGGTTTCTCCCACATGAGATGATGGGAGGGGTTCAAATTATAGCAGTGTTCCATGAACGGCTCTTAATCACACAAACATATATGTGGAAACAGGCAGTTACTCACCACTTTCCAACACAGAGGCAGGTATTCATTAGTCCCACAAATAAACAGGCTGTCCTGGAACTGCTCAATAACTGTGATGATGTTCTCACACGGAATCTGAACAAAATAAAGAAATAATCATGTTTTCATTTAATTTATTTTCATTTCTTTTTATCAAACATCCAGTGCATAACAATCTCCAGTTGCAACCTGGGCATTAAATTTAAACATTGTTTAAGTCAGTTGACAGGGTTAGGGGGTCAGTGGATTTCCACTTACACAACATTCACAGAAAGAGGATATTCCTTGAACAATTGGGAAGAGCTCTTGTGACCCCCCATATATGAGAAGAATCCCTTCCCAGAACCCCCCTCCACACTAATTTTGAGGATCATTTCATTGGAGGAATCTGACCCAGGTCCACCTGAGGTCCTGCCTGAAACTGCAGGAACAGGACATACGTGGAAGAGCTGCCAAGCCTGCCCTTCCAACAAAGACTTGCTACAAATTGAAAAAGTACACCGGCAAGTCACACACACAGACACTCATATGCTGTCATTCACGTGCAGTAAAATTAAATCACTGTTTCCCATACATTGACTTTATTTGGACAGCCTGTCCAAACAGATTTGCCCCCGCCCAATATATATAGCCTATATATATTTTTTTTCCTGTTTATTTCTGTAAACAACATCCACTAATCACACTTTAATTACCACAGTGAATTTTTTTAAATACATGCTGTCACCAGTGCAAACACCACCACACCCATCCACACCACCACCCACTGTGAAGGAGGGGGGAGTGTCGGAGGACCACACGCAATTGTACAGGGAATCGTAAAGCTTACCACGGAGGAGATAAGCCACGGAGGCTAGCGAAAACGACAAAGGGGGGAAAAAAAACAGACTGACAGGAGTGAAAACTCAAACTCCCTGTCAAGCCTTAAAAAACAGCCAAACAGAAAACAACCCTGTAAAAACAAGGGCGAGAAACAGAGAAATAAAAACACTGAGCACCACTCAGGAACGAAAAATAGTTGGGAAAGAAACCAGGGAAACCCAATGTAACTGAGTCGCAGCTCAGACCCAAAACAAAAGAAAAACTTGGGATCGAACACCGAGATACCCAAGAACCTAAGACGCAGCTTAGGAAAACAAAAAGGTAAAGCCCTAACAGTCTGCCGGCACGAAGCCCAGAAACACAGACCAAAATACAAACCTAAGGGGGAAACGCTTCTTGAGAAGCGAGAACAGGAGGTGTAATACACAGGCTCAGAAATACCTTACCGGCTCAATGAGAATGTAAGTTGACACTGATGCAAGGACTGAAAGTCAGACAGCGTCTTAAATAGCCTTGCCTGACGCCGGTGGCCGAAATCACAGTATAAGGAGGAATAATTGGAAACAGGTGCATCCAATAAGGTAACAATCAGGCCGGGAGGCCAAAAAACGGAACTGCACCCCAAACCCATGACACCCACGAATGAAACATTTCTAGGGGAAACACAATATCACTTGCTGCAAACCCATCACCCCCACCATCGATCCAAACTTTAGTAGTGATCTTCCATGATAAAAACCAATCAAATGTGACAAGTGGCCGTATGCATGGGTAAAATGTTCACGTTCACAGTATTTTTCCATATTCTACCTTTGGCGTTTTCTTTCGATAATAATTGCAGTTGGATCTTTTTGGTTAAGTATGAAATGCATGGGTGAATTCTGACACGAAACATAAAAGATGTGAATTTGTTCATTTGACTGAAACTGGTTTTCACTTAACTTTCTGAATTTGGTGAACTGAAAACAACCCCAACCAAATTAATCAAGATATCTGAAGCAACAAATCTGAGCCAATGCATTTAATGTGTTAAACCTCAAACCATGTAAAACTTTTATGTCTTCAGTGTAGCCTGTGGTTGCTTTGCATGTTTTTTTATCCTCTCATGTAAATGTTTAAGGGTGGAAGAAGGGCGGTCGGCTGGAATGAGAGCCAGGACATCTGAGTCATTTCACATTTTCTCATTTCCCACCAAGCTCCCAAGAGAGCTCCAACACAAACCACATCCCAACAAAGCTTGTGCTGAAGCACGACAGATTCACACCCAGAACACATGGGTGGGGGGATCATGCGTTCTGCCCCCTCAGTCCTCACCCTGGCAATCTGCGGGTTTCCCCAGTCAATGCTTTTAAGTGTGCCTTTGCATCATTGCTCTAATCAATCTGAATTTATTCCATAAATGTGAATTAAGTTGACCATTTCTTGTCATTCAAAGCAAAGCACAAAATATACAATAATAATCATTAACTAACTTTCTCAGTCTGCTCTAGGGGCCTCATGTGTAAAATTGTTTTTGGTTTTAAACTTAAACGCAATTCTGAAAATCATTTGCTAAGTTGCGCTTCTGCTTGATTTATAAATAATAACAGACAGACGAAAGCTACTTATGTTGGTTGAAAGTAGAGTGTCTGCACCTTATGCACCTAAAATCTCAAATGAACTTCAATTTGAACTCACAATAACATGCTTTATAATTACCCAATCTTGTACATGCAGCCAGTGACAGCCATTTCCCTCTAAATAGTCACATTGTCTTGCACTCTTCATGCCTAAAAATGATTATCAATTAAATGTTATGCCTAAAGCAGGAACACAGCCCACTTTGCGCAAATGTGCAGTAGGGCTACCTCCACATAATCTGCAGGTAATTAACTTACGTCTAGTATAAACTTTACATAGAGATACGATCATATCCATGTCAAAGTGGGACTTTATAAATAACTACTTAGTCATGGCTTCCTGAGTAAGCCACAATTTATGTGTAAGATACAATTTGATCGTAGGATTTTATAAATGAGATCCCTGATCTCCCAATCACCCAGTGGAGTTGACTTAAAAATGCCCTCCCTCTCCACCTAAGCTACCATTTGAATTCTGGAACAAAATGGCTGCTGTACATCATCCATGTAGATTTTATACATTGATGGTGACTGAGGTGAGTTTTGCCCACTTCACAGTAAAGAACTTAATATTCTTATTCTTCCCATGTTCTGTTTACTCACCACTTGGCAGTTCTGTCCACTGGTTGGGGTCAGGGAATAGTTCTGCAAAGGGAAAAATTATTAAAATAAACAAACATATAAATAGGTGGATAAATCGGTAGAGAATCACATGCAATTTGCGTGTGGGATTTTCTGCTTATTTGGAATCAGTGGAAATTATATCTGGAGATTAACCTATTGTCTCAGACATTGTACATCATTTTTTCCAGACATGATCTGGAGTCATTCATAAATCAGGCTTTAAAACTGGTGATGTGGTATTTCCAGTGAAGCCTTTCTTTCTACTATGGATTTGTCACAAGTAAAGACCTTCCAGGGACAACAGATTATGAAGTTGGACAACTTTCAGCCACCAATCTTAAAAACATGGAATTTTTGAGCCTTCTGCCTGGCTTTAGTGCCTGCACTGTGGAAAGTTAGAAGCTAGAAGGAACAGGTCTTATTTTTATTTCTATGTGAACCATATCTTCCTGAGCATTAAAATAAGCACAGCTGAAGCGTAGCTGAAACATTTTTCCAGGTCTGTCTAGCTTTTTGCAGGTGCACATTTTATTTTTTGCACTACGTAATTTTTTACCAACTGTACCAACTGCAGGGCATGTTTTTTCTCATCATTGGTTTTGTTAATACGCAACCCTTACTGACTGAAATTAAATCGGCTCACTTTCTGTTTCCTTATTTCAACTCAGTCTTTTTAATAAAAAAAAATATATAGTCATGTATTTACCAGGGTATAAAAGCAGAAATGACAAAAATACAACTATATAAGCCAGGAACCGTTAAAACAGATGGGACTGGCCATCTGTCAGAATCTTTCAATGTCTACAGGATCGGTCTGGTGGGTATCACCTGCGTGACATGGCCCTTTATTAGTGCTAAATAATGGTTGCAATTTGACACTACATCCCACTGTGGTGGTAAACCAGGACTAGACACAAAAGCGAATGCAGATAAGCTGTCCACTGGAACAAAAACATGGCACCATTTTACAGAATTGTCCATTGAATGCGTTGATTTAAGAGAGCACAAGTTCAGCACAGGACTACTTATTATATACTGCCACCCACGCATGTAAAAGATATATACACCGATCAGCCACAACATTAAAACTACCAGCATTTTTCTGCTTTAATATTTTATTTTCTGTTTGTAATCAAACAATTCACACGTGGTAAAAGTGCAGACTCAGAGCTTTTATTAATGCATGTCACAATGTGTAATGCTGGACCCAAACGCAGGACTCTAACACAGAGGCTTAAGAGAAAAGCAACTGGTTTATTGAGAGGTAACCAAACTGAGCAGGGCAATTCAAAACCGTAACTGGACTGGGAAAGGCTGGAACCAGACTGGACAAGACTGGAGCCGGAGCAGGACCGAGCAGGCCTGGAGCTGGAACAGGACTGGACAAAAACAGGAGCAGGGCCGAGCAGGTCTGGGGCTGGAGCAGGACTGAGCAGGGAAGGAGCAGAGACGAGCAGGGCTAGAGCTGAAGCAGGACCGAGCAGGAACAGGAGCAGGACGGAGCAGGGCTGGAGCCGGAGCACGGACGAGCAGACCTAGTCCCCCATTTCAGTGTTTTAGACAAATTAACATAATATCAAATAAGAGAGTCGTGTTTTGTATTTGGTTGCATATCCTTTGCATGCCATGACTTCCTGATGTCTGTGACCTATCAACATCATCAGAGTCTGGATATCTTATTGTCAGTTTGTCCTACAAGCGATACAAAAACTCTTTGCATTTGACTGGATCTCTATGGGAATTGCGGGGTGGTAATAGATTCAGCTGTAAATTATGCTGATACAGTATGGAACACATTTGTTGGCTGAATGGCTTTAAGTCATCAAGGGTCCAATGTATCAAATGAGCCTCAAACCACCGTGCTGCTGCTAGATATGCAGTAGATACTACAAGCATTGTTTCTCCTGAATATTTTTCCATTGAGTTCAACAGGAAAATTAATCAGGAGAAACAATGCTTGTAGTATCTACTGCATATCTGGCAGTATCTGGCTGATCGGTGTATATACGGTATGTCTGTCAAGACAGAGACCATATAGGCAGGGCTGCCCCCACTAAAACTTTCAAAGCAAGGCTTTGTGTCAGAGCAGGAACCTATTAATAACATGTGAACAATAGTACCACATCTGGGTCAAATATGTATTTTGTTTTGGATTCAAATACTTTTCTGTGCTCTATTGATCTTGCCTGGTGTAATTGAGCCAGCCAATATGACCAAAAGGCAGGGTTTGCACGTTTTGAGAGTATTTAATTGGTTGCAATACACCAGACAAGATGAGTAAAGCATAGAAAAGTATTTTAATGCAAAAATAATACGCATCAGATTATAAACACTCCACATTGCTATTTGGAAAGATGCTGCATTATAATAATAGTCATTACCTCCACAAGACGACTGTGCTCCAAGTCAAACCTGTACACAATGTTTGTTCCACCTATGTACAGGTCGTCAGAGCCCTCTGGGTGAAAGAGGACCATGTGCTTCTGATTTTGTTCATACCACAATATGCTGATGACAGCTTCTGAGAAGGACATGGAAAAACAAATATCAGAACAGGAATATCAACCTTTTCTGTGTACACAGGCTCAAAGGCATACAGAAGACACCCAACACAAAAGGGTTATAAAGTCAGGTCCATAAGTATTTGGACAGTGACACAATTTTCACCATTTTGGCTCTGTACGCCACCACAACGGATTTGAAATGAAACAATCAAGATGTGATTTAAGTGTAGACTTTCACCTTTAATTTAAGGGTTTTGTCAAAAATATTGTACGAACAATTTAGGAATTACAAACATTTTTATACATAGCCCCCCCCCCCCCTAATTTTAGAGGCTCAAAGGTAATTGGACAAACTAACATAATCATAAATAAAATAGTCATTTTTAATACTTGGTTGGAAATCCTTTGCAGTCTTGAACCCATACACATCACCAGACGCTGGGTTTCTTCCCTGGTGATGCTCTGCCAGGCCTCTACTGCAGCTGTCTTCAGTTCCTGCTTGTTTTTGGGCCGTTTTGCCTTCAGTTTTGCCTTCCGCAAGTGAAATGCATGCTCAATTGGATTCAGGTCAGGTGATTGACTTGGCCATTGTAGAACATTCCACTTATTTGCCTTAAAAAAGTCTTGGGTTGCTTTTGCAGTATGCTTCGGGTCACTTTCCATCTGCACTGTGAAGCGCCGTCCAATGCGTTTGCATCCAACCAGTTCCAGTGGCATCCATACATGCCCACACCATAACACTACCTCCACCATGCTTCACAAATGAGGTGGTATGCTTTGGATACTGAGCAGTTCCTTCCCTTCTCCATACTCTTCTCTTCCCATCATTCTGGTACAAGTTGGCCTTTGTCTCATCTGTCCATAGGATGTTGTTCCAGAACTGTACAGGCTTTTTTATATATTTTTTTTGGCAAACTCTAATCTGGTCTTCCTGTTTTTGAGGCTTACCAATGGTTTACATCTTATGGTAACCCTCTGTATTTACTCTGGTGAAGTCTTCTCTTGATTGTTGACTTTGACACAGATACACCTACATCCTGGAGGGTGTTCTTGATCTGGCCAACCATTGTGAAGGGGTTTTTCTTCACCAGGGAAAGTATGCTTCTGTCATCCACCACAGTTGTTTTCCGTGGTCTTTCCTTTTGGTGTCCATGAGCTCACCAGTGCTTTCTTTCTTTTAAAAAATGTACCAAATAGTTGATTTGGCCACACCTAATGTTTTTGCTGTCTCTCTGATGGGTTTTTTTTCTTCATTAATGCCTGGCCTTCTTCCACAACCTTTGGTTTTCACAAGTAATTGATTGCAAATTTATTAAAATTCAAGAAATTAATTAAAAATACATTTAATTCTGCTTAGATCAATAACTTAGCTAATATTTGACAAAAACACCTCAAACCAATTGTAGATTATTATATTAATGCCTGGCCTTCTTCCACAACCTTTGGTTTCCACAAGTAATAGATTGCCAATTTATTAAAATTCAAGAAACAAACAGGTTCCTGATTATGATTGTACTTTTACCTCGGTCCCTAACTAAATATGAAACAAACTTCACCTGTAACTGTACATACAATTTAATCTAATGCAATCCAAAGGAAACAGTTTGGATACAGGCGATGCTTGCACATTCTAGAGCGCTGCAACCTTTGAGAAAAAGGAAAACTCGCGTGACAACAAATAAATAAAATAAAAAAATTTATAAAACATGTTCATAGTTTTATTTTAGACCTGAATCATTTTGTTTGTTTGAACAATTGAGACTTAAACCAACAATGGTCTATTGCCAGCTTAAATTCTCAACATTTGTGGGGAACAACCGCTAAAGTACATTATGGTAGACTATAAAAAATAATCTCATACGAAAATAATTGAGGCATTAATTTAGCAAGATTAGATGACCGAGTAGCCTACGGTAAAGAGTCAACAATTCAAAAACAACTAGCCTAATAAAGATCCACAAGCATTGTGTAATTTTAAAGGTAGTTCAAGGAACTTCATGAACTTTATTAGTGTAGGTAGGTAGGCTCTACACTCGAGTATTGCTAACGACGAAATTCAGTTTTCGCAATACAGCCTGTGTGACTTACCTTGGGTGAGCCTTGGCGTGAAGACCGGTGAACTGAAATGCATATTCCATGAGAAAAACAAAGTTAATATAGCTTCTAGTCTCATAGTACCTGAATCAAAGCGCCGTAGAGAGACAAAACGAATGTCGTACAGTGTCTGATATGTGAGAAGGCTTAGCCTATCTTCCAGTAGGCTATGACAGGCTCTGACGTAGCCTACTAGCATCTTTAGGTAAATCTCCTAAGCCTATTAGCCTACATTGCAAAAAATAAAGGTTCGTTGAAGTTCTATATAGAACCTTCAGGTTCTTTGAATAGTATTTTATAACCATATTTCAGAAAAGGTTCTATCATAAAAATAATATAACCATTTAGGAACCTTTTTTGGGGCCATATATAAAAAATTATATTGAACCCTTTTTGGTTCCATATAGAACCTTTAGGCATTGGCGATAATCGAGAAAATCACCAGAAAATGCCACGAAACGAGCCCTCAATCAGGGAATTTGTGGAGAGAGAACGTAGTTCCATTGAAAACTATGGTAGAAACCTTGAGAGAATCGAACATTTACTAGACTATCTCCAGACACAAACAATGAACTGAAAAGCAGTTTGGCTGAACTGAGAATTCAAATAACTGCTAATTTCCAGGCGGACGAAGATCGAAAATAAAAAAATTCAGTACTACCTTCATTCAATAAAAGAAAACCTTAATGATCCAAGTAAATTTTGGAAGTTGATTAAATCTACATCAGGGTCTATGACACCCTCTACTCTTCCTGATCTTTTAAAGGTAAATCAAAATGAACTAAAGGGTACGCATAACATAGCAGATGCATTTAATAAGCATTTTATCAATGCAGGCTTAGCCACTCTCTCAAATCTCCCTGTAGATGGTAAAGACAGTGTACCCACCACCCTAAGTTGCCCGGGAAATAGTTTTAATTTTTCCCCAATTTCTCCCACTCAAGTTTATAAAGCTCTATCGAGTCTTGATTGTAAAAGGTCTGCTGGTCCTGCCCAAATTGAGCCTTATTTTTTTTAAAACAGCAGCAGATCTGGTTGTGGGACCGATTGCCTCCAATTTTAATCTTAGTCTAACCAGCGGTTTGATCCCCAGCTCCTGGTGTCATGGTTCTGTGGCCTTGTGCTGCCACTAGAAGGCACCTGGCATTTGAGAAATTTCTTAATTTGTTCCAGGTGTCTGATTCCCAATTATTTTCACCTGGGGAGGTGCCTTTATAAGCACTGACAGAACAGCTATCAGCGCTTCTGTATAAAACCCCTTTATCACAAAGCCGGTGCAGGTGCAGGTGCAGGTGCAGGTGCAGGTGCAGGTGCAGGTGCAGGTGCAGGTGCAGGTGCAGGTGCTCGGTGGACGGTGTACAGTGTACAGAATTGTGTTTGTGGTTGGTTGGTTCTGTGTCCTCTTTTAAGGCGAGCGCATTCTGACGCCTTACGAGTATTTGTACTTTTATTTTGAGCTCGTGTGAGCCGTTGGGTATTGGGACGTTGTCCCTGGTAATGTATTTTGTTTGTGTTTTTCTGAGCTGCGTCTCAGGTTTTTCTTTTCGCTGAGTAATTTTTGCTACTCAGTTGTCTATTTTCTTTTAAGACCAGTTTTGGGTCTGGTACCAGAGCTTCGCCTCTGTACCACTGGTCCCCTTCTTTTTCGCCCTGGTTTTCACGGGTCGTTTTTGGTTTGAGCCAGTTTTACGGCTGGACAAGGTGGTCCTTCGGAGTGGCTTTTTACTTTACTTTTTTTTTTTGTTGTTGTTTATGATCCTTTGTGTGCGGGAGTTGATCTCCCAAGGATCTTATTTTTTTGTGTTTTACTTTCGGGTGTTCCCTTTCCTTTGTCCTTCGGGACTTTGTGGTTAACGCTTCCTGTAGCGTTAGCTTTTCGTTCCCCTATATTAGTCGCTTCTGTTTCTCCAACACCCCCACATCATTATACCTGGAAGTCAACATTTGTCCTTCCTTTATTAAAAGGAGGAGATCCCTCTGTTCTGGATAATTATCGCCCTATTTCCAGACTATCCATTATAGCTAAAGTATTTGAATCGCTAGTAAACAAACAGCTAAAACATTTTTTGTCTGATAATAATATTTTAAGTCAAACTCAGTCAGGTTTTAGACAAGGGCATAGCACTATAACTGCAGCCATATCAGTTACAAATGATATTATTACTGCTCTGGATGATAAAAAATCATGTGCTGCGCTTTTTATTGATCTATCCAAAGCGTTTGACTCAGTGAATCATGGTCTTCTCCTGCAAAGACTCAATTGTATAGGATTTAGTAACCCTGTGCTAAGTTGGTTTTCAAATGATCTGACAGGGAGAACCCAGTGTGTGTCTATTGACAATTATTATTCTGTACCTCTAACCGTAAAGACGGGTGTTCCGCAAGGATCAATTTTTGGACCGATTTTATTTTCTATTTATATAAATAATCTTGGGGTAGGATTAAATCCAGCAAAGGTACACCACCTTTATGCAGATGACACAATTATTTATACTATAGCGCCATCTTTAAAAGTGGCAATGGATTCCCTACAGACTGCTTTTAATTTATTGCAGATGTCACTTGTTAATTTAAAATTGGTTTTAAATTCTAAAAAGACTAAATTTATGATTTTTTCACGTTCCCGTTCATCACCCACTGACTGTACGGTTTTAACACTAGATGGCACTCAGCTAGAGAGGGTTACCACTTACAAATATCTTGGCATCTGGATTGATGACAAGATGACCTTTAGCGTCCATATTGATAGCCTTCTAAATTAACTTCGACCAAAGTTAGGTTTTTATTTTCATTCAAAAAAATGTTTTCCTTTTACTTCTAGAAAAAGATTAGTTCAAAGTACTTTTTTGTCAGTATTAGACTATGGTGATGAAATTTATATGCATGCATCTTCATCTCTATTGAAAAAACTGGATGTAGTCTATCATGCTGCCCTGCGGTTTGTAACTTGTGCAAGTGTACATACGCACCATTGTAACTTATATGAAATGGTTCAATGGACTTCATCGTATTCAAGGAGAAAAACCCATATGTTATTTTTTATTTTAAAAGCTTTACTGGGTAAACTACCGCAGTACATATCCAGCTTACTGAAATATTACTCTAGTAGCCATAACACTAGATCCTCAGAGAAAATTCTCCTCATGGTCCCAAGTACTCAAACAGAACTGGGTAAATCAGCCTTTTCCTTTCATGCCCCGCATGTCTGGAATGAGTTACAAGGCATTCTTAATCTGAAATCCTTACCCTCTCTTGACATGTTTAAAAATATGTTAAAATCAGCTTTTACTGATTTTAGCAACAAGTGCCTTTTAGCTCCTGATCCTTGTGTGTGTGTTTTTTTTTTTCTTTGGTATGTTTTTAATATGAAACTTTTATTTTTCTGCTGCCATCTTGACCAGGACTCCCTGGCAGAAGAGATATTGTATCTCAATGGGACCTTCCTGGTTAAATAAAGGATAATAAATAAATAAATAAATAAATCGAAGTTTCTCTGTAAGGCGCATCAGGTGGGTCCGTTTATTACGGCATTCATATCATATACATTACATGCATGTACATTTTTTGTCTAACCTTTTGCGGATATTTTTTTTTTGTTCAAAGAGTACCAATTAATGCAATGTAGCCTACTGGCTAAAATACTATCAGTGTCGGATAAAATTCTAATTAACCTAATGTGAAAAATAGGCTATGTAGCCTACAAGCATAAGAGAAATAAAAAGCATGTCCCAGTTGCCTTTTGTACTTCTAGATATTGCCAGTAATGTTAAAGCACTATGGTCTTTGCTGTAAAACTAAATTGTAGCATCCCGACACAAATGAACTATATTGTGCTTAGCAATAATTGTTAAAATTTATTCATTCGCTTATTTAAACAATCAGTAATTGTAGGCCTATTGGTATTACGCCACTGTTCTGTAAACTGGTCACAGCAATAAATATTTTAGCAATTCTCTCCATCAAGCATATGACTTATTTCCCATATGGCTATCTGTGCAGCCTGAGTGGTAGCAGTGACACCTAGTGTCTTTCAAACGTACAGTCACAAAAGCAAGTAATCAACTAAAACCATCAAGATACCGATCAATTCTGTCTATTTCCCCTTTCATAAAGGTTCTAAATTTTGTAAGCTTTTTTATATACATAAAGGCAGAATATAGACACTCACCTTAGCTTACTGGCCCATGCTAACATTGTTCATTAACAATATGCAAATTAAAAAAATTATAAGAATTTGTGTGCTCATAAATACTGTAAATAAATAACAGTCCCTTAAAAATTTATCAATTTCTGCTTAACTGGAGAATCACATACAAACAGTTATTGTTCTCCTTTTCTTTTTTTTTTTGTAGAAAGAAGAGGCAGACCAGCTATTGATGTTACCAGAGAACATATTGAATTTCTGCTGAAGCAAGGTCATACAATTAAAATAAATCGCTAAAATACTGGGATGCTCTTCATCATTTCTGTACAAGAGGCCAAAGTTGATGGGTATACCTGTGAGAAGTAGGCTGTCTGCAATAGATGATGGCGAACTGGAACAGCATGTGAGGCGACTTCAGGGTCAATATCCTAATTCTGGGAATCAGGTCATTGGTGGTCTTTATATCTTTTGTAATTCACATTTGCGTGTCATTGTTTTGCGAGTATCATGGTAATTTATTTCAGATGATGAGAGCCCTGTTGCATGCACAGGGTGTGATTGTTACACGGACCAGGGTGCGTGAGATGTTAACGAGGATAAATCCTACTGCTGCTGCAAGGAGATGGAGCCAGACAGTTGCAAGACGGGTTTATCATGCACCGTACCCCAACAGTTTGTGGCACATTGATGGGAACATGCGCCTTATAAGGTTAATTACCAGATCTGTCATACTTTTGAATATTTTGAAAAGAACTATTGCAAGTTAAAAACTGAAGTTTACAGCTATATTGTTTCCAGACTGCTATCCATACTATATTTTCATTTAAGTAATTTTCTTATTTGTTATCTGACCTTTCTAGATGGGGCTTTGTGATTCATGGTGCCATTGATGGACACTCCCGTCTGATTACTTACCTCAACTGCAGCACAGTGCCATAACAGTGCTTTCTCAGTTTTTGAAAGCAACGTGCCTCTATGGGCTACCCTCGAGAGTCAGATCTGACCATGGTGGTGAAAACCTGCTTGTGGCTTTAATCATGCATCTAGTTCAAGGAATTGAACACAGAAGTTCCATAACAGGAGAGTCAGTTCACAATCAGAGAATTGAATGTCTTTGGCGTGACGTATTTTTGCATGTGTTGCAGCACTTTTACCTTACGTTCTACTCTGTAGAGGATTCAGAGGTTCTAAACCCAGATAATGATGTCCATATACTTTCACTGCATATTGTTTATCTTCCTGAGATTCAAAACAGGCTGGAGCATTTTGGACAGGCCTGGAACCACCATGCGTTGCGAACAGAAAATAATCACACACCGACTCAACTCTGGACAGAGGGCATGCTCACAAACATTGCAACAGACAACACAGCTGTCAACAATGTGTTTGGGGAAAATCCCTACAGCGAACAAAACATTGATGCCATCTTAGCTCGGCATGGAATTCAAACACTGCTGACACTTGATGACAGACTTCCCGGCTGTAACTGTAGAGCCACCTCAACTCATCCTCACTCAGCAACAACAGGCATCTGTGCACAATGTAGTCCAACACATTTCTGATCTAAAGATAAAATATCAGGCTTGCTGTACTGCAATTGTCTGTATTTTACAAGCTCAAGTATGAGCTAGTAAAATTTAAAGCCCAGGGACTAAACCTGATCCGTTGCATATTATCCAGGAAGGAAAAAGATTTTGGGTCTCTTCATACTTCAAATCCTGCATTAATTGTCACTGCATTAAGTCAGTAATAACAATTAGACATTTTGAGGCAATATGTAATATAACTTGTTTCCGTTGTAATTTGAAATAGACATGCCTCTATTTTTGAATTTGAATCCTAAAATGCATCAGCTTAATGACTATTATGGTTTATGTTAATCATTTGGTATAATGTCAGATTATTACTTTGTTAGACTTGATTCTCCATGTATGAATAAAAACAAGACATGGTGGTTTTTCTTGAGCAAGATATCCATTATAACTGTAAAGATCAATAAAATGCTCATATTTATTTTTAAAATTTGTCTTATTTCCACATTTATTTATTTTATTTGGCACGTTAAATGTTCCATTAACAATGACATGCTGGAAGAAATGAAAAGACACAAAGTACTGCAGAACATTTTTAAATTTCATGTTGTCAGTGTAATATTTCTTGCTGACTGGAATCTCTGGAAGGCTGATAAAACTTTGTGAATTTACGGTATGCATGAATATAACAAGAAAGCATTTTCCCTGTCGTTATGTTGCGTCTTATTTGCTGTTAATGTCACGGTTTCTGTGCAGGGTAGATCATTTTTCCGTGCCTGCACCGGCTCAGTAGTTAGCATTCCGATTAGCCACTCGGCTAATCGTTATTTTGGTGTGTGGGGACGATTAGTTTCGAGCTTGCAGATTAGCCACTCGGCTAATCGTTGTTTTTGGTTCCTGCGGGATGATTGTTCCTGCGCTAACATTCCTTGCATTCCTGCAGGATTACCTCTGATCTGTTTCACCTGTTGGTTGCTCGCATCTTCCGCTGATTACCAGCCACACCTGTGGCTGGGTATTTAAAGCGTCAGTAGACAGTGGAACGGTGCTTGAGTGTAACGTTTTTTGCTCTAGCCAATTCCCTGTCGCTTTTCTGAGCAATGTATAAGGATTTTAGGAACCAAGGAATTTAAAAGAATTGAGACTTCAGTTTGTTTTTTGGGAATAAGGTATTAGGACAGTATTCTGAGGTTGGCAGTTTTTAGGGGTTATTGTGTCACCTTCGGGGCACAAACCTTTCTGCCTCTTACTAACCAGTTTTCCCGCTGGTTTTAGTTGGCTTCAGAACGTCTTCTGTTTGTTTTTGAAAAGACATTTTCCTTTTTCTCAGCTTCGCTTAGAAGTCGTTTATTCTTCATTTCTCATTTCCCTGTTCCTTTATTTTTTATATACTCCTTCTTCCTCAGTTACCCGTTTAGGGGTTTATTATTATTTGGGATACGTCCTTTAGGAGTATAGCACCCCCTTATTTCGTCTCTCACGAGACTTGGTGGTTACTGGAGTGCCCTTTGGTAACTTGTAGATCCCCCTGTCTGGTCTTCACACTTCCCCTCCCTCACAGTTGATTAATCTAACTTGTGTTCTAACAGCAAAAATTTACTTAAGTGCTCTGAAAAACTCAATATTTAATAACCTGTTAAGTCACTCTGACACTGACCTTCCCTCTAACATGTTTTGTTCAGAGTCAACTGAAGTTACTTGGTGCAGCCTTGAATCTATGAAAAGTGAACAGAACTAATGCATATTTCCAATTGTGGACACAAGACGTAATTTTCAATACTTTGTATAAACCACATTACTGCATAAGATTCTAGACAAACTGCGGGTATCGGTTACCTATAAAATTTCAATCTGAATCAACATTGTTAGAAAAATACCACTAACAAAGCACATCAACGTGTGCAAAAATGTTAATTTTTTTACATTATAGTGACATTCATGACAAATTATGCAACTCTAAATGTTGGAGCTTGCAAAATTCCCTCCATCATGTATTTCTTGAAGGCTTCATAGGAAGAGTGCATTGGCAGGTGGAGTACAAGAAGACAAGTATTTGCTTCTGGGAAGATTTTTCTGCCCTCATGGAGAAACAGGATTTGTGGCTTGTGGGGAGATCAAAGGGGAGGCACTGCTGAGGCTCCAGAGGCAAACTCCAAGACAGTCTCAAGAGTGATAGGGCCAGCTTCCTCTTCTGTTGGACACCAGGTAGAGAGTAATTATCAGACATGTTGGATTTAATTCCTCAATTATGTTACTTGGTACTTAGGAATCCTCTTTTTTTTAAATTACAAAATACAAACCCTCAATATCAATCAACCAGTCTCTCCAGAAGCATACTGTCTGGTTTTTCTCAAGATCTTCTATTGCTGCCCTGCATGGAGAAGTCCACAGTGAAAAGATTGATCAGGTCCCTGGCCTGAAGTGGTCTTTCTTCACAGACAAACATCTCATGGAAGAGGGCAGGGTATATCTGGAGGTGTTCAAGTAATCCAAGAGTCTTGAAGCCCTCCGCAAACCTGCAGGACAGGAATATCCCTATTAGGAGCCATGAATGAATTTAGAAGGTGAAAGTGAGTGAAATTCATAGTAATATTAATGTTTTGTGATGGTTTAAATGGATGTTTGTTATTGTTTGTGATTTTTATTTATTGTGCAATCATGGTGATTATTGAGTTTGGTCACATGGGTATGGGCGGTGATATTCATAGTTGAGAAGCTCCTGTTCACCTGCATGCAGCTGGTAGGAAAGAAGGTGAGTGCGTCGTATTTTTTTTGTTGACCGCCACTTGCTTTTGATCGCTGTGATTATTTTGATTATTGTTATGCACGTTGTAATACGCTGATCTTTTTCATTAATAGGTTACGAAACATTTTTTTGGATCTCAGAATCTTTTTGGTAGCGCGTCAGACAAAGCATCCAGGACACACAATTTCATGATCAGATGGAGTGTCAGGATGCGTGGGGGGTTGGGACCCAAACGCAGAGGGTGGGAAAAAATACAAAACTCCAAATGAAAGAACAAGAAGACTTTACTTGAAACAAGGAAACAAAAGGGAACAGAAGGGAACAAAAAACTTTGCAGGGCGGCCTTCAACAACGAAGGGAATACAACCAAACGCAGGAACAAAGAAAATCCAGAAAATACAAACACGAGGAAACCAGAACATGGACAGGGACGCATGAGCAGGTACTTGAGGAGGGGAGCACAGAACAACCAGACATAACCACAAGGATCCAGCACCTGAGTCAAGGGAGGGGGAAACTTAAATAGACAGACACTGACGAGACATAGGAGGGTACCATGAACAATCAGGCCACGGAAGGGGAAGGGAAAACGAGACAGCCAGAACCAATAATAGGACAATTGAAAACAATCATACAATTAACACAAGGGGAGCAGGACACAAAACAGAGGTGCCGCCATCTGGCGACCCAACAGGGAAAACGCAGACAGGAACACAGGACCATGACATGGAGACCCAACATTTGCATTTTGCTGCAACCTATTATTTATTCTTTTAGTTTGCTTTGATTTAATCATTTGAATTATGTGATTGAATTAAGAAGTTACAATTACAACTTAAGTCATACATCACTTCTGGAATGCTTATTTTTTTAAACACAATATGAATGGAATATTTTGGAGTGCTTAATTCTTTTGGTGATGTGCTCCTCTAATTGAAGGTGTCTGATGCAAAATTATATAGATTTTGCAATTTCCTTTGTGATTGTAAACAGACATATTAATTGGTAATAAATACTTTGACATTCCTTCAGGTCGTCGTTATTGCCCGGTCATTTTTTTCCCATCAGGTACACCAGGTATACTTACATAACCCTACCCAGCAGAGCACATTTTATTTTAGGTAATTATTATTATTAATTATTAAGAATAATAATATTCACCCCTATGTACTTACTATGGCTTCAAAAAAGAACAGAGTTGAATAAGACCCTCTGACATTATCAACACATGAACATCATAAAATTGAAAAGTAAACATTTGTTTAGGTCTTTTTTACAGATTTGATTGTGCAGGTAAACTTTAAAAGTGTCAGCTGGCTGCATGCTTTGTTTAAATGAATAATACAAGACCAGGAATTGCTTACTGGTCAACAGCATCCCTCATTCTTCCATTCATGAGGAACTCTACAGCAGAGCGAACCACGGAGTCCTTATATTACATTTTTGTCACATGACTGAGGGAACCTATAATGCTCAGGCTATCTGCTGCTTCTCCAATGGCAATATTTGCCTCCTCAATTGTTGCTGCTTCTTGTATCTGAGTGAATTAAAAGAAATTAATATATTCAACATATACAAGTTCAACCAATAAGTTTTAATGTGAATACCAAAATGAATACCCATTAATGTTTATACTCATTATTTATACATTATTTATACTTATACTGGGCATCGCCAGGGTTTAAAGTACCTCATAGCTGTAGTGCGCCGCCATGTGGCCCGTTTTGGGTATTGCCAAAACCGACTGACACAAATCTTAATACTTTCAGAAAATAATAACGGAACAAAATATGGGTGTCTTTTTTTTAATTCATTTTGGTTATATCTAACTACATTCTGTTTCTGTGTAATAGATAATAGATAGCCTAGCTACTACTGTTTCTAATCTCGTTCCTTGTTTTTTTTCCATCTTTTATTAGTTATTTGTTTGGTGACTTGAATGTATGGATTTTCTATAGATTATGAATAGTAAAGTAAAATATTATTTATGAATACATTGTTATTTCCATTTTGAAAATTGTTAGGCCGCTCAGAGAAGGCTTAGCAGGCCCTGACGGTCCGCCACAGTAAATAACAAAGGTAGCCTACATATACACAGTCCGTAGTGCTAACATGCTAAATCAATCGTGCAAACTTACTTTGTGCCACTGGATGACGTCGGAAAAGTCGCCTTGTTGTGGGAGGGAGAAAGCGGGCCCCGGCCTGGGCCAGAAACGCCGAGGTCGCTCTCCTCCACACTGTTGAATGCTTCTTCAAAAGATGCACACTTCTCAGAGTCTGATGCAACTGGGTTTATTGTTGGTAAATCAAAGATTACATAAAATAACCCGGGCTGATCTGCGCAGTTCAGTACAATTATCAATCACTCATAAGTAAAGACAATACATCAGATCATTCTCCAAGCATTCCCAAAACACACACCATGTGCGCGCACACACACCCACACACTCTCCCCTCGGGCCAACTGCCTCTTATATCCATTTTCTAACTCCTCCTGTTGTGTAGCTTAAATCTAGTACTTCCCATTTAATTTTGTTAATTACGTAATGTTGTTGACATCATTATTTTTATCTGACTCCCAACTCTCGGACACCATTGTTTATCAGCCCCTCCCTAGTGCTCGTCTCCCGCCTGTCTCACCCTCCCTCTTCTATCATAAGTCACATATTCTGATAACACATTTTCCAAAAAAGGCAGAAGCTTCCGTTAGTTTCACAAAGGCGCCTTTATACAGCTTAGTCAGCAGGGCAGAAATTATGTGTGTATTACGTGTTTGTTCTTATTGTATCTATTTAGTATGAAGCGTTCCCCTGCTGCCGGTTCCCCATACAATGGGCTTGTGTTTTTTGAGTACATTTGTATTTATTTCCCACATTTTGGTTGCCTAGGTCGACCTTGGTCCACCTGTATCTTTCTTCCTTTGCTAGCCGGATGATACGTTAGGGGGGAGACAGCTGGTGCTCATTGATACACTCCTTTCCCATATACACTGGGCCTGTGCTCTCTAACTACATATCTTTCCTCATACAATGGGCTTGTGTTTTTTTAGTACATCTAAATTTATTTCCCACATTGTGGTAGAAAGTAAACCCTGAGGACTTCGACTTCGGGATGCAAAATCCTGTCTTGCACGAGAGCTGCATTAAACAGTCGATCAAAAGTCAATGTTCTGTCCCTTTCCCTTCCCCGGTCGATTTCTTTCTCGAATCCCGCTAAAACGTCTTGTGACAGTATCCAGTAAGAATCTGTTCCTAGGTGATGTGTTTTAGACCTACAGGTCACACAGTTACACGTCAAAACATTGCTTCAAACATCGCAGTTACGTTCATTATATGTCAATTAAAATTACAGATATCTAAAACTGCATTCTGGATAGGAAGAATTACAATTATGGATATCCACAATATTCATACAGATGTCCACAATTGCATTTTTACTAGTCATAATGCCAATTATGCATATCCATAATGACATTTTTACTAGTCAAAATGTATTTTTGGATATTCAAAATTACATTATAGATATCTGGAATGGTTTTTCATTTTGGATATCTGAAATTAAAATTATGACTAGTAACAAATCTTTGAAATTTTTGCAAATTTATTAAAAATAAACTATCACATTTACGTAAGTATTCATACCCTTTGCTATGACACTCAAAATTGAGATCAGGTGCATCCTGTTTCCATTGGTCATACTTGAGATGTTTCTACAACTTGATTGGAGTCCACCTGTGGTAAATTCAATTGATTGGACATTATTTGAAAAGACACAGTTGACAGTGCATGTCAGAGCAAAGACCAAGCCATGAAGTCGAAGGAATTGTCCATAGACCGCCGAGACAGGATTGTGTTGAGGTACAGATCTGGGGAAGGGTACTGAAAAATGTATGCAGCATCGAAGGTCCCAAAGTGGCCTCATCATTCTTAAACGGAAGAAGTTTGGAATCACCAGGACTCTTCCTAGAGCTGGCCGCCTGGCCAAACTGAGTAATCGGGGAGAAGAGCCTTGGCCAGGGAGGTGACCAAGAACCCGCTGGTCACTCTGACAGAGCTCCCGAGTTCTTCTGTGGAGATGGGAGAACCTTCCAGAAGGACAACCTTCTATGCAGTGCTCCACCAACCAGGCCTTTATGTTAGAGTGGCTGGACGGAAGCCACTCCTCAGTAAAAGGCACATGACAGCCCGCTTTGAGTTTGCCAAAAGGCACCTAAAGGACCCTCAGACTGAGAAACAAGATTCTCTGGTCCGATGAAGCCAAGATTGAACTCTTTGGCCACAATGCCAAGCGTCACGTTTGGAGGAAACCAGGCACCGCTCATTACCTGGCCAATACCATCCCTACGGTGAAGCATGTTGGTGGCAGCATCATGCTGTGGGGATGTTTTCCAGCTGCAGGACTAATCAGGTTCAATCGAAATATGAACGGAGCAAAGTGCAAAGAGATCCTTGATGACTCAGAGATCCTCAGACTGAGGCGAAGGTTCACCTTCCAAGAGGACTATGACCCTAAGCACACAGCCAAGACAACACAGGAGTGGCTTCGGGACAAGTTTATGAATGTCCTTGAGTGGCCCGGCCAGAGCCCAGACTTGAACTCGATCAAACATCTCTGGAGAGATTTGAAAATACCTGAGCAGCAACACTCCCCATCCAATCTGACAGAGCTTGAGAGGATATGCAGAGAAGAATGGGAGATATACCATAAATACAGGTGTGCCAAGCTTATGTGTCCTACCCAAGAAAACTTTTGACTGTAATCGCAGTCAAAGGTGGCTCAACAATGTACTGAGTAAAGACATAAAAGAATACTCCCTATTCTATACAGAACAGTTAAATAATACACAATTGTGTATAGTTCATATGAATTCTAATTTTTTTTTTTTTTTTTTTGCTACCACTCAAATATTTATTGATTTATTGGTCATTAAAAAGACATTTAAAAGAGAAAAAAAAAATTGGTTGTTATGTTCATACAATTTTACTAAAATATTTAGGGGGTCATGCTCCCATTGTATTGCTTGGTATTATTATTATTATTATTATTATTATCAGACTTTTTGTAAAAAAAAAAAAGAAAAAAAAGAAAAGCACAATGTCCCGATGGCAATCGTTGTAAAGCTGGCAGGTTCTCTGAAATTTTGAAAATATCTAAAATATCCTTTAGCTATTGCAATTAAAACTGCCCGGGTCAATACAAAACCTACACTAAAACTGAAATAGCCTAATATTTAAACAACCCAGAAAGTGAACTACGTCAAGGAGTTATGCTGAAATGCTTGGGGAGGTTTTCCTTGGCGACTAATAATTGTCGTCATATTCTTATTTACAAAGATGTAGGCCTACTTGGGACTACCGTAATATCCCCGAACGCTAAAAATTTATGTTTATTTATTTTTTTATTATTTATTTGTTTGTTCTGTTTCTGATGTCATTGCATAATTTTTCTGTTTTTAGTTCTTTAATTGTTCTATATAACTGTCGTGGCCCGTTCACTCTAAGGATATCTCAAATGGAACTCCATGGTAAAACAATGGTTAAATTAAAATGAAAAGAAAGTAGAAACTCAAGAAGACATCGACGTTGTTTAACTGTTTTCGCAAGGTTACATGACGGTGTCTCCCCAAGTTGTGCGGCGTCAGAGACGGCGTCTATGCAGACCCTGACGTCAGACGCAGACTGCAGACGCAGACGCAGGCTCTTCTGGAGGAACGAGAATGCAGCCATAGTGATATGTATGTAGCATATGCATGGAGCAATGTCGGGTCTTGTGAAAAGAGAGTGTGACATTTTCCCTCACCCAGAGTTCAATCCAAGAACGACGCAACTACTGATTGAACTGACACAACAGCACTGGGACCAGTACAAAATAAATAAAACTCAATTTTATCAAATGCTGCACGGTGAATTCCTTGCGCACGGATACAATATTCCGGCGCAAAAGATTAGGAAAAAGTGGAATAATCTGCTTGTCACTTACAAGCGAACAAAAGACAGAACCAGGGTGTCAGGCGAAACGAGGATTACTTGGGAGTACTTTGAGGTACGTTAAGAAGCTACCGATCAAATTTAGCTACATATAGCTTGTCAAATCCGCGACATTTCCGTCCTCTCACTTGCAACACTTCGTGGACATGAGCCCCGGTGTTTGTCAGTTTAAGTGTATGATCATAAGTTTTATTGTATTGAAGCTTATTTTTTCAACAAAATGTGTGTGGCACTAATATGTAGCCTAAATCCTGATGCCTGGGACGGCTAAACAGGTCTCTGGGAGATAGCTTTACAACAGTACACAGCAATAACCTAGCTATCTGTGCTTCCTTATGGAGGATTATTCCGAAATTATGCTTTCTAATGCAGTGTTAAAACACACGTAAATCTCGATTGATCATTCCTGCGTTAGAATTAACGTGCCCAGCCGAGGTTTTTAATCCATTATCAATTAGCCTGCCATTCCAATAAAATAATTGAATTATTGAATAATTAAATTAATAAATTATGGAATATTTAGTATTGTGAATGTTTATATTCCCGGTGATAAAATGCCAGCACAAAGTGAAATCAGTGTTCAAAATACATTTTTGTGTGCTTGTTTAAAGTGAGTCCACAATAAACTTAAATATTGTTCAGTCATTTGGGATAGAAGGAAACGGCATAAGCTATAAATGACATGAAATTGTAGAAGCTTTAAGTTCATAACAAACAAATAAGTGTTTCAATGTAATCATTGGGTTATTTTTCTAGTTGGAATATTGGTCTTAATTTGAGGAAATGCATAATGGGTCTGTTACTTGGTAAATGGACTGCATTTTATGCAGCGCTTTACAGTTGATGCCTTTCATTCACCCATTCACGCACACACACTCACACCAACAGTGAAAGGTTGCCATGCAAGGTACCAGTCAACTGATTGGGAGCAATTAGGGGTTAGGTGTCTTGCTCAGGGTCACTTCGACACGCCCAGGGCGGGGGATCGAACCGGCAACCCTCTGACTGCCAGACAACTACTCTAGTTACAGGGGCATATTTTGGCTGTTGATTTTTATTCTTGGATATTGGTTGCACCGATATTCAGTGTCCGATACTCAGTATGTTGAAAACGCATTGTTAACACTGATAATTGGTTAATTACTAATTTTTTAAAAATGACTTCCACTATTTCTGTTACTATACGATTACTATAATACTAAAATTAAAATGACTATGGGCAGCAGTGTAGTATAATGGGTAAGAAACTGGTCCTGTAACATAAAACATTGCAGGTTAAATTCCGGGGTGGGACATTGTCATTGTACCCTTGAGCAAGGTATTTAACCTGCATTGCTTCAGTATATATCAGCTGTATAAATGGAAGCAATGCAAATGCAATGTAAAAGTTGTGTAAATCGCTCTGGATGAGAGCTTCTGCTAAATGCCGGTAATGTACTAGTTGGAATGTGATAAATTAGTGACTGAACAAAATTATGATTAGCTAACTTTGTCATTTACCGGGCTGTTCCTTGTACAAATAAAATCTGCAAATGTTTTGTTTTGGATTGCGGGCAGGCATATGTCAACTTTACAATCTGTGAATTTTAATCATCATAAAAGCTGAGCAAAGTAAAGATGATTCACCTTGCTAATTTATACTATAGACTTGAGCTGTGTGTATGTAAAAGTTCATATGTTTGGTGTTTCGTTCTGCAACTTCAGGAACGAAACACCAAACACAAACTTCATTTGTGATGGCTGCACTAGTTCCGCTAGCCTTGTGCAACATTGCATACACAAACGCTGCATCTGTCACCACCTAACTGCAGCTGGCATCCCCATAATTGCCTTTTGCATTGCTAAAATTAAACATGGTTCCTGCGGATCCACTTTTATGTCTTTAAAGTTTTGGTGCAATATGTTGTACATTGTGAGGTTTGAGTCTTTGAAAAGTGCCTGTTCTCACTGATGTTCCCTAAAGAGGGAAGGAGTGCTGGGCATCAACACTGTTGACTGTCAAACCTCTGATTGCAACAACTGAAGAGAATCTTGATCCCAGAATCTGGGATAAATTGAGGAAATTGTGGAAATGGCAATAAAATAAAATAAAATATGGAAAGTCTTGGAATCCGTGGCACCTGCGACTTCCGTGACAAACACCCAACCTTACTGATCAGTATATCCCAATCACCATGAAATCCCCATCTTTATTATCTGAAATTATTTTTCTCACAATCATGCAATATTTCCAGCATATTTTTTCCCTCTTAAATTATGCCCTCGGTTAAGTTATGTTCATGTTGGCATTGATGTGAAGTACATATCAAGAGACAGCACAGTATGTGTAAAAAATGTACAAAATGTGTCAAACACATGTTCACGTTTAATGGCTGCAAATGTTTTGTGTAGGACTTCATTCCGATGTGCAATGTCAAGCTTTGATTTTCAACCATATTTTTGTGTCCATTCTGCAGGCCCTTGACAGCATTCTGTCACAGACAGTGGGCGTACCGCCAATATCGAGGGCCGCTATCTCCACAGCACTCTTCCCTACCGTTACCGAGCAACGCCCAGCACCAGCGCTCATGTTGCCCTCCCCTGCACCGTGTACGCCCACTCCTTCGCTCACTCAATCACCTGACGGAAGCCAGGGAAGCTACACGGACTCCACCATCACCACCTCGCCAACGACGTCACGCCCGCCCAGGGCAGAGGCCGACAGGAAGAGGAGCACGTTGCTGGATGCCACAGACATGTTTCTGGAGAATTACGAAGGGCACACGCTGCGACGCACGAAAGTTCTGGAGAGCCTGGCCAACAGACACACGCGGCGAAACTTTGTAGCGGAAAAACGGAGGGAAAACCGGGAGGCGAGGAGAGAGAAGCGGGAGGAGGACATGCTGGCCTGTTTGAAGGACATGTCTTCAACGCTCCGCCAGATTTCAAAGCAACAGGACCGTATCATAGCTCTGCTGGAAAAAAGACCCTAATTTGTCCCTCTAATTGGTTTTGCATGTGTGTGCTCTATATATTTTATCTGAATAGCTTGTGTGCAGGCCAGAGAGTCAGAGTATGGTATGGAAGTCCAGCAGTCCTGGACTAATTTTGTTTAGTGATGTCTACACTTGTTAACCCAGCTCTAAGTAAAAAAAAAGGAAGTTGCACAGGAATGTGAGAGTGGGTTAATGGTGCATTAGCATTTCTCACAGCTGTCAACACAGTGACCCAATACCAGTGTTCTTTTAAAACCCAGATCCTTTTTTAATGTTTACACACAAAATTCAAAACAGCAGGTGAATTGTGCTAAATTATAATTCCCTTTAGTTTTGATATATATTTGCAGTCAATATAATTAATTGTTTCAAATTTCGTAGTTCTAACCAAGTGAAAATAAGTTCCATCTCTTCTGCTTCCCTTCCTATGAATAAAGGCCCTGATTACGTTTAAGCAGTATGTCCACTTGGGGGCAGTGTGTTAAATTAGTCAAACGTAATCAAGCCAGAGTAACCCATGCAGATGTTGGTGAAGGAGGCCTGCTTACACAGATGGGTGAATGATAGAGAGCCAGGTAAAAACAAAGCCAAGTTACTATCATTAATCATTAATTAAATCATTAATAAATGAGTTTCAAACCCTCAATACTCAAATACATTATGACAAAGACTTGATTCTTAGAACTGATGTGTGATGCTTGAAGTGATGTAGACCTGAAAAAGTTGCTCTGTTTTAGGGCTGTGTCACCCTTAATCATAAAGGAAAGCTGAGGTTAAACTCCTATGGCAGAAGCTGGATAAATTGACAACTTTAGTATCCCCCCAGGTGCATTGTAATTAGAATCTAAAAACAACAATTTACTTTTATGATAAACTTCTCTTCATTTTACAAAATGTGTTTTCTCCAATATACATCTTGCCAGTGCTGAGGCACGTGTTTATGTAAGTACAGTAGCTGGGTAGTTACTTGACTAACTCGTCTACCAACCTAGGTAGGTATTGTGAATAATGTCATGGTATTTTATGGAATTATGTTATGGAAACATTATGTTATGGAATTTTCTGCATTCATCATGTGATTGTGTTTTACAGCAGATTCTATAGAATAAGTTTATGGTCAGCTAACTCAGCTTGACACATTGTACTCATTCAAACCCCTTCGTGTATCTCTGTAGGATGTGTCAAATGAATGTTCCAGCATCCAGCATTAAGAGGTCAGAAACTTCAGTGTTAAGAATTCAGATGTGAATTTGTGTTTTTTCCACAAAAAATGGAATAAAAAGTTGGCGTAACAGACAGTGGAATTTGGAAAAATGGGAGAGAGGGGAATAGAGTAACATCCACATGCATAATGGGGATTCACGCCTCGCTCCCATCAGCTGAATTGATCCTGACTGCAAAAACAATGACAGCTGCAGTGACGTTCAGGTAATTTCAGGTGTGGAACTAGGCCTAAAGGACTGTGATCTCCTCACTTTCTAGCTTGATGAAGGGAGAGATGTGTTATTATATTTTTAAGATAACTGGATATTTTCCAAGATAACTGAATTCCACTATGCCAAAATAGTCAGTAGATTACCAAGCTGAGGGTGATGTTGACTTAGACATTTGTATGTGTAAATGCAAGTGTGAGAAATGACTTGATTCACAGGTTGTGTATGTCAGTCAGTGCTGTAATTAAAGAGACACTGTGACTAGGTCGACACACAAGTCTCCTTAAAACTTTCTCAGTCTACAGTGGAAACCTGTTCAAGAAGGTTTTTCTCTTTTTTCATTTTTAAAATATGTCTCATTTAATCCCTACAGTGAAATAGATGCAATGAGGTTCCATTCTTAGGCAAGTAGTATACAAATGTTACTACCACAACTACCACTGTTCTCTTGAATGTTTCTGGAATGCACATTTTGTTCAAAGAACACCCCAATTCCTCACCAAGTGTACGAGTGCCTACGTTTGAATTTAGCCACGGCATTGCTAAGTTTAGTCTCCATTTTGAAAGGAAGGTTCAGTGAATGCAGACATTTGAGCATATGCCCTTAACTGGTCTCATAATCACAGGTTCAAGCCTGGACTACGTCATCAGCCAACTATGACCTGGTACTGCGTTCATAAATAATCTCTAAGTAGGAATGCTGATCTAGGGTAAGTTTGGCCTTTCAGCTGTTTATGCATGAGGTCATTGTATGGGCAGGGGAAATCTGATTTTTAGATGCTTCATGAACAGTGTCCCTGGACTCCTCAGTAGTAGGAAACAGTTTGTGCTGCCTGAGGGGGCATAAGACAGCGTTCTTCAGGTCACCCTGTATTTAATTCCACTCAGTGACAGACCAGGCACCTACTAGCCTAATTTGTTAGGTTTGTAACCTGCTACAATGAGCCTGACCAGGTTGACACTGATGTGAGAGAAGTCTGCCCAACTTCCAGGAATGTGCTCTGCTGATAAACCAAAGGTCAGGTACTTCTTCAGACAAATCGTTAACTTGTGTATGTTGGTGGTGATTCAAGCCAACTCGATCACTGACTTAACTCAAAGCTGGCTACAACTAGGTAGAAGCAATCACATTGTTAGAAACATTTCACAAATGGTTGGTTTCCTTTCAAGATGCGCTAGAAAGAAAGCATATGGGGTATAGAGTGGACAGTTGCTATCAATGAAATACCCCTCCTCAGACTGAGACTAGCTCACCTGTACTACTATAATGCATTCAATGTGCTAAATATTCACTGGCTCTCCTGTAGTACTATGTAACCTGTAGGGTGTAAAATCGCCAGTGACTCTCCTGTAGTAGTGTGGTCGGTAGGGTGTGAAATAGACACTGGCTCTCGTGTTGTGTTATGTGACATGTAGAGTCTAAAATAGTCACTGGCTTTCCTTATTGAGTGGGTTGTAGGGTGTGAAATAGTCATTGGCTCTACTGCTGTATTGTGTGGCTTGTAGGATGTAAAATTGTCACTGGCTCTCCTATAGTACTGTGTGGCCTGTAGGTTGCAGAATAGTCACTGGCTCTCCTCTGATACTGTGTGGCCTGTACAGTGTAAATAGTCACTGGCTCTCATGTAGTACTGTGTGGCCTGTAGGGTGTAAAGTAGTTTCTGGTTATTGAGTGAGGGTTTAGGAGGCATCCTACAACTGCAGTGGTCCTCATACAGGTGTGCCAAGAGCAAAAGCAGTGAGCTGAGAGGCACAATTGAGTAAAAATGGGGGAAATGGTTCTAGAGACTATGGAAGGTGCTGAACTGCAGACTTGTCACCATATAGTTAGCAACTATAGCTAAATCTAAAAACCAAATTAAAATGTTGAAATTGCTACAGAGCATTATATTTGGAATTTGTTTTTAATCTTTTTATAATAACACAATTATTTTTTATGGTATGATTCGATTTCAAATTAAATTAATCTTATTTTAGAACTTTTAGTTGGATGTGAAACATTTACATTCACATACAGGTCATTATGCGGGACCTTAAGTGTAATGCATGAAGTTCCTCATTTTTGAAAACCGTCAAGGTGTAGTAATTGCATATTACCAACAGGGGTCACCAAAGCATAAACAATAAAAGAGTCAGCACTATTCTGTTTATTCTGTTTGCTCAAATTACTTTCAAAGTTGACAGCTGTCCCCAGCTCATCCCTCCATTCTGTTTACACGACCCACAGGACACAATAACATTTCCTAACGAATCTGTATATTGGTGTAAAATCTGCTCCTGTTTACGTTTTGTAATTTGGCCTGATTGCATCGCAGTTTGTTTCAGAAAAACAGAAACAGTTTGGCCCTCGGCCTAAATGGTAAAGAGGTTTTTGGAAAGGAGAAAGGCCTACAGTCCACTAATCAATGCCATCTGTTTACGCGGCGTCTCCGTCCTCTCGCGCTCCCAGCGAAACTACAATGCGGAGCCGAGTTGTTTTCACTACTTGAAAGGGGGAAAAAACAGGATGTTTTTTCCACAGATTCCCCCCGAACGCGCAAATAAAAACATGCAGCCTACTTCATCTTCTGAAGTATGTCGGGATTAGGTCCCTTCGCTCATGCACTGCGGTTTGTTGTGTAATCGATGTGCTATGCACCGCGGTTCCTCGCTACCCAATGGTCTGCCAGCTCGTTTCCAGCAGCGATCTGGGCTCTTTTCCATCAGCATCGACATAATGCTGTTGGGAGTGGGGTGTGCTGCAGTATATGTTTTTATTTATGAAGCGGAGAGTGCCCAGTCCCCTCTTGTGTTGTGTGACTGTCAACTAACTACATGCTGCGCTAAGTAGTTGCAGGTCTTTCTGGATTGATTGCATAATCAGCACAAATACGATATTTCCCGCACAGGGGAACTCCAGGAGTATGCACAATTGTTTACGAATATCAGAAATCTCATTATAGCCCCTAACCAGCCATTCATCCACTCTCTTTGTATGAACCATAGACAGCCACGTCTCGCACATCACCTGTATACGCACTACGGATAAGGCCTTCAGAATGCCTTAGTCTCCATTAAAATTCCCTCTCCATTTCGTAACACACCCTGCATTCAGACAACCGAATGAAACAAAACAGGATGTCCATTTCAACCCAGACATTCAGGCTACTGTTATGTAGATTAGACAAATGGATTGTTCTCTCTGCATGGCCCCTGTTCTGTGGGGATACACAATGGTAGGCTAGGCTGCAATTTAAGCCTCTAACCTTCATATTGTGCAATCAGGCTATCTTTAGGGTTACATTACATTACATTACATTACATTTATTTGGCAGACGCTTTTATCCAAAGCGACGTACAAAAAGTGCATTTCATGGTCATGGACAACTACAAAACACAGGGTTGAGACCAGGCTGCTAGGCAGGACTGCTGTAGTCTATGGATGCTTCTAAGAACTGATCCAAGATCAGCTGGCCCGCAGTAGACCTTAGCCTTAACCACTGTTTGAGAAAAGCGTTGGCTGGTCCACGGTTACGTGGGGTGGGGGAAGGGGGGGCAGTGGAAATGTTGACGATTTTAAATTCCTTTATAAAACCTAGTGGAAATGCTGTTTGGTTGGCAGGCCTATTGAGGACAGAATCGGGCCAGTCACCATGCCTCGGGTTGTCCAAACCGACCCCTGGACCTGGTCATGTTGCCAGTCCAAACAGAAACACGAGATCCATTTAGCTGGAGTCACTTTTGAGAAGCTGAGCAGGAAGGGAGTTCCAACAGGAGAAAAAGTTCACTGACTGCCTCTCCTTCTCTCAACCCTTCTCATCAACTCCATCCCCAACTCTTCTTACCTCTGTCTCGATTTCTACTTCAGCTGTCCCTAATCTGCCTATCCTCCATCTCCATCTGTCTCGACATCCATCAACCCTCTGCTCCCAAGTCCTTAACTTCTCTCCATCTCCCCCATCCTGCCCCATCTTACTGTCCCTCTTCATCTTTCCTCACCTATTGATCTACCTCTTCTCATTTCCCTCTTTCCATCTCCCTCGTCTACACCTCCCTCCTCTTTATCTTTCTTCATTTCCTCTTCATCTATCCCTCTCCCTCTATTTCTCTGAGAATGAGAGATTCCCTCCCATATCTCTCATTCTCTTTAACTCTAACTTAAATCAGACACAAACAAATGAAACATCTTAATACCAGTACTTTATTATCCAGTCTGTGGATGGTAGGAGCTGTTGTCCAGGCAGTAAGAGCATATGAAAATTATACTCCAAACTCTAAACTTCCTATTTTCATTGTGTATTTGAAATTAGAATTGATATTATATATATATATATATATATATATATATATATATATACACACACATATATATATATTCCCAAAGTGCATTCTGTTTTATTTTTCTCTTGTACACTGACGCATTGCACCATATATAAATAATTACATTGTAAAAATGACTCAATATTTACAAGTATAATATATATATATATTTTTTTTTTTTTTCATATAATAAAAAACAACCTTATATTAAATCTAAGGTAGATGATTATTTGGGGATTATTGCAGATTAGGGTTATTGCAGTTGCAGCTGTCTGTGGTGGTTCTGGTTGAGCAGGATCTCCAGCCAGCAGGGACAGGAAGTGATGCACTGTCGGGAGTAGCAGGAGCCCCACCCCTTGGCGAAGCTTATCCGGACACTGTTGGGATCGAAGGGGCCTTCCGCGTGGACAAGGTCGGTGGCGGAGGAGGCCGGGGGGGTGGTGTTCCTCGGGAGGTGGGACCTGTGGTAGTCGAACACCTTGATGGAGTACCCGGGCGGGACCTTGCGTACGGCCAGGCCGCGGGAACGCGGGGGGTCCAGGGTGGGCGAGCTGACGAAAATGGGGTGCTGGCTCCGGTTGTAGGCCCACACGCCGTCCGGCTCCTTGCTCAGAAGGATGCCGAAACCGATCTTGCTGCGCGTGCGGCCGACGGCGCCCCTGGCCCTGCCCCCAGCCCCGCCTCCGATCCCGCCCCGAGCTCCGCCCACCCACTGCTCCAGGCCCAGCTGACCCAGGCAGAAGCCTGTTCCCTGAGGTAGGTCGTAGAAGATGCTGACTGAGTGCTCGTGCACTGCGTACAGGCGGCCAACCCGCGTCCGCAGCTCCCAGTACGCCACGCTGCACCAGTGAGTCTGCTTCCCGGCATCCGGAGATATGCTAGAGTCTGAGAGAGAGAGGGAGGGAGGGAGGGACAGGGGCGGAGGGGAAAAAGAAAGAAGGAGAGGGTTGTGGGGAAAGGGAGAGAGAGAGAGAGGGGAAGAGTGAGTTTTAATTTAACTTAATTTAATCAGAACATTAAGGAGATGTACATTTAAGCACAGCACAAATATATAACAAAAACCCACTGGATATTCAAATTTTACAGATGTATGCACTATAACCAATATTTACTCAAGCTATTTTATGCCAGTAAAGCACAGTGAATAAGCAGGGAGGGAGAGGATGAAACAGGGAGAATGTTATCACAGTCTGGTATAATTCACAGCTGCTCCAGTTACATGCAATTCAGGGCCATAAATAATGAACTATACAGGATTCAAACTCGCAGCCCTGCACAGGACCTCACTCCTGTGAGGAAATTTGGTCTTTCGCTGACAAGTTTGACTCCCAACATATCCAAATGCACCAAATGAATTATGTCATGACCTTCATAAACCTCCAGGACGGCAAAGGATTCCATCACAATATGTGTTTGGCAAGAAAAGCTCGTAATCAAGATTATAAATCTGTCAGGAGTGATCAGGTTGTACAATTGATTTTGAAGATTTTTCATGGCTGAATATACAGTGATTGGGTTGAATATTGGACTTTTAGCATTTTTTCTAATTGAATCATGCCTTCCTGGCATGTGAAACATGCAGACCGTACAGCAAAAAATGCACTCAAAATACCAAAGAAATTAACTGTTAGCTTCTTAAAATGTGACTATCTTGAGATAATAGTATATAGTAACAATAATGTAAAATACTTTTTAGATAATAACCCATAATCAAGCTGATGAGGACCCTGATGATGATGATGATGAAGAAATCTTTTTCTGATTGCATTAAGTAATGTACATGATTATCACATATGATGGTTATATCTTTTGACTAATTTCAGGTTTGTGCTCTTCACATTCAAATTCAGACTGAGATTTACTGGTATAACAAAATTGTGTTTGGCTACTTCAGCCACACTTTGCTAACAGGTGCGTAAAATCAAGCATAGAGCCATGCAATCTCCATAGACGAACACTGGCAGTACAATGGGTCATACTGAGGAGCTCAATGACCATCAATGTGGCACCGTCATAGGATGCTACCTTTCCAACAAATCAGTTCATCACATTTATGCCCTGCTGGAGCTGCCCCGGTCAACTGTAAGTGCTGTTATTGTGAAGTCAAAATGTCTAGGAGCAACAACAGCTCAGCGGCAAAGTGGTGGGCCGCACAAGCTCACAGAACGGGACCGCCGAGCGCCGAAGCGTGCAGCACGTAAAAATAATCTGTCCTCTGCTGCAACACTCACTACAGAGTTCCACACTACCTCTGGAAACCACATCAGCACAAGAACTGTTCATCAAGAGCTTCATGAAATGGGTTTCCGCAGCTAAGCGGTCGTCCACAAGCCTAAGATGACCATGGACAATGCCAAGCATCTGCTGGAATGGTGTAAAGCACAACGCCATTGAACTCTGCAACAGTGGAAACATGTTCTTTGGAGTGATGAATCATGCTTCACAACCTGGCAGTCTGGCAGACGAATCTGGGTTTGGCAGAATGCATAGTGCCAACTGTACTGGACCGAATAGTGCCAACTGTGAATAATGGTCTGGGCTTTTTCAGGTTTTTCATGGTTTGCACTAGGCCCCTTGGTTCCAGTGAAGGGAAATCTTAATGCTCCAGCATATAATGACATTCGAGAGAATTGTGCACATCCAAGTTTGTGGCAACAGTTTGGGGAAGATCCTTTCCTGTTTCGGGGACGGAGTGTGGCACAGTGGGTAAGGAACTGCGCTCGTAACCGAAAGGTCGCAGGTTCGAATCCCGGGTAAGGACACTGCCGTTGTACCCTTGAGCAAGGTACTTAACCTGCGTTGCTTCAGTATATATCCAGCTGTATAAATGGATACAATGTAAAGTGCTATGTAAAAAGTTGTGTAAGTCGCTCTGGATAAGAGCGTCTGCTAAATGCCTATAATGTAATGTAATGTAATGTTTCAGCATGACAATGCCTCTATGTACAAAGCAAGGTCCATAAAGAAATTTTTGAAGGGAAAAACTTCATGGGCCTGCGCAGAACCCTGACCTCTACCCCATCCAACACTTTTGGGATGAATTGGAATGCCGACTGCAAGCCAGGCCTTATGCCCAACACCAGTGCCCAACCTCACAACCTAATGCTCTTTTGGCTGAATGGAAGCAAATCCCCACAGCCATGTTCAAAAATCTACTGGAAAGCCTTCCCAGAAGAGTGGCTGTTACAGCAGCAAATATTAATGCCCATGGTTTTAGAATGAGATGTTGCACAAGTACATATGGGTGTGAAGTTCAGGTGTCCACATACTTTTGGAAATGTAGTATATAAATGTAGTATATACATTCCACACCATAACGCACTGTACCACACAGCATTGGTACAGTAGCTAATGTACATTCTCTTTGGCATTGTGTGGCAGTTTTGACAAACTCTTGGGTCAAGTTATCCTCATGTGGGCCCCCTACAATGCAGTCATGATTATAGAATACAAGGGGGTACAGTAGGGGCTAAGAGGAGGGATACAGAAAACTGGAAACAATTACTGTGCTTCTGCTCTTGATTAACCCAGCCACTGTTTAACAGCCCTGCTCAGCCATTAGAGAAACAGCTTCTGTTGCTCCTCCCCCTCCTACTCCTTCTACTCCTTCTGTCCGCAGAACATTCCAGCGAGCCCCAAACGAGACTCCACACCCCAGTCTGCATCGGTACAGACCTTCCCATGACCACCATCCTTCTCTCTCCCGCTCGTTCTCTATCTCTGCCCTCTCTAGCATTCGTTCCATTCATTCCACACGTCCCCAGGAACTCCGAATAAACAACAGCACTCTCGCACTCCTGTGTATGAGGTCACCAAGTGCAATTTGTGGCTAAACTTTCTGGATCAATCAGTTAACACTACTTAGTTAACACTTTGTTCGCACTAACTAGCTAGCTATCTAACAGGAATGGCCATTTAGGACTGTACATTTGGAAATCACATAACTGATCAAGGGTGGCATAAAACAAACTGAGATTCAGAATAAGTGCTGCTATTGAAGCTGGCTAGCTTGGAAATTAAACTCGGACACAGCCTGAAGAAAGTGCTTGCAGCATTGAAATGTCAGTCTGGCTTATCTGTCCCCATGCTTTTACATAACATGTGCAATTATATTTGAGTGTTCTGGTTTTCACACAAGTGCTCTGGCTTGGAAACTTTATTTATCCCAGTCCTTTTTCAAGCATCTTCATGTACAGTAGCTAGGCTGGTATATGTAGGTTTCGCCCTTAAAGGGAGAAAGCAAATCAACAAATATCCAATTTCAGCTAACGGTACTGTTCCTACCCAAAAACAGGCACGACTTCACCCTGAAATGATACTTAGCCGAGTCTGCCTACTTCCACCAGAGGATTTGGGACGTACTAAAGAATGTCTGCATCCAAATAACAAGGGTTGCTACAATATCATTATTATCTTACACACTTGTGACATTGTCTTACATTGTTAAGCCAGCAAGGAATCTGTGTTGAGAAATCACTGCTTATTGAGCAATAGGCCCTTGCTAGTAACATTGGTGCTGATCTGTCTAGCATTTACAGAGAGCACATTTCTACATGCAACCCCACAAACTGGAAGTGATCACACAAAAAAACAACAAACATGGCGCCATCTGCATTTCCACCAATGATAAAGTGGCTAGGCTTAGACTTCTTCTGTGATAGGCAGTGCAGGGATAAAGTGGGGCCCTAATGGGCAGTCTAATCACGAGGTAGGGGCCTATCAGGCGCTCAGTGAGGAGGCAGTGCTTCAGTGAAATCCACACTGAATTTCCCCCTTGAGTTTCTCTCTGAGTGAGGAATTGTATAAACAAAGTCAAGCCAAAAAGATGCAGATAAAACGCAAAAGCACACTTAATTGGTCCAAAAAAACCGAAGAGAACAAACCCAGCTAGTGTAAACAATGCACGCCTCCCTCACCCTCCCTCTGGCTCTCCTTCCTCTGCTCCTGGTGAGGATTCACAGATCTCCCTGCTATCAAACTCTGTCTCTGCTCCTCTTCTTCACTTGTTGCTTTTAAAAGCATTACCACATGATAACTGACGACTGCTCCTCAGACTCTCAAGCTTCCTTTGTGTGCTAAGCTGCAATTATACTGTGTTGCTGAGTGACTCAGAGAGAGAAAGACAGAGGGAGGGAAGGAGCGAGAGCAATGGAGAGAGGGAGAGGTGCGTTGGAGAGAGAGAGGTGGAGAGAGAGAGGGTGGGAGTGAGTCTGATGAACAGTTTCCTGTTGGTTTTCTGCCATTTCCCAAATCTTCAATGTCCTCTCAGTAAAGTACAGTCTGCTCTTGTCCACTAATGCAGAGAATAGATATCTCTGCATTCAGCCTTGCTCCTTCACAACACAGGCGGAGAGAGGGAGGGGCTGTCTTTGTCAAACTCTGCCAAGGATTAGAGTCCATGCGTGTGTGCGTGCGTGTGCGTGCTTGTGTACATGCACAAAAGTGAGTTAAGTTTCGGTGGTTAAAATTTGGCTTTGGAAATAACATCTACTCTTGTCCCAGTGTCCCATTTCCTAACCCTGTAAAAAATGTTTTGTGGGCTACAGTGCCAGGAATATGAGCAGTAAACAATACCCACCCCTTGTGGTACAGACTCAGATTTTTGAATAAACCAACAGGCCTCTTTTTAGGCTGGTGACTCTAAGACATTACAGTGCTATCCAAATATCAGCACAATCATCAGTCAAAAGGAAATGCACAGTACTTTCCTCTCAAACTTTTCTCTAAAAATGATTTTGTTAAAAAAAAATTTTTTTAATTAAAAAAAAACCCCAAAAAGAGCAAAATGGGAGAAGTTCTGACCCTTTGTTGAGTCCCCCTCCCAATGCCGGAAGCTTATATTTAACATAATCCCAGCCTGTATTTTAATGTACTTAGTAAAAATATGTTTTAAAAAAGCCATTGTTTATCAGGAAACTTGGGTTCATCATGCTCACATTACATTGTTAATATCACTTTATCACTTGTGTCTTCCTGACCTTTGGTTAGATCTACGCTGGAGCACTGCCATTGTACCTTTGAGTAAGGTACTTAACCTTGTTTCAGTAAAATATTCAGCTGTTTAAATGCATGTTTAAAAAGTCACTTGAGGATGACACACTGGAGAGGAGTGCTAAATACCGAAAATGTACCCAATGTAATGCAGTTCTTGAACTATGGCGAGTTGCACTTTCATCACACAGTTATCAGAGAATAGTTTGCTTGGCGCAGCATTTTTCTTATGTTTCAGCAGACCTAGCGAAGTAGCTATGCTTGCTGCTGGTGACGATGCTGAGCTTGGTGGTATGGTTATCTGCAGAGTTCAGTCTATTTCTCCCAAACAAACCAATGGTTTGTACAATAGAATAAATAGTCACGGTTACAAGTGCCCCTTGTGCACCATTTCACCTCGGTTTTTTTAAACAAGTAAGCCTACGGTACATGACATGTTATAAAAAAGTTAATGCTCTCCATGCTTTGCATCAAAAGTCTGATAGAGTCCACAATCCTAAATGACTGCTAAACAAACATACGATCCAACAAGCCAATCAGAAGGCTAACTAAGGGTAAATTCAAAAAGTCACTGCCAATCCCCATCTGCTGAGGGGAGGGGCAGGACTTCATTAAGCTGAAGCACTGAGAAGAGCAGGAAAGCCACAGCCCGGCCTGTAATTTAAACCTTATTTTAACATGCCACAGGCTGCCTGCATCTACTGCACTGCACAACAGAACACGCACACATGCACTCACCCACACGCATACGTGCAGACACACACACGGTTGCACACACACACACACACAAAAAAGCACATGTACACAAGCACACAAAGACATCAGAGCACACAAACACATGTTGTGCAGATACACACACACAAATTCACATAAGAGTGCACACACATATACACGCACACACATGCACATACAAAGACACAGAAACTCATCTCTCCTTGTAGACAAACCACAAAATTTCTACATCTCTCTGCATTTGTCGTATTTACCGAAAAACTTTCTGGAAACCATGGCAGGTTGGTTGTCTGGGCCTATCCAATAGTTTTCCCCTGCTGCTCTGAGCGATCCACAAAGTTCTTTTTGTGTATTCACATGAATATAAATGGTGGGAAACTGAACTCACCAAGAAGCCAAAACATTTTTTTTTCCACATGCAAACAGTGTCAACACCAATAAGCCTGGCAATATGCAATGGATGGATCCACAGGACATAAGTGGTATATTAGGCCCCACCCACTCCCACTCCCAGCCACCAGTCGATTCAACCAGAGATTCACTGTTGCCAATGATGATTGCAGCACAACATAAGCCGCGTTTCCATCCAAAGTACTCCGAGTTGGTTGCAAGTTTCCACAGTGCAATGGCGATTCTTTTTTGAATGGGTACACAATCTCCCCAGTTCTGGTTGCAAAATAACAAAAGCTGCATTTTGATGTGTTGAAGCACAATGAACGAAAAACAAACAGTTTTTTTAAAAATGGCGGTTGAAATAAAATGCTGCGAGTACTCGACCGATCAGAAATGTTCAGCACTGTAAGCCCCACCCCAAAAGTTCCTGTACTTTTGGAAAGTACTACCCTCCGAACAGGGATTTTTTGGGGGGATAAAATAATGTCCCCGGAACTTAATTTAGACCCTGGTCCCTGTGGTGGAAACACGGCTATATACTCTATTTAACAACAAAGACATCCAGCTCTGTGTGCTTAACCGACTGCCTTGGCTGTTGTCTTGACAAACAGATTGTGGCGTATCTAAACATTGGTGCCAAACTGGATGCACATTAGCCATGTAAAGAAATAGAGTACATTAGTACCAATCTGGCCACAGCACATGCATCCTCAAAACTGGCATGCAGTGTGAAATAGGGTCTCCCAGCCCTGGTTCTGCTGCTGTTCCCACTTGGGGTACCTAGACCTGTGTCTGATGGTTTTCAGGGGGATTCTGGGGACCAACGATTCATTGAAGTCAGCGATTGGCTGAAGAATCCACACACCATGTTCTCAAGGCCTTAACTGGCAAGCTGATCGAAAAGAATTTAGTTTGACACCTCTGCTCTAGACTATACATTGCAGTTTGAACACTGAGCCAGGAATGCCCATGTGATCTGCTCTCCTCACTCTCCCACGTACTTGAACTTTTAAAAATGTGCTGCACATTCACTGCGAGGAGCTTTAAGAACATTATGCCAATGCTTCTCCTCAGGACTTAACCCCCCCCCCCCCCCCCCCCCCCCGAAAAAAAAAACAAAAAAAAACTCAAACTTATTTTAAACCCCAAATCTGAACCAAAAGAGTCTTTACATCACCGCCAGACATGACTGCGCTGCTCAGGTTCGTAGCCGCGGTTGAAGACGGCGGTCGATACGAACATCAAAGGGTGTCAGTGACTGGCCACCGTTCCGAGGGCTCGTGCCGGTCCCCAGTCGCAGCACGACCGCGATCGGAGCGGCCCCGCCCCCTCAAACAGCTCATTGTTCACTGCAGACCCGGGGCCTTACAACGCTAAACCAACAGACGGACATTCCGTACATATTTGATGGTGCTGCCGGGCGGTTATTTGTTGGTGTAACCCCGTGGCCTGTAGCTGAATGAATGGAGCCATTGGGGAGGCAGACTCTGTGGTGACGAGGGGTAAGGGTGGGGGGGGGGGGGGTGGGGGAGGGGGGGGGGGGGGGGGGTGGGGGTGTCCAAGCAGGGCGCGGGACACTCACTTTTTTGGCAGTGCTGGGGGGGGGGGGGGGATGTCAAGAAACTGATTCGCCTGGGATCAAAACAACCACCTAACCTCTACAGGATTACCAGTTTATTAATGACTGTATTATAAAATATAATTTAAAACATTTTTGTCATATATAATATATAGACATTATATAGGCACGCACACACACAGTAAAAATGAAAAAGTATTAGGACTGTGACACGATCTTTATTGTTTTGGCTCTGAACGCCAGCACATTGGATTTGAATAAATTAATGAATATGAGGTTAAAGTGCAGATTGTCAGCTTTAATTTGAGGGTATTTACATCCATATCGGGTGACCCGCCTCCTCCCCTCCCCCGAGACCTCCTGAGGCTCACCCTCCCCCCTGCCACCATCACCCCCGAATCAAAGGCCCAATTGACTGCCTCGCGTCCCTCCAAGACCCGGCAAGAGTTTTAAACCAGGATGTTTGCCAATGGCCGTTCAATCAGCCGCCCCCCCGCCCCCCCACACCCCCACCCCCACCCATGATGTCTTGATTTCTGGAGTCACAGTTTTTCCACATCCTCTTCCGTGGTTTAGTCAGGCCTCTTCTGCAGAAAGGAGACATAGCATGGGTGGTTTTCTCTCGCGAATGCCAGCTCTGGCTTGCTTTGAGGGCATTTAGGTAATGCATGCTAGGGGGCAGGAAGCTAGAGGGTATGGTGCAGGAAATTGAGGGTAAAGATTTGGGGGCAGGGTTTATCCCTTATCAATGAGTATAATTGCAATATTCTCAATCAAATTTAACTCCTAACAAAACTTGGTTTCAAGTCTGAACTGCAAAGACCCAACATGTACAGGAAAATTGTCAACAATGTGTATCCGAACAATGTGTCAGCTAGAACACACCATGAAAGCAATAAAGTATCTCTCTCTCTCTCTTTATTTCCCTTTTTTCAGTGGGACAGTGGTAGGGTCCACAACCTGAGTTTCATATCTGTGATTAAGCTTAGCATTGTTCACGTCGATGGATAACATGACTGATCATGAAATGGAAAGCAGCAATACAGTGAGCTGAGCCTCAGCTCTGCTACACTCAACTGTAAACTCAACGCCTGCTAAAGTTACCCTCATTAATAGCCCCACGAACGCTGCATTTCATTAGGCCATGAGCGTTTCATTGGTTTATTTTGCCATGCGTCAGCAAATTGGAGCTCCTGCCTTCATGCCTGCATGTATGGTGGACGTTGGAAAAGAAGTTAAACTTTGCTCCACTGTCAAACAGCATGGGACCATACACCCTCAGTACTGTGCCATTATTCTGAACGATTTCACAGTTTAACTGCAAAACAGGAGGAGAACATACAGTAAGGGCTATTCGGCCCATCTAGGCCTGTCATTGCCTAAAGCCTAGGGAGTATCCAGCACTGCATGAAGCCTGGATTTACGTCTCCCCAAGGACCTCTGTCACTACTACATAACTGGACAAGCTGTTCCATGCATTGACAACTCTCTCTGTAAAAACATACCTCCTGATATCTGACTGTCAGAGGTTTTTTGTTTTTACTGTACAAATAAGAGCCAACTGACACCAGGAAAGGAAGTCCTGTTCTGTAATGGACGTCATTTCAAATTCAAATCAAACATTTTGTATACTGGTAATCCAACAAAATTAGAAGATTTATCCAGTCAGAAAGAACAAACACAAGCATCCTTAAACAGACTAAACATACAATCTTCTGTCACCTGTCAAGACCCTGTGCTACAGTCATGCAACAGTACACAAAATATAAAACTGTTTTTCGGTTTTTATGAAAATGTAAACAGTGGCTAACTGGCCATAATTTCGTGCTCAGCAAAATCATTTACAGTAACAGCTTCTTTAAATCTAAAATGTAAATGGCGTAGGGGTCTGTCTAAAAATATGGGGGTACTTTTTGAACCTGTTTTAGCAGGAGCCATCCCGGACTACACACACAGTCCAGAAGTTGCTTTTTTTAATTACATGGGCTGCTGGAGGTTGGGAAACTCAAAAAGTTAAAATGAAAAAGGTTCATGCTGAATCTTAGCCTCCTTGAGGAACCCCGCAGGCCTGCAGTGGCGCCTAGAACACAGAATGTTCCAGGCTAACTGCTGAAAGTGAGTAACAAGCCTTGCACTCGTTTTGTCTGTTATTTATAGAAGTCTCTGTAGGGTCTAATGTTAAGGAAGTTGTTGTGTATTGACATTGGGAGCTTGGCTGCATGCTTAATTTACTTTTTCTTGGAATGTGTACAATATACAGCCGTACATTGGCATGGGAATGGCTGGATAAAAATGTAATAATTTAAACTGTAAAATATCCTCTGGCCGCAGACCCCTATCCTAGAACGCTATGCACATCTCTCTCTCTTTCTTTCTTTCTCTCTCTCACACACACACACACACACACACACACACATACACACAGAAGTCAGACAGTCTGCCAGACAGAACAGATTGACAGACCAGAGGACTGAGCACTCAAACTGTAAGACAACCATATACACAGACTCTCAGAGATAGACACAAACAACACACACAAGCAGAACGACATATACATATACAGAGTGACAGACAGGCAGATACGCAAGCACAAACGCACACATACAAGCAGAATGACAAACCCAGCCATACATTTCGACAAAGTGACAGGCAGAGGCAGACACGTGCAAACAAACAAGTCCTGGAGTTCTACCAGAGATCCTTCATTTTCACATCCTACACAACATTCCTCTGGAACCGCTGGGTTCATTAATGCAAAACATGTCCAACAAACACTGACTTGCATTCAGCCCTTATACTCAGTCTACTCCGGGCTATACAGGACGCAGTGTGCACAGTATGCAGTATGCATCAACATTATATAAACAGGATCTCCACATGTTAAAAACACAGAAACAGCTTCAGGGCTCACAGGAGCAGGCTGGTGGCTCGAGCCAGCTCCACAGGTTTGTGGGAGTTCTGGAAGGCTGTAGTTTGAAAGAGGAGAGGAAAAATTCAAACTGGGATTTTTACTCCAGTCTTGAGCCTATCACTCAGCCAGACACTTAGCGAACGCCCACACCAGGATTTGCTGTTAAATGCTTAACTAGTTCCTTTGTGGATTGCAGTAGGGAGGGAAGGAGTGGCGGAGGGAGGAGACGAGGAGGACCACACATACTATTCCCAAAATGAAGTACCAAATGTGTGTTTACTTTCAAGGCACTGAGGCAAGATGAGATCCGGGGGGTGGGGAGGAGGGTCTGGGGCAGGGCAAGCAAAACCTAAGGATATGAACTCTACACTTCTACAGCTCAATAACACAATCAGCACTACTGCATTACCCAAACCTACGAGTGAACAGAGCAGGGATGTGTGGAAATACGCAGTCTAAGGTCCCAGCCCCCCAACAGAGAAGCATCACAGCAATTTTTTTCAACATGATAAATGCAGTTAATGTGATAACGCTACCTCCGATGTTCACATCACTACTTAAGTTCTGCTGTGGACCAATCACATTGTTGCAAAACCAGGTCTGACAGCACAACCTGGTCTACTGTGGACCAACCATATTGCTACAGAAGGTCCACTACCAAATAAAGAACTTTTGAGATCATTCACTCAAGCATTTTTGTTTAGTAGCTATACACTGCTTAATATTCCTTATATACATAAACTACAAGCAGCCATCAAAAAAAATATTCTGTTCAGCCTTACATTTTTGCTTCAAGCTGCAGTTTGCCTGAAATTCCCCCCTGTTCCTGCAGGAGGAGCTCTTATTTAGCTGTCCTCAGAACTGAGGCACTCTCACCTGGAAAGAGCTCCTTACCTCTGCAGCTGTGTGGACTCTACGTGGGGCAACTAGGGTGTGTGGGGCAACTGAGGCAAACAGGGGCAAAGGTACACTGTACTAAACTCTGCCTTGACCTTACCTCATCAGCCAATAATCTACATCAGGGCATGTAATACACACATTCACAAGGCAACATGGCTGCTGGAAAAAAGAGAAAACTACTAAAAAGAAAAATATACACAATTTAAAGCTCTTAAAAACTGGTTCACTGTACCAGACAACAATTGAACCAAGTAGACCATCTGATGAAGTCCATAAATGGATCAACAGCATAACATGTTACACAGCTGTACTGGATCACGTACCAATATATTCATCATGTTTTCATTTGACTAAGACCTGCCTAAACATTTCAAACCAGTTTTGGGAGACTTAAACCGCATGCAGGAATCTTCATCCCTCTCACACAAAGACACCGAGGGAAAGACTTGCAGGGACACAGTCATGTTGGAGAGTGAATTACCAGAAGTTTCACATGACCTTTGCCCTGATAAGTATGACATACACCAAGTACCCACAAGACATCACACATGACACACAGCACAGGCACCGAGAACACACAGGACGGAGCTGGTGAACATGAGCTGATTATTCGACACATACTAGTGTCCTACTGACAGCACAAGGAGCATGCTCAGAGCATACACTCCTTGGCCTCAAACATTGTGAACAAATGCACGCATGCACACACACCAACACCCACATACAGGAGTATCTCAGAGGCAACTGAACATACATATGCACTGAACACACTGAAGACACAAAGGGTTTGCCCTGAAATGGACTGAGCAGTTGCCCAAACACACTCGGAGAAATGCAAATGCATTGAAAACACCCTAAGGGCCCAAACACTGAGCACGTTCTAAATATATGAACCCATGAACACGGAACACAAAGGCATAGAGGGACACCTTTCCCCTGTTAAATCGCTGTTCTTTTTCCCAGAGCTTGGGCAAATTGCAGCATTTGCGGACTGAGAAGACTGATGTTGTTTAAACCTTAATGAAACACAAAATGAAACTTAACGCAGTGGGATAAGGCTCCTGCACACATCTCAACACCAAGTCTCTTCGTTCCACTTCGTCCCTTTCTGAAAAAAAAGCCTCTGTTTACTGACCAGCGAAGAGTTGTGTCTACAAGCTTAACCACAACTGCACCCACACAGCCCAGGGTCATGAGATGGATGATACAGATGGAAGACCAGCACGGTCCAGCTATGAGGCCTCTGCTGGTATACAGATGAAGAACACAGAGCCAGAGCTTCTCACCTGCAACACCAACCGCCTACTGAACAAAGACTGAGCACACGTACACCAGCTCCACACACATAAGAGTGTCTCAGGTGAGCGAGTACAAAGACATGCACTGAACACACACTGAAAGAACCCTGAGCACCCAAATACTGAGCGCACTGACGGAACAGCAGCACGGGTGCTCACCTGCAGGTGTGCCGTTTTGGGAACTGGTAACCTCCGTTTCAGTGTACGACAGCATCGAATCGGACCGATCTACGAGAGAGAGGAGAAAAGACAGCATCACAATCAGGGTCGCTGCTAAAGACTAAAGTTCCGACATTCTGGAATTTGAATGTCCATCCATGAGATCAATAATCAGTTACTCAGGTTAGCGTTCAAATACCAACTGAATGGAAAACATACGTTGTCCTCATTCATTTTTAACACAGTAACACAACATTTTTGGCAAGCATTTTCCCAGTCAGTGGGTGCTTTCTACCCTAATGAGAGTAAAACATTACTAACAAACCGCATATGAAACACTAAAAGAGAATTTGCAGATATTATAAACACCTCAATGCATGGAAGCACTTAAATATCACACTGTCAGATGTGGTGTTGCTTAGAGACAGGAGCAGGCTCATGACAGAATGAAATACTGACGAGTGTTCACCGTCACATTTTCACTAGGTGAGTCATGGTTTCAGTTTCTTTTGATGGAAGGTGACACTTCATACCCAGGTCACAGCAGGCTACATCACTTGGCACAAGCATTTATAAATGTTTATGTCATGGTTATGAAGGCACTGAGCAGTTTTCATAAAGGCAGTTCTTATGTAGGTCCCATCACTTAAAGTGTTTATTTAAAAATCACTTTCCTAACTCTCATCATTAGCCCAATACCACGTAATGAAGCTCTTTTCAATTCCATAAGAAGACTGGCTAAACCCCACTCCTCTCCACTGCGCCCCTCCCACATCCCCACTGCAGAGACTGAATCCCCACAGTGTTTGCTGCTGAGGAGGATTCATCACATGCTCCGGCCAGATTCTTCCGGGCCCTTCCACCAGCAGCCCGAGACCAGATCCCGCTTCCGTTGATGTGTCAGGACTCGGTGGTTGCTGGCAGAAAAATTCCCAACTCACTACGTCTAATTACCACCGCTACAATTCCTGCGCTTGTTTACTCTGGCTTCCTTTCCAGCTCAAAGTGGGCCAGGGGCTCGTCCAATGAGCACCAAGCGCTTTCAATTTCAGCCAAAACCCCAAAACGCCTTCATTAAAAACACAGAGCTAGGACCTGAGTGGTTTACAGTAAAACTGAAAAAGGACACTATGTGTATAACAAACTACCACACAGTATTCTTGTGGTTGACAAACACACTACAGAACTGTACGGTGCAACATACGATCTTTAGCATTCCCACACAAACCTTTTTCAGCAAAAATGTAGCCCCATAGCAATTTAACTAGAACATGGATTCTGATCCACATAATTTATATAAAGCATGAGCATCTTGAGCTATTCAAGATGATCATTAAAATCTCTTATCAAAAACACATCCCAGTGCAATTTTTCAGTTTTAATAACTTTCAAACCTTTGAATTTATTTTAGAAAAATTAAAATTATTTGAAGGGGGCAACTGGAACACGCCAGTGAACTGTGGTCAGTAGCTCCACAGGGCAACACGCAATTGCCGATTGTGTCACCCAGGGTATGGGAGGGTTCAGTAGTTAGTAGTCCACATTTCTATCTAGCAACCCCTGTTTGGTAATCAGGTGCCTGTGGACTGGATGTTAAACCCGCATCTTCCTCTGAGTCCACTCTATGCAAGCTTAGCTATAGCCTGCGATGTGAAGGAGGAGCTGGTAACACCGCGTGTTTCAGAGATCAGTGGATGTTTACACTCTCCCAAATCACATATATATATATATAATTATATATATATATATACATACATGCACACACACACACACACACACACACACACACACACACATATATATATATATATATACATACAGTACTGTGCAAAAGTCTTAGGCACCCTAGATTTTTCAATCTAATATATAGTATATATTTGGTCTTAGATGTTTATTTTTTGTTTTCTGCATTAGTGTGTCAGTAGAAAGTAGCAAATTTGAGATTTCCAAACATGAATTTTCCAAAAAATTTAATTTTACAGATACATTTTTGTATTTTGTTAAATAAAGTAACATTTTAAGTAATAGACTACTTTTCAGATAAAAACTTGATCAAGGGTCTCTGGGATTACCTGGAGAGCCAGAAGCAAGCGAAACAGCAAAAATCTGCAGAAGAACCGTGGCAAGTTCTCTAAAATGCTTGGAACAACCTACCAGCCGATTTTATTATAAAACTGCCAGACAGTGTACCTAAGAGAATTGATGTAGTTTTAAAGGCGAAGGGTGGTCACACCGAACATTGATTTTATTTAGTTTTTAACTATTTACTGCTCTTTATATTATTTTTTCGATATTTATAACCTTTCATTTCATTATTTTTGAAAGCATTTTTTTACAGGTGCCTAAGACTTTTGCACAGTACTGTATATTCAGTACAATATGCAGTGAAAAAGGTATTCCAGGGGAGCCCACAGAGGGAAGGGGGAGCACAGAAAACTGCAGACATACCCAGTGGCTTCAGTTCCTCACTGGTGGAGAGCCGTGAGTAGGGGGGCGGAGGTGACTCTGAAACACAAACATAATATTTATTTATTCATCTCTTTACCGATTTAGGTAAACATCCGACTGCTAACCTTTGTGGAAATGTACAGTGTAATAGCATATAAAAAATGAATGCATAGTACATATCACAACATACCACAGGATTATATCAATATTCACACTTAGCTAAAAGTATGACAGTTCAGCAACAAATTCTTAAAAGTGCTCTTAGCCAACAAGCTAACCAGCATTGATTGCTTTGAAAAGACTTGATTAACCTTATCATTATATTTCAACGGTGATGGATTTTCATGTTTTACTGATGAATAATTGCTGAAAGTGAAACAGCAGAACAATTTCCCAATTTACATTTTTGTCCGCTACGATTACTCGCTGAAAGGCATGTTAGTGCATAGGTTTGAGATGTGAGATAACACCCCCCGAAAAATTCTGCGGCAACCACAGTTTAACTGTATCAGTGGGCAACATAAATTCACTCCAATGAATGAACAGGCTTTATATTATCAATCATAATTAGCTGAACATACAGACACCTTTGAAATCGAGCCCCAAATGTTTTCTCATTATGAAGACATACATTAATGTGAGTTGCTCAAGCTAAAGCCTTCTCAAAATATTCAGAGAACCTGAAAATGCAGGTTTATTTTTTTTTTGGTTTTTTTTTTAACGAACTTGCAGAAAACTTTTATTTATTATTTTATCATGTTACAATTAGCACTTTGTTTATTAATCATATTAACATTAAATACCATAAAATGCAGGTTATCATTTTCTTCTCAATCATCATGGTGCTTTTGTGGCCATGTCGCCTGCCACTAAATAGCCCTACAGAAAGGCTTTGTCAGATGCTTAACAGGAAGATCATTGTACATTACAGTAATTTGTCCATGGACAAAAAATTATGGCATGTTTTTAATTTTAAAAATAAATTAATTCCAAAAAGATGTTAGACATCAGAGGCGTAACGGAGCACCTTGGTAGGAGACAGAACCCACACAAAACCGAGAAATATCTGATTTGTCCGCTCCAATAATGCATGAAGCCCTGTGTAAAATTTCCACTTTTTAGGACAACAGATGATCACGACTTCCGAATTGGGAAATGCTCCTGTCTTGAGGTCTTACATAAAGTGAGTGCACCTCACATTCACATTGCGTTTTCAAAACCAGTGATGAGCTAATAGTTATGATTGACCTGGTCAATCAGTGAACTGTATAGCAAAATAAGATTTTTGTGTAACTTTCTTTTTAAAAGCATGAGTATACATGCGAAAAACATTGTATGTCAGATGTCAAAAAACCATTTCCCAAACCACCTTCAGCGGTAAAGTGGGAGAAACCTGAACTTAAGCAAGGGGACATTTTTAATGTGATAAGACTAATCTCTTTTCAATGGGTCACTGGACAGCACCCTGTGGCACAACAGTCACAGACACGTGTATATTTTAAAGGTAAAATCTGAGTGGGATTCAGCAGCTACCTTCCTAACACCAAAGGACCACGCTTCCTTAGGATCTCATCTACTGACACAAAATAATTATCTTTGATGATTAATTGCAAGGAAAGAGTATTAAAAAATTAAATATATTTAATTTTGAACCAACAATCGTACATAAAAATGGCTGTAAAAAAATCAGATTTAATTTTAGCTCTAAAATTTTAGTTGTACCCATACATCAAGAATAGGACACAATATTTTTACCCTGTTTGAACAGACCAAACACTTGGAATTTTGTGTGCGGGCTCCAGAGAGTGCATGCTTGTAGGTTCCTCTACAACGCCTCTAAGATTCAGAATTAAAGTCATTTTTTCAAATCAGCGTTTATCAGGGTTTCCCAACCTCTGACAGCCAAATACAAAATCAGCATTGTTTTACATGTAGCCTGGGATGTCACATGTAGTCATAGATACCACCTTACACAAGGCTCCAAAAGCCCCCTTGAGTTTTTACACTCGCCCTATATCTCTTAAATTGCATTTAGATTTAGTTCAGCCTTTAGTCTAAATGCCAAATAAACATAATCAAGATTCAACTGCTGGCAAGGCCTCAAAGAACAGGCTGGAAACCACTCATTTTACCAGCCATTTACTAAGAGTTAACAGAATGCAACATTGTGTTTTCATTTTAAAAATAACTTTGGGTTGCAACATAAGTGCTGTGTGTTCATTTGTGTGCATTGCACCAAAAAAATCACCACCGTCACATCTTCTTGAGCCCCAGCCACAATACGCAAGATAGTTGAAATCTAGACACCGTGCTTGATCCTTAAGTACCTATAATTTAAGGGGACAGGGACATATAGGGTCAGATATCTGACATCCATCCATCCATCATCTAACTAGCTTATTCCTGGTCAGGGGTGTTCGATATCAATTCAAATCAATTTTATATGTATAGCGCCTTTTACAGAGAACTGTCACAAAGACGCTTTGTACAGCGTGCTAGAACCTATGACAGCATGCACTGGGCAAGAGGCAGGAATACACTGTGGAGAGGTTGCCAGTCCATCACAGAGATACCTGACAGCAGATGAGAATTCGAGGACACATTATAATCAGCTTAACAGGTGGACTTGCAGCCACCTGACCACTAGGGGCTGCTGGCAAGTGATGAGACACTGTCATCTGAGAAAACCTACTATCCCTGGGTGATGCTCGAGGCAATTGTGCATCACTTTACAGGGTTGGCAGCAACAGCCAGTTCTGACATGGTTCGGATTCAATACTTTTAATCCCATGACATCAAAGTGCTTTAATGTTAAGGGAAGAAACTCACCCCAATCACTATCAACTTTCAACTTCTGAAGTGACAGAGGGCACATGATGACAAAAACTGGACAACTGAAAATTGGAAAAAGTTTGCCTGGTCAGAAGAATCTCGATTTATGCTGTGACATGTAAATGGTAGGGTCAGAATTTGGCATAAACAGCCTAAATCCATGGATCCATCCTGGCCAAGGTACAAGCTGGCGGCGCTTTGCGGACTATTTGCACTTAATGACCAGTCTACCCTTTTGCGCTATGTCACAAAGTACAAATCATCTCAAGCTGGTTCCATGAGCATGACAGCGACATTACATTACAGGCATTTAGCAGACGACTTGCACAACTTCTACATTTATACAGCTGGATATATACTGAAGCAAGCCTCTAAGATTTAGCACTGCAGGTTAAGTACCTTGCTCAAGTGTCCTACCCAGGAATCAAACCTACAACCTTTCGGTTACAAGACCGGTTCCTTACCCATTACACCCCAATGGCAATACGCCAATGGCCAGATATCAATCCAATAGACCACCTTTGGAATGAAGTGAAGGTTTGCAACATAAATGTGTGGCCGAAAACTTTGCAGGAACTGCATGATGCTATCGTGTCAACACAAACCAAAATCCCTAAGGACTGTTTCCAGCACCTCAATGAATCAGTGCCACAAAGTATTCAGGCAGTTCCAGTAGCAAAGGTGAGTCCTACCAGGTTATAGATAGGTGTACCTAATAAAAGAAACAGTAAGTCTATAAAAGCAATAAAAAATCAGTGTATATAAACAAACAAAAAAACCCTTAAGGGTACAATGACTCATAACGCAAGCAAAAACTGCTTATATATACATGCTCATAAGGATATTGTTTTGCTGTCTTAAAGAAATTAAAAAGATTCCACGTTAAACGGTAAAGAGAAAAACGGCCCCAACAAAAAAGAGGCAATGTCTTGTAATCGCTTCAGAATTCGAAAATTCAAATAGGCACATTCTGCATATAGGCGTTGACATTTTAAAAGGGAACAGGCAGCGGCTTCTTTAAGAGCTGCGCCGGTAATTACAGTACTAAGATCTGAACTCAGTCACTCAGATACACTAGACTGGCGCCAGCAGTATGCAAACGTGTATTATCGCCACTCCTTCGCCTAAACAGCACGAGGGAACCTTTTCGTGGAAAACAGGGCTTTAAAAGAGCAACTTGAAGCTGATCTCGTTTCAAAGGAATAATGGCTGCCCAAATAAAAAGAGAGCAAGAGAAAAAACTCTAAGACCATTTAATCCCTACCCTCCTCGAGCAGGCGAGCAGACAGCTCCTTGGCTCTTGTTTATTTAAGACAGTGAGTGCTCGCACCTCACACTGTAAAAGTGTGCGTGCGTACGTAGTTTGCGCATGTCGGACGCATTGCGCAGAAGGTGTTCCACGAAAACACTTTTCAAGAAGTATAAATAACTTTAGTTTGCGAGGAATGGCGTTCTGTTATGAGCTAATATTAGGCCGCATATTCCATTCGGTCTTCTACATGAGGTAAACTAGATGGAAGTGATGTAACATACCAAGTTTGTGCCCGTTCACATTGATAAGATTACAAATACGTCCTATATAGGGATGTTTTGGAACCGCAGCATTCCTCTTTGCCTGTGAGTCCCAATCGCACTGACTTGGTGACTGTACCGAAATTGCCTACTTAAATAAAACGGTTTAAAAACCCAGTTTAAGCCAAAGCTCACTACATCGCAACAAATTCCCCAACCAGTCTCTTAATTTACATAACTATTTTCAACCTTAGTCCATTAGGCAAAATGTAAAGCTAGCTTCGGAATTGTGGCCGATTTAAGTGATTTTACCTTTGAAAAAGAAATACGCCAGATTAATGTATAAATTCTTGGAACATTTATAGAATGTTGTTAAAAGAATAGTACCACAATCCGCGATTGTCTACTAAATTACCACAGGTGATTATGAGACACGATGATTGTAGCCTCACATATAAAAAGTGATAGGGAAATGCTATCCCATTTTCTTCTAGTAATCTATGTTACTAACTTGGAATTTCATTCTTCCACGCTTAATACAGAGACGTGCAGTTATTCATGACCTCTGTAACACAGCAACATGCATTTCCCACACTATCAAGTCTGAAATCTTTAAATCGGCGTCTTTGAAGGGCGAGTCACAACTAGCTGGCTCCAGAGAACGCGGATGTTGTGGAAAGGGATCAAAATGCCATTCGGGCGACGTGACAGAAACTCTGACCGGAGGCGCAAGGCAAGCAACCCCGCACGCGCGTCTCGTGGCTAGCACAAGTGTATCACTCAGGTGATAGATGGAATAACGCCCGCGCAATGGTCAGCCTCAACCTCTTGGGTTGTGAATGTATCTGAAAACGCGTGGGTAAATTAGTAAATTAGTGCAATTGCTCGAAAATGGTAACCGAAAAAGGCATGGAATGTTTAAGAGCACATATTTCTATACCTCTGCATTTAAAATAACAGTACTATCCCCAGGGATACAAGTTGTTATTTTTTTAAACTGCTGAAAATTGAAATTAATAAGCAAGATGACAAGTCTCATTCAAGAAAACGTAGGCTAACATTTGCTTTATGGGGAAAAGATGGAAACCATTCAAAATTATCTTAAACCTTCACAAATGAAATGATATAATTTTAAACAATTATCAATACAAACATTATTTTCATTGTAACTTGGACAGCTTATAATTACATGCAACACACAGCACACCAGAATCCGTCAGGCCATGGCTGTTAAATCTAAATGGCTACATTTCCACATTTGGCCCAGCCAAGTCAAAACAAACGCTCAAGTAAATTCATGCCAGAAACCATAAGCTAGAGACTACTGGCATTATTTGCTTGTCCACTGCTGGGCCACTGGGATGCCAATGATACTCTGCATACTGCCCATACAGTCCTTTCTTGGTGTTAACCATTTATCACAACTAGCTAACTGGATGGCACTAATATGCCCCAGCTTGTTTTTGGTAGCTTAGCTGGACAAACGACTAGGTTATCAAACAACATCAATTACAATGAATGAAAACAAACACTGGACAGCACATGATAGGGGTCGTGCAAAAAAATAATGTCGTGAATACCACTGGTTCAACATGTAGAATGCAGAAAGTTCCAATCTCTCAAATGCATCAACTCATGTTTCCTGACAGTAGGTGTATTCTTGCCAAAGCTAGGGAAGAATAGTTCACCGCTGAAAATGTTTCCAAATCAGCTGTAGGTCTGGAAAATACTGATCCCGGAAGGGACCTGATTGAAGGAGGGTTCATGCAAAGATATTATATGTACTAACCAGATATTCAAATCCTGGAAGTGCACTAAAAAATGCAAAAAATCCATGTTGTCTACCCATGGCATGCAGAACTGTCAAATTAGGATCCAGGACAAACATTTGCTGGTCAGAACATAGGATATCTCAAACAATCTCATGATCTGTAGGGTCCAGGGCCAGTAACTAGTCACAGCGCATCTAAGTGCTGGAGTAGTGCTCATCTAGGATCAGTTAAACACATTATCTCAGTTTATAAGGTTTGGATATGGACAGAGGAAAACTGATCCTAGATCAGCATTTCTACTCCAAGATGCTTTATAAATATTGACCCAGCTTTGGAAAGCAGAAATTCAATGCAACAAAAAAAGGGTCCCTCTTGAATTTGACCAAGCCAGGGCTGTGTGGTCCTGAAAAAACGCAGGGGAACAGGGTTTTAAACTTATCAGACGCCTACAAGCCAAAATGCCTTTATATCCATAGGGGCTACAGCATGACAGCTGACCCCAAAAGCCCTGGGGTCTGCAACCCTGTAGAGCCACAATTCGCTAGAGTTTTGTCACAAGAGGTTTTCAGGTTTACTTTAAAATCAGCATCATAATCAGACTCACGAAAGCAGGTGAGGGGAGTTAACTGTAAGCAACTGCTTAAATGAGTCAATTAAGTGTATAATTACAAAGACCAACAGACCCTTCAGCTCATAATCCCAGACATCTTTCTTTACATTTGTGCCTAGATTTACACCAGGATGATTTAACTAGCACCCTGGGAGCCAAATACAGGCTCCCCATTGACATACTCTTGGCTCTTGATGATCAAGAAGAAAAGAAGTATTATACAGAACATGGATCAAAAACTGTGCCTATGACCAGGTGTGCATCTGCACTATGTCAGCATACCTCCCACCAGTTACAATATAAAAAATACCCCTGCGCATATTTTAAGGCATCTAACTTATTTACACATGTGCAATACATCTTATTCATTCATTATTTGTGAATGGTACAGAGAAAATAATTGGCTTGCACTGTATGCTCCATTAAAAAAGAATCTGGCCCTCAGGAAGAATTATTATGAAGAAATTTGAGTTACACCCTGTTGCTCAGCTCCGCTGTGCACTGGCCCTGTTACTCAACCTGACGTTTCACCCCATCGTTAGGTGTGCCCCTTGTACTTAAAAAAATAAACAACATATTAACTTTTGGCAGTCAAGTTCAAATACTAACTCAAAACGGCATTCTTTTATTAACCCGATTATATAACCTGAAAGGAAAATATTACTGAACTCTGCTGAACTTAACTGTATACTTAAACAGTACTTAATTTGAACTGAAATATTTTCCATTACCTGTAGCCTATAAAAAAATTTGCTTTGTATGAATGAGGTTGTCTATAAAGTAGTATCGCGTTTAAATAGGCTATAAGTGTTTGTGGAAAGGCTGAGGACCAGAGAAGGTTCGTCACTTAATTCTGACTGCCCGTTTCAGTGTGTCAAAGGACATTTCACATTTGTAAATGGTAAATGGTAAATGGACTGCATTTATATAGCGCTTTTATCCAAAGCGCTTTACAATTGATGCCTCTCATTCGCCAGAGCAGTTAGGGGTTAGGTGTCTTGCTCAAGGACACTTCGACGTGCCCAGGGCGGGGTTTGAACCGGCAACCCTCCGCCTGCCAGACAATCGGTCTTACCTCCTGAGCTATGTCGCCCCCACATAGCATTTCATGTTAATTTAATGCACAGCAAAGTTTTCCATCTTGCTCTTAAGCAACACATCTCCATGTTCTTCACTAATTGATGTCTAAGATGAAACTGCCGGTCAAATAAGACATGGATCAACACAGGCGATTTTTTTTTACCTGGCCCACAGAGTCGACTGTAGTGATAGGGGTTACAACAGACCGCGGGGCCATCTTGAACCCTGAAGCTCTGGCAGTTGAGTAGGGGCTTGAGTTGGGCTGCGTGCTGCAGGTCGGGCCAGCGGTAAAGTTTGCAGAGCAGAAGCTGCGCGGGCGCCGTGTGGCCGCCCAGCTGCAGCTCCGTCCGCGACACCATGACACAATCGCTCGGCATCCCCCCTTTAGACTCCACGGCTTCCCACAAGGCATCCAGCGGTTTTTCCTGCAGTCGCTTCAAAAATGAGTAGGTGGCGGCCTGGAGCTCCTGTTCGATAGCGGAGGGAGGGAAGGAGTCCTGCAACCCTGCTGAACCGGAGTCCCTGGACGTAGGATTCCTCGTCACCCGCTGACACGACTCGGACTCTATACTCCTAACCCTCGCCGTAGGGCTCCCGGGCACAGAATGGTCCCGATCTTTGAACAAACAGCACGTAACCGTTTTGCATTCGCCCTCCTGTGTGGATCTGGGACTGTTATACTCCAGGACACACATTGCTCCCTCGTCTTGGTCCGACGTGACCCCCGAGCCACCCCCTCCAGAGGGATTTCTCTCTCGCACTACCCCGAGGTCCTCCACGAACGCCCCTTCCCGAGCCACAGTTCTGCGTTCTGTTTTTGGCACCTTTTCTGGGTTATTGCTGCTAACACTGTCCCAAACCCCCTCGCACTGGGCTCTGCTACATCCATCTCCCTCCTCTCTACCTGGGATCAAACGGCTTCTCCAAAGTCGCCGCACAAGACCTGAGCGTTTCGACCTGAACATACGACAGTTTAAAATTCGATGTTTTTATTCTTGTTCAGATCTACGTGGATTTGAACTAGTATTTAACTCGACGTAAAACATCAATGTTTTATGACGCCGTGCAATGAATGCACAGCAGAGTTCTGTTAGTCGGTGGCCAAACCGCAACATTAGATAGGGATCTATATTATGTTGCATTAAAGTTGAAGACAGTGACAAATTTGCACCGCTACATTGAAGTCAAAATGCATTAACATAGATTATTTTCACTGACAGCACAGAAACGGACTACCGCTTGTTTTTTCTACCTAGCAGTAAAACGGCATTCGTAGCATTTGTACGCAATATTAAACAATGTGATAATATTCTGGATACACACATAAACTACATTACAAGTAATACCCGAATGCAAACGTGTGGGAGAAGCCAGTCGCCCGGTATTCTCGTCGTTTCCGGACTTTGAAACACCTCAATATCTTTTTTTAAAGCGCCGCTTCGCACATGAATGGAGTTGCTCCGTTGCGAATTAATCCCATGAAAAAATCCATTGCAGAAAACTCAACCACATTGGTTTTCCACGATATTACAGCAATCGTTTATAATCCCAAATCACGATATCACGTTAGTCTTGAGGATTGTCAATGAGGAATCCCTTGGTTAAAGCGTGCCCCTTGCTGCCTGTTCAGATGTCTTCAAACGGCACCCTAAACTTTTCTTTCTCTGTTACTCTTCTTTTTCTTTTTTTCTGAAACGCACACACACTCACACGGGGCCTCTGAGCGCGATGGAGCCATTGGCTGCCTCCTATCATGTGCTAGTCTAGACACTTTGGCGGCTGCGAGCTGCACTGATTGTTGCGCAAACAAGGTTTCAAGTTTCTTAACTCTTAAAGGCGTAATAGCCACCTCTCGGGTTTTATATATGGTATTTCAAGACCGTTTGCAATTATGCAGATTTTCATAGGGCGTCTGTGTACCCTAAATAAACGGGTCGCCAAAAGTACCTCAGAAATACAGTTGATTTGTATCGTTAATGCGTTGTTATCATACTCTGTAATTTGTTATCCCATAGATTGAAGCATCATCAGTGTAAGGCATATTTTCAAAGTGCCTTTACTGTGCATCAACAAAAATGTCCTTCTACAGTTGTGCCTTAGGGAGCCGATTACCACACCTCTATTGTCGCATGAGCTTAGCCTTGACGCACACAAAATTTCGATTGACCTCGTGTCGACCAATGCTCCTCGCATTTATGTGAACTTTCCAGCTGCATAACTCCAGTCTATGCGGCCGCACGTGTTCTCTAGAGTTCGCAAACCAAGGCCCACCACACAACTGTATAACTATATACACAACATAGTAATGTAAGTTTGTTGTGTGTGTATGTACACTACCGAAAACAGCTTCTAATCATATGCTGCAATATAACAATTAACACAATTGAGAACCAGAGTGGGTAGCTCAAATGCCTTTTTCCCTCTAGTACTTTCATTTATGTAATATAAACTTGGTCTCGGAAAAGTCAAGTGTATTAAATAGAAACGTTACGCTTCAAAGCAAACTATCTACAATTATAGGCGATTACTAGAAGTAGTAGTAATAGTAGAAGTAACAGTGCTCTTACAATTCGGTTCTTTAAGAGTTAATGCATTTTGCGAGTGGAGTCAGTGAGGCGGAGCCACGCCCCCCACGTATTAACCTGCTCCGAGCTGCAAACTTTAGGAATGTGGACCGCCGATTGGATCGCAAGTATTCGTATATTACCCACCTAATAATGCGATTGGTCCAAGTAGGAAAATAGACGCGCCCACGATGGGGTTGTGCTTGACGGTGAATGAACGAAATTCCCTATTTTGTGGGCACGCTGTTAGCACTATGGGACCGATGTCTGACAAGATGAATCTTTGAGAGCTTAAATTAATATGGATATTGGACGGACAAACCAGAATAAAAAGTAAATCGGCCTGACTAACTATTAAATTCGCACAGACTTGGAGAGGACACGTTTTCGGGTACAACGTGAAGAAAACAGTCCACCGTGTTCTGAATGGCTACCTCCTTAATATGAGGTCATTCCATTCAATGCGGTGGGGAAGATTTGAGAAGAAAGTAAAGTCAGGCGCCTGCAGATCTGTGAACCAAAGCCACAGTCATTTTCACATATCCTCTCATGCTGTGGGCCTGGGGCTTCAACCTTTCATGAGATAATTCAATGCCTTTTTACGAATGCAGTGACTCGAAAATGTTTTATTTTCAGTTGTTCCTCTGAGAAGAACACAATGTTTATTTATTTCACAGAAAGCGGTGTCGCTTACCGCTAGTGCAAAGCTGCGGGACCGATCGTGTGCTAACCGCCCACAAGCCGAAAAGGCAACAGAGATTCAGGGAAAATGTTGCCCGCTAGCGCGGAAGTGCACAAGCGCATCTGATAGGGGGTGGATTTTAAGGTCCCCCGGTAGCGTCAACCTATATAGTGTGTAGGCCCATGTCTTTATAGCCTACAGCAAATCACATATACAGTACCGACTATAGCGCACAGTATTGCATTCATAGACAGTGTGTTCACAACAGCAATATATATTGCTTTAGATGCCTCAAGGAGCCTTCTACAGCCAATGCAAAATTTTCTACTATGAAATTGATGTATACTAAGCATGTAACATACACGTATTTGGAATGATACTGGACATTAAAAATGGGGAGAAAAAGAAAAACCACAGGTAGAAAAAAGGCAGCAAAATAAATAAAAACATCGAGTAACAACCATTTGAAAAAAATAATTCCAACAGCAAATATGGTATAAGATGTATTTATTCATTTCTAGATTTCATCCTTATTATTGTTTATTAATTAATGTGGTGTTTATCTAGTTTTCCCACAATTCCACAGCTGAGATTTCTTTAGTATATGGGTTGACTACATTTGTTTATTTCTTAGGATCCCCATTAGCTGTGCCCTAAAGCACAGCTAGTCTTCCTGGGGTCCACATTGCAGAGGTAAAAACAGATAAAATAGTTGTGATTTCTCCTTGTAGATATCTTTTTTTAATTAAAAAAAAATTTTGCAGCCACATTTTCCAAATAAACCACACTTAAACTTCCAGGATTGTGTGTTAGCTGAACACTACCATAGAAGTGATTCAGTGTAGTCCTGGAATTTCTGAAGGTTTTGTAGAGAACCTAATTTGTACACCCTGATGGAGCCAATTGTGACAAAGTCTGTTTGTCTGGTTGTCCAAGGCTGAGTGAAAGAATTGGCACTCAGGAAATCTGCTTATCATGTTATGCAATCTTAACAATAGCCTGTGTAGTGGTGCACCACCACGTATTACCAGAAGGTAATTTTAAAAAAGGAAAAAAAAAGAAAATACTCTTGTGTTGTTTCAGTATGGCACACTAGGGTTGGCAAGGGGTGTACAGAACATGGTTGGACGAAAAAATATCAACAAGAGTTTGAAAGAAATGTCTCTAGTCCATTTCTGTCACTTGAGAAGGGGAAAATGAGTAAATCTATCCATACCAGCCTCGCCTGATTGGTAAGCCTTGTGCAATACCATTCTGTCATTTGAGGAGTTAGGTTTTTCCTTGAGCCTTCTTTACATCACTGAACAACAGGATGTTTTGCAGGAGTAAATTGTGTGTGGATTATTGCTGAACGATATGGACAGTGTGGAAGGGGCTGTTAGTTTGGCTCCACGTCTCCATACTGTGGTGCCGTTGTGACTGAGAGTGAGTGCTTCTCATAGGCGTTCCTCCTTTCTCTCAGACAGAAGATTACAATCCCTCAGTAGATATTTAAAAGAAAAATAAATACCCAAGCCGAGACAGGAAGGAGGGAAAACAGCTCTGAACTCCCACTTTTCTGAAAGGTGGCTAAAGTAAGACAAATTTTAATCTGGAATCTTGCACACAATGGCACAATTTAAAATAAATATATTAATCTTTACAAAAGTTGTAAGTTAACTTCTCCTTATATCATTTTACAAATCTGGGAGGCCACTCATAGTTTCTTAAGCACTGCTAAAGTTGGTTCCAAGTCATGCAAAAATGTATAAGGTTGGAGTTATGGTATGAATCATTTTCTTTCCAGGAGGATTTTAAGGAGTTATATTATTGATGCTCTTCCAAAGCTCAGTCTGTAATGCGATGAAATTCCACCCAGGGCAGGCAGCAGCAGAGAGCAGAGAGTCCAGCTTGCCTCTGAGAGCGAGAGGTGAGAGAAAGCCATAAAGACAGAGGAATAATATGGGCCCAAATCCCATGAGCCTTTGAGAGCGGCCATATATCCAGAGAGCCGGAGGCTGCTGTTCAACCTGAGGAGGGAGTACAACCTCCACTCACACGCACACTCACACACACACACTCCTGTTCTTGCACACATGTACAAGCACACAGAGACTCACACACACACACAGCCTCACACATACACAGAGACTCACAGACACAAAAATGCATATGCACTAATACATACACTAACACATGCACACTTATGCACCCATGAATGCACAAACACACTCATGCATACTCACATATAAACAGCTCTTTCTCAAAAATGGCCATGTACACAAACATACATGCATACAGACACACATGCACACACACCTCATACACACACACACACACACACACACATACATGCACTCATACACAACCATGTGTGCTTCCTCTTGCACATTGCAGTGCATCCCCAATGTATCCATTCCCAACATTTTATTCTCATTAAACCAACATCCATAGTTTCCAAAACATCACTGTTGTCGAGTACATCACTTGCCAAGAAACTGTTTTTCCAATTTGTGAAATTAATTTTCCCATAAATTTTTCTCATTTGTTTTTTTTTGTTCCCACTGTAGGTCTGGCACTGTAATGCATTGATTATCTCTATTTTTTCCAGAATCAAATCAAACTGTTAGAATGTCAAACGGACCCTCAAGGGGACCGGAGGGTGTGTGAGACTGTGAGATGATTGTTCCTGTGAATGGATAGACTAAAACGTTCTTTGGGTCTGTTGGTAGCTGCCAGTGAGGTGACTACCTTAAAAAAAAAACGAGCAACACAGATTATTATGAGTTTAAAGTGTTTAAGGAATGCCAACATCAACCGCAAAAATTATATGCTTGAGCCAAAACAATCTGCCGCTAACAGCAGGTGTTGCCATTTAAAAACTGCTCTGTCCCACCCTTCCAATTCAGTGTTACCACTCAGTTTGAACCCAAAAGGTGCATACAGAATTCTCTGTCTTACATAAACGTCAAGGCTGAATGACTATAAAGGAACATCATTACATACTCAACTCACAAAGTACACAAAGCTGATCATTTATGAAGTCGGTGTTCTTTATCATAGTAAATGCATAAGTCAACATGTCATGTTGGTGGAGACATTGGAAAAAAGGCTCACAGACTTTACAAATGAAGAAGTTGTTATTTGGCCATTGTACTCACCCAGCCTTTTAAGTGGTGAAACCAAAAGATCAATAGTAAAATAAGTAGATGGCTTACACTCTAAAAAATAATTATATGCTTTATACTCAAGTATTTTCTTAATGGCATGGTTATTATGGTTAATGCAGGATCATACAGTGTTTATGTCAGTCCATCAGCATACACTCTGTCTGTGTCCTTTGCCCGTCTGTGTGCCTGCCTGTCTGTCTGTCTGTCTGTCTCTCTGTCTGTCTGTCTGTCTGTCTGTAGTGAAATATGATGCAGACTTTGTTATGTGTGAGTTTAAAGGTTTGCCTGGTGCAGGTTCATGTTTTTTTAAGTGTTTTTAGTATGTGGTAAATTTGACCTCTTTTATACGCACACAGAAACACTGCATTGCCAAGCATGACATCGGCAATAGACATTCAACATCATTTCTTTTTTGTTTGTTTTGTTAGCCTGCAAAAACACTTTGCTTTACTTACAGAGACAGGACAGTGGCAAGAGAGAGGGCAGAATTAAAAAACACGTCAGACATCAGGGGTCACCAGAAAAAAAAACTCAAGGGGCAGAGGAAGTTTTGTTTATCATAATTAAACTATTTTAAAAATGAAAAAACATCAGTTGGATTCCTGGTTCATTGGCAGTTTGAATAAAGGTTTACCCCCCCCCCCCCCCCCCCCCCCCACGTGTTGCTCAATCCATAGTTTGAGCCCAAAGGGCAGAACAACTAATTATATTGACTTGTTGCTTTAGGAATTTGGCTGTTTAATAGTCTCAGGTTATGTAAAGCATGGGCATGCTAGCATTTCAGAATGCTTAGCCTCATATTTGCACGGGAACTGGGTAATAACAATGCATGTATGTGTTCATCTATGTGCATGCTAGCCTGTCTTCTCTTGCACAAATGCATGCTTCCCTGTGTAATTATTTGTGTGTGCATTTGTGTGTGTGTCTATACCAATCCTATCATGTATATTTGTGTGTATTTCATCTATCTGAAGCAACACACGAAGAGCATTTGTTTCAATCATAAATTATGAAAATGAACAGTAAAAAATATAGAAATATTTATAATGCACACATTCTGTCGATGAAATATGACCCCCCGCAGGTTTGTACATGTTAAAACAAAACATCAACCACCTGACGCTAGACAGATGCAAAATCTGAAAAACCACATAAATAACACTTGAACATAGTCAAAAACACAAACTGCTTGGCTTTGTGGTGCTATTTCAGAACCTGGGCACACACACACACACACATATGCACATGCGCACACACAGACATACACAAACACACACAAACACACACATATATGCAGTTGCAGTAGAAAGACCTTCCAGCATGTTCTTGGCCTCATTCTAGTGCACAGGCCCTCCCGTCCCACCAGGCTTGCCCCTATCCAATAACTACCATCAGGGCCAACTCTGACACTTCAGGCTCAGGCTCTGGGGCCTAGTTTATATGCTGCTGTTTTAGATTCCAGATACACAAGGAGAATTTAAAAGCCTTTCTCTCAACCAGGCCATGACTTTGTGGGATTTAATGACAATGGATAATTGTAAACACATTGCGATTGCTCCATTCAGTCAACACAGGTTTCTGTGCTACAGACAACAGGCGAGAGGTATCATATGATTTCCATGCCATTCTGCAGGAATTCTCAGGGCTTGAAATTGTGATTATTGCAGGAATTCAGCTGAAGGATACACATACTGCTGTTAACATCAGTTCTTTTCATTCATTTCAGATTTGAAATAAGAGGAAATTATTATTGTGAGCACTTTGGAATAAATCTAACAACTGGTACATTTTTTGTTATCAGACAGTTAAAGTCAAAACGGGGACAAGGATGGAATTCCTACCCCGGTGATTAACCAAGTTATGATTCCACGTGTTTGTCATATTTAACGCTTTCTGTGAAAAGAGTGAGGTAAATCCTATTGGTCGGCTGTTGCCAGTGTCTCCAGGGGGCCATTTTTTACGGCTTTTAATTGAAACAAGTCAACAGGGATCTCCCAGAAGTGCATGTAAAATGATGGAGATGAGCAATGGCGGTAATAATAATTTGGGGTTCTCACGCACTTCTCTGTTGAACATTATTAACAGCTGGCTCTCAGGGGCAGAGGGAGGGGGGGTCTGTGGAGGGAGGATGGAGGGATTTGGGGGAGGGCAGCAAACCACTCATGCTGTCAGAGAGAGGGTCAAGTATCTGGGGTCAAGAATACCTGCAGAAATCTGTAGAAAAAATGTGAGCCACCTTCTTCTGTTGCGGACTCTGGGCCAATGTGATAGGATCTGTCAGTGCTTGAATGCAGCCAATGAGAGTAAGGCTTGGCTGTTGAGTTATGTACGATCCCCCCGCCCCCTCTGTAGTGGGATGTTCATTAGAGCTGGAGTCTGTTTATCTGGCATCGGTCTGGTTGTTTTCATGGCCCCTCCGGTCTGCCCGATAGGAGTCTGGAGAGGAACAGCATGTCATCAAGGGACTGAGTCTCAGAGAGAGAGAGAGAGAGAGAGAGAGAGAGAGAGACGCCTGATAGATCTTCCCAGCCCCACCCACTCACATACCCTGCTGGAAACTAGTGTAGATAATCCTCTCTGGGGCAGATAACCCTTTCTGGGGCAGGCAGCCCTCGTTGGGAGAAACTGCAGGAGTGACTGTTGGCAGCCTCTGAGGCAGATATGTCCCTCTGCAGACTTATCTGAGTGTACTTTGCTTCCACATTGCATACTTACCCGAGCGCACTTCTGCTTTCACACTACACACTTACCTGAGGGAACTTCTGCCTGCATAGTGCACACTTATTTGTGTGTACTTTTACTTCCACAGCGCACACCTACCTGACTGTGCTTCTATTTTCACAGTGGACACTTATTTGAGTGCACTATTCCCTGCACACTAATCTGAGTTTACTGGTCACAGTACACTTCTCTTAGTGCACTTGTACTCCATAATTCAGTGGACCTTCCTTCACATATAAAAAGTTTTAATAGGAGCATGTATATCAAACACCAAATGTTCTATATATGTCAGCCAGGCAATACTATAATTAAATGTTCTCCTTGAATGAGTTATATTGCACAGGCCCTGTTCCAAGGATGTTGAATGATATTTCAAAAAATGTTATTTACTTCTGTTTGTGCATGGTTACGAAGGCTGACTCTGCGTTACTGCACAAATGAGGCTGTGTAAGCATGTGTGTACGTGCATGTATGTTACTGTGCATTCCAGTGTTTGTGTGTGTGTGAGTATGTGTCTGTGTATATTGTATGTGGTCTGAGGGTGTATGTATTTGTATGTATTGCAGTGTTGATGGTGTGTTTGTGTCAGCATGTGCACTGAGTAAGTGTGTGTGCCTACATGAGGTGTGTGCGCATATGTGTGTGTGTGTGCGTGCATGCATGTGTGTGTGTGTGTGTGTGTGTGTGTGCATGTTTGCGTGTGCCTGGCCTCTAGAACATGTTTCTTTCATTACTTGCCTCTGGCCGTCTGTCTCCACCCAGGGAAAGCAGTGTGATTTAAGCCATGCTGGCTCTGTAGGGTCAGCTCTGTGACCCCCTCCATCTCCAGGAGAATTTACTCAGGGGTGGGGGTGGGGGGGTGAAGGGTTGTGCTTACCATTAGCCCGCTCCCAAAAGAGTCACTCAAACCTTGAACCAAGACCCAGGCTTTGGCCTTGTCCACACTTCAACGTGTGAAACAACTGAAACACAGAGACAGAGACAACATAGACGTTTTAAAATCAGGAAGAACACGCTTAAAAACAAGAACAGGACTCTGCCGCTGCTGGCTGGAGAGTTTGAGGATGGTATGTGAAATGTGCACATGTGGATGAGTCACACTTCACAGCATTTGGCATGCAATCAGCTGCCCATCACATCAGTTTCATTGTTATGGACCTTTGCCATGTGGTTCATTAGATGGCAAACAGGTGTGTGTTTTTGTCCTGCCATGGCAGTATTGTTAAGAAATTAATTGACATTCAATTCAGTCATTGAAAAATACCCCAAAAAATAGTGACCAGTGTTCATTATATGAAATATATTTCAATGTATTTCAGGAATTGAAATAGAATTGACCCCAACCATGCTTGCATGTGTTGTTGAGTGTATATCAGCTGATTATTTTTATCAGTTAGGACACAATTGTTAGAGTCAGGAATTGGCAGCGATTACATCACGCATTACATTACAATCACTGGGCAGACACACTTATCCAGAGCCACAGTACGGCAGTACGTGGTTCAGGATAACAGAGGGCTACATCCCCTAAACGTAGGGAGGACAGTGGAGAAAAGTCTCCACCTCACACACATACAGGGATATAGCATTAGTACAATATGAAAATATCCGGACCCATGTCGGGTGTAACAAATGGGTGAAAAAGGGGGCAACCCCCCGATTCCACTTGAACATCTCTTCCCTCCCAGCGGTACCGTGCTGGATATGGGGTCACAAAGCTATTAGGGTGCAAGCACAGCCACGAGTCCTCTAGCAGTTTAGAGCAAACAGCCCCCTTTTTTTTTTCAAAACAAAAAAACAGTTTAAACTGCACTCAACATTCAGCCTAATGGGTCTCCCATTCACTTTTTCCTGGTGGCATTTACTCGCTTTACTTGTTTTTCCTTTTGAGTCCCTCCCCCACCCCTCGCCTCTGTTTGCCCTGGGAGAGGGGGATCCTGGCCGGCTCGCCAGTTCATTCGTCAGCAGCACCCTGTGAGTGAGTGTATGTGTTTGGGGGGGAGGGGAGGGGGTGCGGGTTGGGGGCTGTAATTAATGGAAAGGACTCCATGACAGCAGACTGTGTTTTCAGGAAATAAACAATTAATCTTCATTTTCCAGTGTTTGTGTAGCAGCAAGGGAAGGGGGAGGCAGAGGAGGGATGGAGGGGGTGGGGGGTGATCGCTGATGATGGAGCGGGGGTTCAGAGAAGTGAAGTGGTGCCCGGCTCACCCAATCCCCACTGGAGCGCCAAAACAGAGCAAGCCCTCCCCCCCCCCCACCCCCCCACTCCCTCATCCCAATAACACTGTCCTCCTGACCTTAACAAGTTGGTACGCCACCAATTATTCTCAATGCACCCTCCATCTTTAATCCAGAATCCAACACTTCACAAAGAGGCCTTCAAGATCCCTTTACCATTGGTTTGGCTCCTGGCTTTCTACTCAAATTAAATAAACAAAGCCTAATCCTAAATAAACACATTTGATTAAGATGAATCTGAGATAGTCATATTTCACATTATCAAGATGGCAGATGATCCATCCCACTGCAATATTAATCCATTTGAAAAGAACGGTATGTTTAATTCTCTTATGGTCCTCTGTGAATAAATGAAACTTTTCCAATGAGGAATGCAGAACATGACACTTTTAACGGAACACCCAGGGGATTCCTGTGTCTTTATATGGTCATTGTCGTCATAGATCATTAATTATACACAAAAGGAAGACAGAAACAGCCATAACTATAAACCATAATTATATCTGTAAACTGTGCATTGCATCAGATGCTCACCACTTCTTTGTCAATCAATTCTATCCATACAGGCCATTGAGTCTGTTTTATAAATAGCAAACATGCTTCATCATTCATGAAGCAGTATACAAAAATCCCACAAAGAGCAATCCCAATAGTTGCATTTCATGTTAATGTGTATTATTTTAGTTGTGACCAGCTATATTTGATACATTCATATTTGCTCAAATGTTGTTAGTTTGTCGTATATATTGTTATTATCATCAGTGTTCTCAGCCTGACCCGGCCTTCAGATTTATAAATCTGGAGCTGTACTGTATAGAAACTGCAGAGCTCCCATCTCTTATCGTCTCCACTGCGGTCAGGATCACCGACGCCGACACCGGGGGGAAAAAAAACACATTCCTGTCATCGCACACCACTAAACCGCACACACGCGGAAATCGATTTGTTTGCCCCCGACTTGGTAGAGTACAGTCCCCGATGACATCGTGAAAGAAAGTCCCGGAGGCGAAGACCAGAAGTGCATGTGCCTTCTCCGCGCGAACCCTCCCTACTCACCTCTCAGACAGCCTATACATCCGCAGGCACCGCTACTGTAGCACAGTACCGTTCCCTTTACCAGAGATGTTGATGGGGTAGGTTCCATTGCCATTCAGTGACAATGCAATTGATTGGAAAACCATGGGTATTTCTCATTTTGTTAATTGAATTTCAGTTTATTTCCAGAAGTGAGTGAATTGAAATGGAACTGACTCCAACCTACTTACACACCATGAAACCAAATGTACTCCCATCATTACGAGAACAACCCAGCAGCAACAAGAAAGCTTTGAGGAGACCTCACACAAAGATAATGTGTCACATCACCACTATCTGTCTCCAGATGTGTATCAATTCAACTCATGTTTTAATTGAAAATTATTTAATATTTTGTGTTTTTGTTCAGATTAAATAGGGAGTTAGCGCACATGGCACTAAATATGGGAGGACTTTAGATTTGGCAATCTAAAGTCACCTAATAGGGTGTTGGGTCGCCAGGTGTGATCAGCACAACCTGTATGATGAAGATGATCTCTCAGCCACATTAATCGATGGTTGTCATCAAACAGTAGGAGTGCACCCATATCATGCTGGATAAATGTGCTCCACACTACTATGGAAACACCAGAACTACTCACAGTTGTAACACTGTTGTATTTCCAACTTTTTGTTATAATATATCAGTAAAAATATGGACACTGAATACATTTTTCATTCATATTTCAAAGTTATTTGTATGTGCTCAGTAAAGAAATATGCTATTATTAACAGGTAATGATCCCCTGGAGATAGTGTCATACATTTCCTTCACATAGTGTCCAGTCCACTGACAATTTCCTCCCTGTGGACCCATACTGTAAACTCCACAGCGACTCTGCCAGGCTCTCTGATTGGCCATTCTGACTACTAATGGCTGTGCATGAACACTCCTCAAACTCTTGTCCCTTCGCCCATCGTCTCCACGGATACAGCCGCTCACGTGCACACTTTCAGCTTTCTAAATAAGCCTAGTGTTTAGACTTGCATCAGTGAGGGACAAATATCTAAGACCTGCAAGGAAGGAAGTGGACGGGGGAAACAAAGGAAGAGAGAGAGGAAGGGGCTTTGCAGACGTGGGTGGGGGGGGGGCATGGGGGGGTCGGCTCGCCCGTACGCGGTTCCTGATTACGGCGGAGTCACTGAGGGTCTGGCGCCGGCAGGGGTGGGGGTGCAAGTGGGGCGAACCGCAGAGCAGGGAACTTAGCTTTCCTCCCCCCACCCCCCCACCCCCCCAAGAAAAGATTAGGGACTCTCATGAACACTGAGCAGCCAGGGCAGTCAGGCCTCCATAAATGTTTTTTTCTTCCTTTTTTTTACGGACTGCCGACTGTTGTTTCTGATCCCATAAAAATGGAGGACACAGAACACAGATTACTCCCATATGCGCCGACTACAGTATGAAACTGCATAGCTCTACAGAGCTGTTTTTGATGTTAAATGTTTTGAGAGAAAGAGGACAGGAACGTGAACAGCAAGTATACCCAGGCATTTGCTGCTTTTCGCATGCAACATTTTTTTAATGTAATGTTTGGCAGTGTGTAAATTCAAGAAGCAAACACGTTTGTGTGAAATGACATATTAGCTCATTATTGGAAGGAGTCATTTGTAATTCATGAAGGATGTTGTCACTCGAGCTGGCATGCATGCGGCAGGCAACACAACATGGACTCCATGCCAGCGGTGGTGTTGGGTGTTCTGGTTAGTTGTGTTACTGGGAAAGAGCAGGCCGGGGAGTTTGGGTTTCCAAGGGCCAAGGGCCAAGGGACCATGTCCAGAACCTCCATTTCCCGCCCCCCCACCAATCCCGCTGCACCCTGCTCTGTTGGCCTGCCAGTCCCTACTCTTTGAAGTAAAGGAGACTTAGAACACACTGTCCTCACAAAATACCCAATTTACTCCTTAGGTCATCACCATAACAACATTGCAGTCTGTGGTTAGACATCCGTGATATGACTGTAATGTAATGTGTCTAATCTTAACTGCTTGAATCTGTGTCCACTCTCAGAAAAAAGGGTTCTTTGGCTTGTCTCCATAAGGGAACCCTTTTTAGTTCTTAATGGAACCCTCTATGGTAGGTATGAAAAGTGTGAAAGATTCCAGACTGAACCATTTTACCTGACAAAGAACCCTCAAACTAGCTAGGGTTCTGCTATGGAGACACAGAGGACCCTTTAGGAGCACTTTCTTTTGAGAGTGTACTGCAGTGGGCTGACTGTCTGCTCTATAGCATACAGATCTGTGCACTAAAAGTAGTACAATTATTTTACAGGACTCATATCAACACTCATATCGCAATATGTAATTCATGTAATGTTTAGATTGAATTAAAGGGTGTATATATGGATACTGGACATTACTTTTACTGGATTTTATATAATTTTTTGTTGTTTAGTAAGTTCTGGAGCTGAGAGAGTAACTAGCTGCAGGGAGAGCACCTCTGACTCAACAGAAAACACTGCAGTTCCTGTGGTTCATTAGGACAGGGAAAAAATGATACATTTCAGAAAAACAAAAGCCTTATAAAGCTTTAAGACTCCGGAGGGATCCGAGCTGAGCAGAAGCCTGAGAGATGGTCCCTCTCCGTTCAGAAATGCGCTCCAGCTTCTGTCAGATTAAAGGGAAATGCCGACAAGAAGGAGGACAGAGTCGCCTCCTAAAATAACATTTTTTAAAATAACATCTCAATCTGCAAAGGTGCCAGGAACGCAGGCTGGGCTCTATAGCTTACGCATTGCAGGTCTGAGTATGAATTTTACCCCCTTTTTACATTTTTTTTTTACTTCTGTAGAGTGCTGTTTGGCTTGTAATGTAAAAAACAGCCACTGGCTCACAACCAAATGTATTGGAGTGCATGTTCCTGTTAATACGTAAATATGTTTGTTTGTGTGTGTGTGTGTGTGCATGCGTGTGTGTATATGAGTGTGTGTGTGTATGTATGTACGTATGTATGTACAGTATATCTGTGTGTGCATGTGCATGAGTGTGTGCATGCATGTGTTTATGGGGGTATGTGTGTAAACTTCTGTGCGTGTATGTGTGTACGTGCGTGTTTGTTCGCGTGCGTGTGTGTGTGCGTGTGTGTGTGCGTGTGTGTGTGTGTGTGTGCGTGTTTGTGTGTGTGTGTGTGTATGTGTGTGTGTGTGCGTGTGTGTATGTGTGTATGTGTGTCAGTCAGTGCCCGGGTACTCAGACAGACGTGTTCCGTGGCGCTCTGGAAATGTCTCGGTAAGTAAGGAAAGCTGCAGACCGGTTGTTTGTTTTTGCTTTGTTTCGTGCACTTACAGCCGAGGGCAGGAGATATTTGCGCCGGCCCGCGCTCGCGTGCCTGGCGATGGATCATCTGCGTCAGGCGGCATGCTGACGGCATCTAATCTCCACCGCGGGGCAGTAGGAACCGGGGACCCGGAGGGGTGGCAGGAGCGAAGAGAGAAATCAGCAGCGGAGACTTTAAACAGGAAGACTGCGGCGTCAGCGCAGGCTGAAGATAAGAACTCCAGCCTCCGTGCAAACAGGGCCCAGATATCATTACCCACAATGCAATGGGTGGGGTGGGGGGGGCGGGGGGGGTCTCATGGGTCCCATCTCTGACGCTGAGCACTCGTGCACTCCCATGTTCAAACACTCATGGGGCCCAGCAGACAAGCCCACAAACCCATGAGGGGTTGCAGGAGACCCTTGTGTATGAGTGCCCTGGGACCTGGTTTGTTTTCACTTTAAAACCGCCATGTGCTTCAGACTCAAGAAGCCAGGTGAGGTGGATAAACTGTATAATCGATTGCTTTAATTAGCCAATCAACAAAGTGCTGCATTTGAATGAAAACTTGCACAGCCTGCGGCTCTCCAGGTCCAGGGTTGGGAACCCCTCATCGAGTGTGCTCTGGCTCCCCTGTTCTGTCAACACAAACGTCATAAATTAGAAACGAACGTATTTGGGGGAAAAGCTCTCCCTATAAAAACAACACCAATCCCTTTATTTGTTTTCATTAGGCTGTCTGGTTGGTAATTTTGCAGACAGACCCTATCATAAAGTGGGGTTGTAGATAAAGAAATACTGCATCAGGGAGAAAAAAGGAAAACAAAATAAGAAAATAGTAACATAAAATTCCTCACTCTGACAGATTACAAGAACATAGCGGAACATTGCCTATAAAAACACACAGAACACAGCCTATTATTTAGAAAAACAGGGAAAGTGGAGCGATGGAAGATGGAGATGAATGTCTGTGATCTGTGATTAAGCCCATAATCCTCATCAGATATGGTAAAAAAATCAAGCTCCTCCACAAGGCAAAAAAATTCCCCCTGTGTCACTTGATCCATATCTGAAGGACAATAATAAACTTTACCGTGGAGATGGTGCTATTGGGAATCCCTAGGGTCAAAGGTGACCGAGAGGAGAAGGGAAGGGTGAGCTCAGATGGACTCGGAACAGGACAGAATTACTGACATTTCCAAAACACTTACTGGACGCCCCGAGACACTGACCTAATGACAGCCTTTCCATAGAGATCGCCCCAACACCTGCCAATCCAGCATCTGCAGTGCAGACAATCTGAAACACCCAACAGTGTGTTTACCCTTGAGTGATCTGCCCTGCTAATGCCTTGGATCCCAGTGCAGGTGTCGGCAACCCTGGGGCTGCTGTATGAGGTTCCACTGGTTTCAGGGGCTTCGATTTGGAGTTTTTGGTGATTTTAAGGTGAAAACAGAAAACAGCAGACTGGTTCTCCAGGACCACGGTTGCAAACCCTTGCAGAACGGGGGGGTCCAACAGGTTTGAAGACCATGGCATTGCGGCATACTCCTCCAAAATGAATCTCAACATTGCTTTTGGCCACAGGGTGGCCGTAGAATCACTTGGGGAAGGAGGATTTCAATCCCTCCTGTGCCCAAAAGGGCTCCTCTGGCATATATCATACTCCAGCAGTCTGCATACGTCAGCTGTGCATAGTCTTCTGACTCAAGGACTGCACAGAATACATGCTCCTTTGGTGTTTCCAAAACTGTTACTGCAGTGATGGAACAAGCCCTGTACATACAAATGGAGCATTTTTCAAAATAGAAAAACTAGAAGTTGAAGAACAATAGTTTTCAAAAAAATTGCTGGTTATTACTTTCTTATTTATATAAAGAGCATTGAGGTTAGCATAGAGAAGCATCGAGTGTTTGTGGCTATACAGTCACATGATTTCATGATCACATGATTTCATCAACCTGAATTTAAATCCAAAATATTCAGGGCCTCATTGCTCATCCTGTTAATGCCTCACCCCAGCTAGTTGATTGGCCACTTGTGGTCTGCCTGTTGAGTCACGTATGAACTGTCTTCCTCTGACTCTTTGTGAGCCTCACTTGTGGACTGTGTAGCGGCTCTTGGAATCATGTGCTTTGAGAACAGCACACATGCGTGTCTCTGCTCTAACAGGTTAATGTCAGAGATTGCAGAGATTTTTCAAAGAGCTGAAAAACGGGGAAAAATGTACAATTTTTTTTTTAAGTATGATATTCACTGACTAAAAGTGCTCATGAGTTCTTGGCACCACTTTCCTCTTTCCCTTATCTCTCATTGGCTGTTTTTTTCAGATTTTCCCTGTTGTGACAGTCAGTCATGTGTTTACCAGTCGCCCATACTGAATGTGACATACTTCCTGCAACTTTCCAGCATGCAATATCACATTCATGTGTGACAAAAAAGAGAGAAAAAAGTGTGAAGGCTGCATTCAACGAACACCGCTTGGGGGTCTGGACTTGCGGTTGTCTGCATTAGCTTTTTGACCACGAAACTCGATACTCGAATGGCCATTCATCACAATGACAAAGTAATGGCTAGTTTATAGCCCTTGTCTCCCATTTCTGTGGCTTAGCTCTACAGAGGCAGGAGTCTGCGTGTTTATCCCTCCCTCTAAACTCTGAAGAACTGAAAAACAGGCACCAATAATCTGCATTAATAATACACATACAGAGTTGGGCTCAAATCCATTTCAGTTCAGAAAATTAATCTAGATGTAATTAATTAATAAATCATCATAGACCATGCCATTTTTCAATTAATGAATTGAATGTCAATTCATTTCCTGAATTGACTGACTTGAAATGGAAATAACATGGAATTCTTCATCTAGGTCTCCAATTTTTGGCTGCCTGGTTTAAAAAAATGAATGCCCACATTTTCATGCTTTTCTAACAAAGAACACTACAAGATGTTTCTCTCCATCCAGTAAGCCCCCATGCTTAAAGGCTTTTGCGTTTCTAAGGCGTTTTCATTCAGACCTGAAATTCTACACTGCATCAGAAGAGAATCTCAGTGCAGAGGTTTGTGTACTTTTGCAAAACACCCTTTGAACCAAAAGACATGTTTTTATTGTGTTAGCTGGGTAGTTTATACCCTTGACACAGTCTGGGTTTGGGTTCCCATGGGAACAGAGGCCCTCCGGGGCCCCCTGGGGATGGAGTGGGCTGGGCCAGGCAGAGCAGGGCAGAGTGACAGAGTACGAACTGGCAGGGCATGGGGTCATGCCCCAGAGAAACTTACTGGGGCCCCCTATGAACAGAGTGGGGCAAGCCGGGCAGGGTGGGGCAGAGTGGGGCGGAGCGACACAGCATAAGCTGGCAGGGCGTGGGGTCACGCCCCAGCGAAAACGTGGTGGAAGCCCTGTGATGCAAAGACAACACAGTGGCACAGGGGACCTCCTGCCGAGAGGTCAGAGGTCACCCCGCTCCTTCCCCCTTTGACCTTTAACCCCCCTGGGGTCCTCACTCGATGGTCTGTGTAAATGTGGTAAATCACTGATCTGCACGCACACAGGCATTCCTCTGACACTTCAGAAACCCCCACTGTTCAGTGACTGTGGAGACCACTGGCTGTGTATCCCTCTAGTGGTGAAACAAATTACTGCACACAGACAGCAAAGGAAGCCGCTGTCAAGTGTCTCAGTGAGTGAGTAAGGGACATTGCCATCTCAGCAATATGGAAAAATTATATATGTAAATATATGTAAATTACATGTACTTTGATATATGTACTTTTTAAAAATGCATTTATTACACATATATTTTTACAAAAAATATTGTAAAAATATATTTAAATATTCGAAATTGGTCACTTCTGCATTTTTATTACATGTATTTACATATATTTAATGCATATATGTGCTTACATATAATACATACATTTAAAATTATATTTTAATGCATGTTGGTAAATTCTGTATTTCATAGATTACACAATATATTAGAATAGATTTCCCGCCATATGTTTGAATATATTACTTTCGTATGGGAGGGACAAATATGATTCAGTATGGCAGAAAGAAAGAAAGAAAGAAAGAGAGAGAGAGAGAGGCAGGTTAAACATGGTCTCTTACCACACTCTCAATGTGTGTGTCTGTGCATCCCACGTCTTATCTCTCACCCCCTCCCTACTGTTCTCCCTGACTTCTCCAGCTCTTACCTTGCTCTCAAAATCATACTCAAATTCAAGTTGCTTTATTGCCAGGGCATATATTTTTAGACATTGCCACAGTGTCCAGAAATCAATCTACACTACCCGGAGGTGTTCTAAAACCTTTGACCGATAGTGTACATAAGATCAATACAGCTCTATTTCTCTCTTTCTCCTTCTCTCACTGTTGTCCTTGCCCAGTCCCCTTCTCTGGCCTCTCTCTGTTATCTGTCTCTCCCTCTCTCCCTGCTGCTCTTCACCAATTGGTTTCACTCCCTCAGTCATCTTCAAGCAGCACACTTGGCTACAGGAGTTATAAACACATAAAATATTGATTTACAGATCAAAATATATTTTTCCAGAAGGGATACACTTTGAAACAAACTTTTCTTTTCAAAGGGTATCTCCATAAGAATTTATCGTGCATTTAATTTTGTACTCTTAACCCGATGTAATTCAATATCTGTTGTATCTGGCCAAGCAATGAAACATATCTTGCAATATAAAAATCAGTCACACACAAAAGCTTTGTGTTAAAGTTCATTAATGCAATGATTTACTTGACAGAAACTGCTGAAAAAGATATAAATATAAATATAAATATAAATATAAATATAAATATGTAAGTTTTGTTATAAGAGCTGCCAGGTGCTGACTTCAGGAGTTATCAGGGGGCGGAGTTCTTACTGCAGTCACTGAGTAAATCAATAATACACTGTCACTCACAAGCACACAGATATACATGCACACACATGTGCGTATGCCCACACACACAGCACACGCACACACATACACATGCACAGTGCACACACCACACCCATACTGTACACACACACACACACACACAGACATGTATACAGTAACAGTTCTCTAAATCCATGGTTTTGATTTTTTAGCCATGATTCAATGATTTAGATTTAAAAAGGAAAAACAGCACCACTTGACAATTGTTGATTACGTTATGTGTTTTATGAAATACATTTTAATATTTTAATATTTTATAATTTAGAACATCTACTGATCTTATCAGATTAGAATATCTGTTTCATTCATATTTCATATTAAATTTTAAATGAATTTGGCACCCAGCACAAGCCTGAGCATATCCAATTCGTAACCATAGCTCTGTACACGTGCTAACCCCTCAGAAGAGCCCGCTGCTTCTTTTCATACTGCGGACTGCAGCTAATTCAGCATAAAGCTGAGTCAGAGGAAGACCCTTCATTTGTGGCTTAGACTGCAATTTGTGGGTGCTCAATCGACCAGCAGAGGCACGGTCTGGACTTGATCCGGGGCCATGAGGCTCAACCATGCACCACGGTAACCCAATGAGTCGTCCGGTAGCCCTTAAGTTGCTTATCATAAAATAGAATGTCCACATTCTCAACTCAAAGGGCTACTTTCTGTGTTGTAACATCATCCCCTGTAGTGGCCATTTCTTTGATTCACCATCTTAGATAAATTAAACAAGCGCTGCCAACTCTTTATCAAAGAAACCAACTGCTGAACGTCAGATTTGTTTCCTCATTATAAATTTTGTGCTCATTATATTCTTATTGCTCATGAGATAGTGCCTGACTTTGTGCCAGATTGATTTAGAACTGTTTACAGACAAACACATGCAATACTGAAGACATTGATATATGAGAGGAGCACTGCCTGTGGTAGCTCTGTGAGAAAAACAGGCACAGTTAGCCAGCATGCGCCAAGGCCGGCTTTAGTCCACTTTGACACTGTGCCCCTCTGTCTCATGGAAAAGGGGCTACTGGGGCAAATGCTAACTGCCTATAAGTGTCCACTCACTGGGCAGCTGTGGCTCACAGCTCTCAATGGCTCTTCTCTGCTCTTTTTTATGTTCTTAATGTATCTGTTCTTTTAATTCTTTGTGAAACACTTTGTGTTGCTCCAATGTGAATAAAATGGGCTATATAAATAAAGGATGATTGATTGATTGATTCTCTGCTCACTCCCAGCCCCAATAATTGCTAAATGTATTGAAAATCCCAAATGGTTATCATGTCTTTGATTGTTTGGGACAGTAGCTAGATCATATTTCTGGGTGGTTCGGTGAATCTAGACAAAATTGCCAAATTGGAAATATTGAAAGAAGCCACTTGGTTCTTGTTCACTAACTTTTACCTCAGTAGGCAGTTTGATCATGATTGAACCAAATTATAGCACGGTTATGTCACTGCACACCTGTTGCACTCAGAAATAGTGTTAGCGTTCTCTTAATATGTAACTACAACAATAATTGTGGTCATTTTTAGCTTGTTACTATAGAATGATGGCAGAGCTACTGTAAACAACCAAGGCATAGACAGCTAGCCCCCTAGCACTAGTTAACTACCATATTAGCTAAATGAAATACAGAGCGGGGACTGCTATGCAAGCACCTTTTCGTTCCCATGTGAACTACATTGTTTGCAGTCACCCCGGCATTGATCCAATGTTTTACTTCAATAATGTGTATGTGCAGGGACAAGTACGCTGCCTCCCACTCAATTATATTCAACTGGTAAGTTATATAATATCAGATTATATGGCAGTTGGGTGTTTTTCCAAAATTGCCAGAAGGGGATAATGAGGTATTAAGTAAGCTAGAACAAGAGATAGACAGAGCTTTATCCACAATGAAAGTAAACTTAATGTTTATGTGCAAACCAAAGACTGACACCATGAGCTTGTGAATTTCAGTTTTCATTCAGAAACTTTACACCCCTAGTAAATACCCATGAATAAACTGACAGGTTATGGGGTAAATAAAAATATAAGGATTAATACACATGGACATACTGATCAGGGCATAAGATGATGAATTATAGCGGGTAAATAGACATATCCATATCTCTGCTGACAGCCCAAACATGCCGGAAGATCAGTAATCAATAACAGTGAAGGAATGCTTCCCCTCAGCTGCAGAACTAAAGAGGCCACATCTGCTTTCAATATACCAGCCTGCCTGTGCAGAGCTACACAATCCTGCTCTGAGTGCGTACTCAAACAGCAGTCACCGCAAAACACGCACACACATGCGCAAACACGCACATACAGACACACACGCACACACAAATACATGAACACACATGCTAACAAACAAGCACACGCACACACAAATACACATACACGCATTCGCAAATACACGAACACACAAACACAAACACACACACACACACACACATGCAAACACACACACACACACACACACACATACACACAGGGTTCACTGGTAGGGTTTATGATGTAGGGTACATTGGTGGGCTTCAGGGTGTAGTATGCACTGGTAGGGTGTATTGTCTAGAATGCTGTGGTGGACTGCAGGGTGTAGAATCTGCAGGTCGGCTGCAGGGTGTAGGATTCCACAGGTGGGCTTTAGGGTGTAGATTCCACAAGTGGGCTTTAGGGTGTAGATTCCACAAGTGGGCTTTTGGGTGTAGGATCCACAGGTGGGCTTTAGGGTGTAGGTTCTACAGGTGGGTTGTAGGGTGCAGGGTGGATAGAACAGAGCATTGCAGGAGTACACACACTTCAGCAACAGTGCTCTTAGTATGTGGGTGTGGGGGGCACAGCCATTATTCAGCAGGTACTATTGGCAAATCTGGAAAAAAACTTTGGAGAATAGAAGAGAAAAAACAAACACCTTCGCTGAGGTTTGGATCTGAAAGGCACTGGGTTCGCTACTGTTTTAGGAAACGTGAACAATAGAGACCCCACTTCCACTCACAGCGCCTTATTTCCCCTCACAGTCAGAGTCAGGCTTTCAGGTGAACGTGCTTCATAACACGGCTAATCGCCTTCCCTATTCTCCCCTGTGCTTCAAAGACAGAGGGCTGCAGGTTGGGAGGTCAAAGGTCAACGCCACTGGACGTACACCCCACCCCCTTCCTGTTTCCGTCTCGCTCCGTGCTCGGAGAGGGTCAAAGGTCGCGTGCGTTCGTTACTGCCCCACCCCTTTTCCCCCGTACGTGCACGCCAGAGTCTGGGGGCCCCCCATGACTGAGCACACGTCCACAGGTCAGAGATCATCAATCTTGGGAGGGTGGGGGGTCAGAATATAGCATTATCTGCAACGTTATTTCCTATAGGTGGGTGCTAATTTGGGTTACGAAATCCTGGTCTGCTGTGATGTTCTTTCTCCCTGAATGCCGGCTGGTGTTTCTCCTCCATGCAGGTGCATTGAGCAAAGATCACAGCAGTTTTAAACAATCATCTTTTAAATCAATTGCTTCATTGCCACGGACAGCCCCAAACAACAAAGTTGATACAGAAGGCGAACGCACTCGAGTGGAGTGAATGATTGCCCTTGTAATGGAGGGTCTTGGCGCTTGACACATATAAATGTAAGAGTAAACAGTGCAGAGGTCTTGCGTGCTGACAGGCATTGGCAGGCAGAGACTGGGCAGCGTGCCCACTAGGAGCCCTATCACCAACATGGCAAATTCCAACCCTACTTATCTGATAGACTAAACCTCAGCCGGTCTCTTATCCACTGCCAGGTCTCTCCCACTGTAGACCTCTCTCTCTTTTGTCTTTTGCTACTGTTTTCAACTCTAACATACAGCATCTTTATAATGAGCAGCCCTGGGTCAAATACGTATTTGTTTTGGATTCAAATACTTTTCTACGCTTTACTGATCTTGTCTGGTGTATTGGAATCAATGAAATACTCTCAAAAACTGCAAACCCCACCTTCTGGTCATATTGGCAGGCTCAGTTACACCAGGCTAAATTAATAGAGCACAGAAAAGTATTTGAATCCAAAACAAATACGTATTTGACCCAGGTCTGATAATGAGGAAGGCTGGAGACCTCACCCTCTTCCTACAGCTTTCACACAAACATACAGTGCCATAAACAAGTATTTTACCCCTTCCTGATTTGCTCTATTATTGCATGTTTTTCACACTGAATGGTTTCAGATCTTCAGACAAAATGTACTATTAGACAAAGGGAAACCGAGTAAACACAAAACACATATTCAGAATTATTTATTTCATCTAATATAAAAAGTTGAGTAACTGAGGGGACAATTGAGAGATGAAGTAATTGTCCCCTCAGTCACTCAATCAAACAACCAAATTGAATTGATAATTTGACTGAATTTGACAGATAGGCTTGATTGCAACCAGCTTTGTTGAATCTAAACCTCAATCATATTGAACCTTACTATAAGAGTGAAGTAGACACCAAAAAGTTTCTAAAAGCACACTACACCACGGTCAAAGCAAATTCAAGAAGGGATGAGAAAAAAATTTGTTGAATTATATCAGTCAGGAAAGCATTACTAAGCCATTTCTAAGGCTCTGGGACTCCACCAAACCACAGTGAGTGCAACTAATAAGAAAATAAGAAAGAGAATAAGTATTGTATTTCAATACTTGACTGTGTGTCTTGGGTATCATACACATACACATTCTCTCTCTCTCTCTCTCTGGGTGGGAGAAAAAGAGCAAGAGTTTCATCGCCCTGTTTCCAATTATGATTTACAGCTCCTGATAGGTCTTTGGAAATACCATACGAGTTTGTGATTTGTTTTTTGTTTTTCATGAGGTCATCAAATGGCAGAACCACGAAAGCCGTATTGTTTATTTGTGTAGAGATTTGGATTAAGCACATTATGAATGTCGGTTCGAATCACCCTTACATCCTGTAAAACATATTTGCGATGGCCGGGAATCGAACCCGGGTCAACTGCTTGGAAGGCAGCTATGCTCACCACTATACCACCATCGCATTTCTGAAAAGTAAAAATTTTCTTAACCTGTTGAAAGCCAAAATTGGACACTTTTTAGGTTAAAATAAAAATTACTTGACTGGACAAAAATGGGAATTGTGGGAGAGTTGCAAGGCGGATACTACTGTTATCTAACACCTGGATGATTCTCAAGCCTTTATGATGATGTTCTATGGGCAGATGAATCAAAAGTTAAACATTCTGGACAACACAGGTCCCATTATGTCTGGCATAAAACCAATAGCAACCAGAAATTATTTTTTTGAGAAACCCACCCACTGATGATTGTTCTGTACTGAAACAGAGGCTGAGAACTGAACCTGCCATCAGGAGGTTGCAGGTTCAAGTTCCAAACAGGTGTTTGTGTTGTATGCCAATGCCCAATGAGACCTTGCTTGCTCATGCAAATGTGCAGAAATTATTGCATGTTGCATTATAAGTCTGCTTCTACGTAAATTGTGATCGCTGCATATGTGTGCGAGTGGCGAGGAATGTTAAGATTATTTAATCATAAATCTATTTCTTTATGAATTTTTTCAGCATTTTTCAGAAAAACAGTCATGATTACACTAGCTGGTGCACCTCCTGTTTAAGGCTAAAACTATGTCAGGCTCCTATATCTTATTTAGATATACCCAATGTACAAATGGAAAAATGTAAGAAGGAAAAGAAACTATTCCAAAATGTGTTGCTAATTTATTTGTGACTTTTTTTTTCTTGATATAAGGAAATACTACAACACTTTCCAGGAGCCACTAGGATGGCATTCTAGCTGTGTTCTATTATTTTAAATCCAGCTCATGGAAAATGTATCATCAATCTTGCAGACGTCTGGGGGTTTATGGCATTCTCTTTCACCAGCCACTGGGTAGGTAAGGAACTGTGAATTCTCTGTTAAAACAAACAGAAGGTGACTGATCCATAAAAAAGACAAAAGCAAAAACTTTATCAGTTTACTTTGCCCACTTATGCTCTGAAGCAGTCAGTCTTAGCATCATGTGAAATTTACATTTATGGAACTGAGTCATGTAATGCCTGCAATAGAAGCCTGTGAGTGGGCTGGCTTGTTTGCTATCTCAGTCCAGTGCTACCATGGCTGCCCCCTACTGGCACAAGAATGCCAATGCCAACAGCAAACATGCTCTCACAATCCAAACACAAATCAAACTAAACCCAACTCATGTTAAAAAAGTCACAAAGTGGTGAGATATGGCTTAAATAAACAAATAATATAAAAATTAAATGCATCATGTTCACTAGTCCTAAAATCTGTTCTGTCAAATACTAGATTCTAATTCACAACACTGTTGCAAGAGAAACACAAAAGTGTAATTCTGCAACTTTCAGTTGCATCCTAATAAAAACTTGATGACATATAATTCTATGATTGGCCATAATTTGAAAATCTAGATAAAATAAACACTATTTTAGGTTCTGGCACACACAGTGAAGTAGGACAGTTCTGAGAAATATCCCTGCCATAACTCCAAGCATTGTCTGGGTGCTATTTTGTATTTTTTTATTTCACAGAAAGTAAAAAAAAAAGAATATTTCCAAAATTCTAAAATCTAAACTGTATTTTAATATGAATCATGAAACAAATAAATTGGATGTAGTGTCCATATGAAAATAAGAATAAGTATTTTATTTCAATATTTGACTGTGCCTGTTTGTATCATAGATATACACATTCTCTCCCCCCTCCCCCCGGTCTCTCTCACTCACCCACACACACAAAGGAAGGGAGAGAGGTTTCATCGCCTTGTTTCCAATGATGATTTACAGCTCCTGATAACTTTGGAAATACCGTACGGGTTTGTGATTTGATTTTCAGAGTTTTTCTTTTGTTTTCTTGAAGTCATCAAATGGCGGAACCATAAAAAATGCCGCATTGTCTTTCTGTGAAGAGACTTCAATTAAATACGATGTGAAGGTCAAATCGAATCACCTGAACAACCAGGAAAAAGTTTTTGCGATGGCCGGGAATCGAACCCGGGTCAACTGCTTGGAAGGCAGCTATGCTCACCACTATACCACCATCGCATTGGTGCAAAACTCAAATTTTTGTAACCTGTTGAGCCGAAATTGTTATGAAACAACGACCACTTGTTGGCAATACCTTGTCTTTTAAAACATTAAACATTAAAACATCGTCTACTCCTGAAAACATAAAAGATATGTTGTATGGGAGATTGCCTATAGCAAAGTTTCATACTTCGCATCACCACATTATTGAACTTATTGAGTTCCGATAATACCGCTTTTCTAAAAATAGCTTACTCATTTTCCCGCTATTTTCATTTTCAAAATGAATGAACATATCGTAATGTATGGGTGTGTGCGCACCTGCGTGTGTACGGCTACGTGTGCGCGCGCGCGGTGTGTGTCTGTGTGTGTGTGTGTGTAAGAGAGAGAGAACAGGTAACGATGCCAATAACATGAACTAATTCATAGGCAGTGGCTCACGCCTTTGCAGAGTGAATTTGGGGATGTTCCAGGCTCTGGCCAGAAACCTCAGTCCTGGACTCTTTCCTTCACCCACTTGTTTTTTTTAAACTCCTCTATTGCTCCTCTCATTTTCCCTTCCACTTTCCTTTCCTCTCCTATCACTTTTCTGTCCTCTCTTCCTCTGATTTTTATTTTTTATTTTGGGGCCATTTTATCAAAAAAGATGGTATCAACAACTATTTAGCACAATTAGACCTAGGGCACTAGTTAAATGCATCATTGTGTACACAATTTTTATTTAGGTGAAAAGGTGTCTGACGGAATGGGTTGTTGATTTTCGTTAATTAGTTCTATCTCCTGGCTGAAGAATTATGCTAAATAGCAAATCCAGATGATTGGAACAAAACAGTGGAGAGGACTATCAGCTTCTGAATCTGGATTTTCAACCTCTGGTTAGAAGACAGGTTTTGCATTTTGGTGGTAATGTGAAAGTTACATTATTATCATTATATTATATCATACACTTGGAATTTGGTAACTTCTGACTGCCTTTTGACCTTTGACTTTAGCTATAGAACAAGCTGACCACTACCATACGGCCTTACATTTAATAACCCGAACAATCAAGTTTCTGTTGAACATACGCAGAAAAAAAGTTGATGAAGTCTTTCTGACTTTCTGAAATGCAGACTTGCAGCTTGGAACATGATATGAAGAAAAACATTCACAGAAAAGAGGGAATAGGTTTGTGATTAATGAGGTTCCAGAGTGACAAAGAGAAAAAGAGAGGAGAAAAAGTAAACTCCAGAATTCCATGACCGAGAGTCTGATGTTCATAGGGATTGTGGTAAGTGAAAGAGAGAGGGTTGAGAGAGATGCAGAGTACAAGTGATATATACTTAAATTACTTAAGTACTTATTTACAGTTATCTCTACACAATTTAGAGAGAGAGAGAGGGAGAGCAAGAGAGAGAGATAGAGAGGTGTGTGTGTGTAAATGTGCAAATGTTGAAATACGTATCCTTATTTTCCTATGGACACCCTACACCCAATTTATTTGTTGCACTGTTCATATTAAAACACAGTTCAGATTTAAGAATTTGGGTATAGGATTTTACTTGCTCCAGAATAAAAAATGAAAAAAACAAAAAAAAAACAGCACACAGACACTACTTGATCTACATGGAAATCTACCCAAGTGCTCAGTAATTCCAGGTTTCATTGGAGCACTCATTAGGCAGGGAGTGGTGAGGTATGTTGACAGTTGTGAGCAGTCGTGAGCAGCGTGTGATTTGGACTGGGTAAGTGTTGATTTCTGTAATTGTGATGTTGAGAAGCAGAGTATCCAGTGGAATCCAGTGGTCACAGAGCAACCACGCACTTCTTCAAAATGTTGCTCCTCAGAGCTGTCCGTTTTGAAAATGAGAAGGGGAAACCTGCTCTCCAGATGAGTCGGCACCAAGCAGCCTGCATTGCCGCTGCGTGTCTCTCTCTCCATTGTTTAGGATCTTAGAATAGCCAAGCTGCTCATTATCGTTTTATTTATTTTTTGTTGAATTTCCTCAATCTAACACCAGGGGGAGATAGAGGTCCACTGGTGATAGAGCAAGCTGTACTGTCGCAGTTCGTGAGTAAATATTGCTAAATTATAACTTGAAGTATCTCTCTCTCTCTCTCTCTCTCTCTCTCTCTCACTCACTCTCTCTCTGAATGTCTTAAAGGTCCCATACATATTATTATTATATTATAATAAATTTCATAGCATAACAGAACAGTGATATAGAATAAAATGAAATATAAGAAAGAAGAATATAAATTAAAATAAAAAAGTATGTAATTAAATAAATAAATAAATAAATAGCATTGCATCTTGCTCTCTTGCATCCCCTCTCTCTCCCAATTTACACTCACTTCCCCCCACCTCTGAAGATGAATTCTCATTCATCTGGTGCACATGCTCATGGGGGGCTGGGGGTGCATTCTGCACCTCCAATGATGACAACTCAGCAATCTCAAACAACTGGACACAATGACCGCGTGGTCCGCACCATGTGACAGCAAACTGCAGGGTGGAGCCTGGCTCTGAAGGGGCTGTACCTGCACAGTGGGGTTGGCCCGCCTGAACAGGCTCTAACCTGGGTAGGGCAGCAGCACTCCACAATGCGAACAGTTTCAGGGTTGAAGCCAATTCGATTTCAACTGAGTCTCATTTAAAATAAGTCCGCAAATGAACTGAAACTCAATTAATTAATTTGAAAAGTCTCATAAAAGAGAACTTTTCAATTAGTTTGTAGTTGTCTATGACCATGAAATGCACTTTTTGTATGTCGCTTTGGATAAAAGCGTCTGCCAAATAAATGTAATGTAATGTAACGGTAAAGTACAGACTGTCAGATGTAATTTGAGGGTAGTTGCATCCATATCAGACGAACAGCCTTTTTAATACATGCCCCCCCCCCCCCCCCACTTTAGGGGTCCATAAGTAATTAGACAAGTTAACATAATCTTAAATAAAATCATCATATGTAATACTGTAATATACTGTTTGCCACTGTCTCTATATATTTTCATGCCTATTGCAGACTTACAGAGGATGCCTTCCTAAATTAAACTGAAACAGTGATTTCAAAAGTGTTGCCATGGTGAGCATATGCAGCCAGGCCTTACAGATATCAGCTTTGCTTACTGAGTAAAATGACAGCCGTTTCCAATAAGAGATCTGTGTGCTCAAGCGAATTGTTTTCTCAGTTCACTGAGCTTGAATAGAAACAGGCGAGGGTCCGTAGGGGTCACGCGAGCCCTCCCCCCCCTCCCCCCCCCCAATAGCACACAGCCGTTCTCCGCTGTTCGATGTGCTTGTTTTGCAGCCCAGCTGCCCTTTCCCGCTTCTTACGTTTTCTGGAACTTTCCATCCAGGATGGAATCGCAGGTTTGAGAGAGAGTGAAATAGAGGGAGAGAAGAGAGCACAGCTGAAGCTTCAGCTGAAAAGCGTCATTAATTAGATCACCCAGGACCATATTTTTAAATTGAAAGCAGCATCTTTGCCCATACTTGCTTTGAGATGTCATTCTTTTTAAATGTTCTGGACAGGCTGGCATATTTTCTTTCCTTCCTTGGATTTTGCGTTAGCGCTTCCTTCAGTTGGCTAAAATGAGTTCAAGCCGCTAAATTTCTTGACCGAATGAAGCCAGATATCTCTTATTGATTTTCACTTACTTCATTTTAACGGAATTATTCTGAAAACATTTATTATGAGGTGTGTTTCCTCTGCTCGTTGCTCAAGCTGTGGATCTGGACGTCAAAGTGTAAGTTGTCCCTGCGGATCGCCTGTGCCTGTGTCACCAAAGAAAAGCAACTATTCAAGTTTCGTGTCTGACATCATCCGGTTTTAATTCCATCTTTCTTTTAGCATTACATCCATCATTTCACATCAAAAGTTCTTACATGAAAGCAGTTACTTGGAAACAATTGTTTTGATTGCTTTGCACTTTTGTTATCGATTGTTTTATCTGCAAATAAAAAAGGGCCTCTGCAGCCTACAGATAAATGTCTTGCTATCAGATATCCAAGAAAAATATATAAAAGTGGTTCCCAGAAGGTTTGGGCACTGAGGGAAAAGCTAGCCCTCCTAAGCTTAGAGCCTATCTCAAGCAGGTTATGACCAGTCACCCAGAAACAACCCACGGCATGCCGACCAGCCTTTCAGCAGGAGGTCAGAAACAGGGCTTTTCCTTAAAATTGTTACTGCATTAAATTAAATAAACTGCATTGCTCTGAAAAATAACCATTTAATTGAAATGAGGGGACACTCAGTTTGATGTTGGTTATTTAATGGGCCTTTGTGATTAAAATATTAGAACCCCTGTGCCTGGAGACTTAAATGAGCTCTGTAACCTGTATAGTCAAGCCTTCACTGCTGGCTCAGAGACATTCATAATTACTCGTCAGTAATCTTAAAAAGAGTCAGACGTGAAAAACTTTGACATGAAAAAATAGCATATATTTGGCTTCTGTAATCTAGTCATTCTACCCTTTGAATAGTGGTGTAGTTCAATGCAGCTTTGTCTATTTGTTGCTAGTCTCCCTTTTGGATCCTTGATTGGCATCATATAAGCATTATGATTTCAGTTAGCCTACTATTGCCTAAGTTCACTTTGGTGTGATGCATGTTTGTTGTCCTTCATGGAAATTGTTAAGCACTACTTTTTTTATTGTCATAATGTTTTTATTTTTAACACAGTTTTCAGCCTGATGCTTATTTACTGTGAATTTAGTTGGCCTGAAGCTACATTTTTGCTGTTAATATTATTATTATTATGATTTGTAGTAGTAGTAGTAGTAGTAGCAGTAGTAGTATTTGAATAATGATAATAATTTTGTATCTCCCCATGCTGCAGATGTGACTGTCAGAAGCAGGGGGGAGTGAGATCCTGGAGGCTGGGAATACTATGGTGCTACGCTGTGCTGCTACGCTGAGCTGGAGCCATGTGCTTATGCTGGTGCTGTGTCTGTCTGCGGCTGCGGACTTCCACTGGACAAAGCACGACCGCAGCCCCTTCCATTATGGCTCTTTTCCAGCTGGTGAGCCACGTTCCGCAGCTGCAGCCACTGAACAACACCAACGGCATGGCATGGCACGGCTCGTCTGTAACAACCGACAGTCTATCGTGCGTTTAGTGTTAGCAGGAACGTCTTTCCCTAAAACTCACCGTTGTTCATTCTACCTCCAGTCATTGTTCTTTTCACAGAAAGTCAAGCAGCTTCATTGCCCAGACATAAATTGAGTGACTAATTTAAAGGTCACCACAACCCCCCTCTGCAAGGACTGCAACTGCTGATTCCTGCTGCTGTCGTGGGTATAAATCTATCACAACGAATCAATATGCATTCTTACAGTGCTTCCGTTCTATCTCTCCAATCCTCCAGTTCGTGAGATGTCTAGTCAAATACAGATTACTCAGCCTCTCCGCTTCTGAATTCTGAGTAAGCAGCAGCAGAAGCAGCAGCAGCAGCAAATGTACCATTAAAGGTTTAGTTTATTATCTGTAGCAGGGATGCACAATGCGGGCCAGACTCTTTCAGGATTTTAAACCAACTTCCTATAGAGAACTAGCTCTGTACAAAATTAGGCCAGAACACTGGCTTTGAATTTACACAGGGGGACTATGAGGGATTTCGGGCCATGGGAAAATATTTGGCCCCACCACTCCAGAAAATCCTATGTTCTAATATTTATTGAGGGTGCTTGTCGGTCAGAGCCATTGGAATCGCCTTATGTCCCCCCCCCCCCCCCCCTCACCCCCATGGCGCCCCATGTACACACAACACACACCAGGTCTTCAGTACTCAAGTTGTGTACCCCTAATTTATGGAGTATTGTTAAGATCATCTTTTGTTTTAATGAAAAAGCACATCAGGTGATTTCAATGTGCATGCCAGGCTTATGTTCTATGCTAGCACAAAAGTGCCTAACTCAGCAAATCAAAATCTTGGCTATTATTAACTGATTAGATGAATCAGGTATTTTAGTGCAGCAGAGGAAGAAATGCCTGCATACACATTGAACCTTCTCAGATAAGATTTGGGACCTCTGACTTACACATTGAATGAAGCTGAGATTTTCATTCATTCATAGGATCATTGTGTGGAAATGAGATATTTTCTATTACTCTGTACTTTCATTTACAACTGCTTACAGAGGAGGGAATAAAAGGCAGCTGTTGCAGCTTGGACTTGAACCTCCAGGGCTCGATACTGTATGTGAAACAATGAATTGCCGTCTGCCCCAGGGCACTCAACTCTCAGAGCATTCATAGCACCAGTTTTTAAGCCCTGTGTAACACACCATTAAGTTATTTCCATGCAACATTAGTGGCTCCCAGAGGGCCAGTCTATTGATTCCATGCCTCTACATTAGCCTGGCCATTCTTCAAGCCATTCCGGCTTGTATGGACACCATAGCTACTACAGCTTGAGTGGTCATGTGACTCCATGGGCCATTGAATCTCCTGTTTGTGCCCCACCCCCTTCCCCACTTCTCTCTTATTGGACAGGATTTTCGTGGGCAGCCGGCAGTTCAGCCTATCAAACAGAAGGAGCCTGGGACACGGATGCCAAAGGAGTGAGCAACTGGGAGTCATTTTCCCACAAGATGGGACAAATAATCCACACCGCCAATCAGGACTGTTCCTGTGAGGGATACTGCAAAGTCAAGGTGAATGATAGCAGTTTTGGGAAATGCCATGAGATTAAGAGCAGGTGCTGTTCAGTGGCAGGGATTATTCTACTGGGCCCCAGTATTAGTGCCTCTGTACTTCCATCAAGTGGTAAAATGAAAGTACTGCCATTAAATTGGGGGAGCCCCTCACACGCCAATTAAAGAGCTGGTGGCATGACATTAGTCCCAGCCGAAAATGCAAGGAGGATGCATCTTAAATCACTATTCTTAACCAATAAAGCTATTATTTTCTCTTTTTTTGTTTATTCTTTTATTTTTATTATTTTGTTTGTTATTATATATCATTATGGGAATCAATATGAGTCATAAATACATAAATGTATAATAATAATAATAATAATAATAATAATTATTATTATTATTATTATTATTATTATAGATGTATTTGCCCAATGTCCCACCTCTGCTCTGTTTCCCCCGTCCAGGAAGACATCTCCCTCCTGAAGAAGCTGAAGCTGAACTTTTACTGCTTCTCCCTGTCCTGGGCTTGGATCTTCCCCACAAGGAGGAAGGGTAAAAGACAGCAATGTTTTTCCCCAGCCCTGGGGCTGTCAAACTCCTGAGAGTTTTGTACTCTGTCCTAGGGCTCTCAAATCTGTTCATGGGTGGTGGTGTTGAATATTGCTAGGGAAATCTTGTAATTCTTGTAATTCTTGGTTGTGGGTGTGATTCCCGGGTGAGGCACTGTCACTGTTCCTTGGAGCAAGGCACAAAATTTGAATTGCAAATATTCAGCAGTAAAAATGAATTATATGTAAAGATTATAAACCATTTTAGTTGCTCTGGATAAAAGTCTCTTCAAAGTCCTTAAACTGTGAAAGTCTTGGCATTGTGAAATTCCATCTTGGGACTTTCCTTTGTTTGTTGAATTTTGTTCCCAAATATTGAGTCAATGATATTCAATTACACACACTCGACAAGGGTCGAATAGCTGAATAGCTACACACACGGACAAATATCTGAAAACTTTTTCTGTTGTACTTTTACAGAGTTGGTATCGCAAAGATACTTTACATGAAAAAAAAAATCCTCAGTGGCAGAAAACTGGCTAAATAATCGTTGTGATTGAGGAGATTTAACTTCATCTTCAATGTTTTCAATGTTTTTAGATTACCCTTGGGCCTCAAGTACCCAGAAAAACTGAACTTTCTGTTGACAGTTGAGCATATTTTATTTCTATATTTGTTATTGATTTTGTTCCGACCATAATTGCGACTCCTGTAGTGTAATGAGCTCCCTATCTTTTTTAATTAGACATTTTTGGTGTCTAATCAAAACATCATTTATCCTCTTAAAGCTAGCCTATGTAAAAAATAGAAAAATATATATTCTCACTTTGAAGAATTAATACCCCATATTCATTTATGGGCTTTCTATTCAGTCAGATAAATTTCAGTGAACTTATGCTCTCATCATTTCAGTTCTATACCCTGCTGTAAAATCATACATAAAATCACAGTGGGGTATGAGTACTGAAATGTGGCCTGGTCACTGAAACTGTTACAAATTCAAAGACAAGGCAAAATAAAATGAGTTAAACCTGCTATTTGTTACAGATCAGCTCAAACTCACTTAAAACTTGTTTTTCATAATCTTAACTGACCTAGAGATGGAACGAAAACCAGCACACACAGGAGAGCCACATAACCCAGTTGACACTGCTTTAGGATTTGTACTTCCTACAGAACAGAGGAAAACTGACATCAGTATAACGTGATTTATTTGGTCAAAGCTGTAGTATGGTCCTTAATTTCTCTTTTCTTAATTTCGTTTTTGTTTGATATTTTTTGTAGCTGACCCTGAAAAAGGGATAAACCACAATGATGCCCCAATCAATGGTCTCTTGGAGAACTGGATCACCCCTGTTGTGACCGTGTACCACTGGGACCTGTCAGAAGTGAGTATGTTTTATAACCTGAGTATGTATCATAGGGACCCGTCATAGGTGAGTGTGTTCTGTAACCTGTGTCATGGGGACCTGCCATAGGTGAATGTGTTCTGTAGCCTGTATCATGGGGACCTGCCATAGGTGAGTCTGTTCTGTAGCCTGTATCATGGGGACCTGCCATAGGTGAGTGTGTTCTGTAGTGTGCATCATGGGGATCTAAGAACTGCAAAGCTCCAACAGAATGAACATTAATGTACTGAGACGGAGGTCACATTTAGCACTGTCACTCACAAACCACTTCCTCTCATTATAATGTAAAGGTCCTCCATCTCAGTGAGTTTTAATAGCTGCCGATTTTCATTTGGGAAGTAACTGAAGTAGAAAGGATTATTCTCAGTCCCTGCAGGGAAAGTATGGTGGCTGGCAGAATGAATACATGGTGTACCACTTCAATGACTTTGCCTCGCTGCGCTTCGAGAGGTTCAGAGATAGGGTGAAATACTGGATCACTTTCCATGGCTTCTGGGTATGTCTAATACACCTGACCAGCCAGTCATTCTGATTCCACCAATAGGAGTACCCAACCAATCATAATTCACCTGGTCCCTGGTATGGTTCCAAATATTTCTTTACAGAAATTTTAAATGTTGCAAATACAGAGCTTTTTTACCCGTTAGCCGCAAATATAGGCCTACTCAATGTGTGCATTCAAGATACTCTGCCGTCATGCCAAAATTACATAGGTGGTGATGGTGGAGTAAACCACCAAAAAAACCCATCCACACTGAACCGTAACAGCAACCATGTCAGATTGGAATGTCAGTACAACATTCTACAAATGAAAGATTTATGATCAAGGATAATGTGCTAATGTGATAGCATATATATAGTGAGTACAGAATAGGATAATGTGAATACATTGTTTGGATTCACACACATGACTGCTAATTCCTACAAAGTAAATGTTGTGTCTGTTTACAAATTAGACCATATTTCAAGTTCAGTTAGGTGCGTAAACACTTAAATTGAAATTCGTAAATATATAGTATTCTCGGGCAATTGTAGTTTTTGCAGATTAATTTCTTAACCCTTGTTCCCTCGTGCTGTTTCTGTTATATGCATCTTCCTTTTCTATCCTTCATCAGCCACCCTAACTTAGCCAGCTACTGTCGGTTCAAGCAGCTGAGCAGCGTATAGCAGACAGAATTTTAGCTCAAAAATTCAGCTGAAAACACAGCTTTTTTCAGACCAGACCTCTGATACCACAGCATCCCTAAAAGTCGCCTCTTTGCAGACTTGACTGCATTTTAAATACTGTTAATATTTGAAAAGTGATGCCAAAAACTGTGTTATTTCTGGACCAGACATCTGGGACCAGATGAATTACGACTGGCTCAGTGTGACACAGGCATATGTGTGTGGTAGCATTGCATAGTGCTTAAGGGACTGGTCTTCAAACCAAGACATTTATTTCATGGTTAAGGCGGGAGTCCACTGCTGTGTTGCTAACATGAGCATTCTACGGCATTAAATAGTCATAAATTATTCATGAGATTGTGATTACAGCATTTGAAATACCGCCTGTCTAGGCAGCAGACAGTGATGACTAAGGAAGAAGAAACAGAGGCAGGCTTTTAATTTCCACTGAATTACGATGGGTGCAGATCACTTAACCTGACTCGCTTTAGTACACGTCTGGCTGTATGAATGCTCAAAATCATCATGGCTAAGAGCAAAGTAATGTGATGTTTGTAATGTATATAATGTGTACTAATGTACATGTAATTGAAATGCGATTTTTTGCCAGTGAAAAGTCATTTTGATGTATTTAATGTACAGTATGTTATGCAATATGTCTCGAGTGTATGTCCAATGTTGCAATGTATGTAAGGATTGGTTATGCAATTGTAATGGATGCAACGGATTTGAATATGCGTAGTTATGTCATTTTATTGTGTCTGCAGTCTATATCGGGAGATGAGATGGGAGAACACGTTCCCGGGCTGAAACTGAGGGGCACTGGGCCTTACAGAGTGGCCAATCACATTGGAAAGGTCAGACATATCTGAGACTCATACACTTAACTACCTGTCAGAGACCATGCGCTATGCTAATGTTTCTCTGAAACACTGTTCATATAGGAGATCATACGCTATGCTAACATTTCCTTGAGATATTCTGCTCCATGCAGGGCCAAATGCGATGCAGACCTAGTTCCCCCTACAGCACAGCTCTCAAGACATCATTGTGCATGCTATGACCCCAGAAGCAGTTCTGATTGTCTTACTTCTCTTCCTCAGGCCCATGCTAAGGTCTGGCCCAGCTACAATGCTCACTGGTGCAGTGCACAGAAAGGTAATGGGAATGGTCACAGGGCTCAGGCTGAAGAGATGCCTCAGCTAGGCTGTGAGAGGCCCTGGCAAAAGGCAGTACTCCGGTCCAGACAGTGTTCACGGCTGGGCTGAGCACTTTATTATGTACTATTATGATGTTTTAGGTTTGTACTCGGGGCCATGCTCTGTTCAGGGCAGTGTTCAGGGCCAGGTTAAGGGCTGTGTCCCAAAAGGAATAGTGTCCTCGTTGGGGAACTGGGGGGAGCCGGTGGGTACCAGCAGCTCGAGGGACATTGAGGCAGCTCAGGGATACATGCTGATCCTCATGGGCTGGTTTGACTTGCCACTCTTCTAGTACTCCATTAAGTGATGAAAGGTTACATTGGCAGGTCACACTTCTGGCATGTTCCAGGCACGCTGGAAGGGACAAAACACCCTAGAGTGGAGAATTACACCCAAATCTTTCACGACATACTATGCAGGATTTTAAGCCTTGCTGTGGTCCTGTGTTTGCAATCAAATAAATCTCCTCTTCCATCCTCAACCCTGCCCACTCACCTCCGTTTCTTTATTTTTTATATCCATTTATTGCATACCAATGGTTTTATACCATTTTTATTTTTATATCTCTTTCGATATCTGTCGAATCAAGGAACAGAAATTCCAAAGTTGACTCTGGTTTTTGAACAAGCCCTGTCGGCTTCTCATTTTGATTCACTGTACTTGTGCTTCTTCACCTCTGCCACTGCAGTAGCTAGCTTGCTGCAAACGCTCCTCTGAAACTTGATCCTATCCCACAAGCTCTGTAGCCACACCCTGAGTTCACTGTATGTAGGAAGTTAAATGTCGCTAATTAAAGAATTGCTCAAAACAGGCTATATAGATATCCAGCTATATATACTTAACCTTGAATGTTCTGTCACCCTATCATTATTGAAAACATCCCAGTTTTTATAGTTCTTCTGAATGTTTCTGAAGTGACTTAGTAATCTGGCAATGGACATTCTGTTCAGTAACATGGCCAATATAGCTATAAACCTTCCAATTTGATGCTTCCTATGAGTATTTGAGAGGGGGTGTGACAAGTACAATGGCAATTGTTGTTCTGTACTGTAATATAGCAGAGAAGGTGATGTTGCCAATCTGGTTAGTCTGTAGAGTCTGTGGCTTCACTACACTCATGTGTATTTCACCATTTTCAGGGAGAAAGAGCATCCAGCAGGGTCTGGTTAGCTCTCGGCTGCCTGCCTTTTCATCCCATGGGAAGAGCTACATCAAGGGCAACTACAACTTCCTGGGCATCAGCCATTTCATATTCTACGCAGCAGAGAACTTCCCACCAGGCCACCAGGGTGGCTGCTTGTCCTACTGTGGTCTGGTAGACCCACACTGGCCTGACTTTGAGTGGCTCTACTCCTTGCCCTGTGGGATCCACCGCCTGTTTAACTGTGTCAAGGTAACAAGCTCTTCCCCTATATTGGGGTGCATGCTATACCTAGCCTGTTACTTAAATCCACAAGTGCCGGCTAGCCTATAGACTACACAAGGTAGTCTATGTTACTAAAGTTACTTGGTGCAAGTTCAGACTGGCTAATAGCTAGGAGTGTAGGCTAGCCTATAGCCGCAAGCGCAGACTAGCGTATTGCCATGAGTGCAGACTGTAATTTAGAGCCAAAGGCATAGGCTAGCCTATAGCTACATGTGCAGGCTAGCCTATAGCTAAAAGTGCAGACTAGTGTATTGCCATGCAAGCGGGCTAGCCTGGAAGGTAGAGGCAAAGGCATAGGCAAGCCTATAGAATGTGACTCTAGGTCTTGCTGGAAGCTGTTAGACTATGACTGAGCAGAATGCAGTAGCTCCCCTCTTTTGTGTAGTGTTGAAACACAATGCTTTTTCTCTTATTTAGACTCAGATTATAAATCTGATAATCGAGAAGACCACATGCCCAGAGCTTTGTGGTGAGTGGATGATGCAGTACTTCAGGGAGTCCATCAATAAAATGCTGAAAGGTGAACACCTAAACACACACACACATGCCGAGTAGTTTTAGGCGATTAAGGACGGGGTGAATGTGAAGGTGACACACAGCCTGGTCGCTGCTGGACAAGTTTTAGTGGGAAAAAAGAAAATAAATAAATCTGACACAGAAAGTGCTGTCTATTCAAGTTTATCAGAAAGAGGAACAAACAAGACTTCAAACCATGTAAAATGGCTTAAAAATCACATGGTCTTTGAAGGAGTGTGGTAATGATTATCTGTGCTTTTAAGTATTAGTTATTGTATTTAACAGTGAATAAAGACCTCCGTTGAATGAGAATGTTTGTGCGTGGTTTAGCCACAGAACCAAAGGTGGAAAATCCAGGTTCAGAAGGTAAGTCTCCCCCCCACTGTTTTTTTGTCCCACTCACCTGGGTTAACTAATTAGCATGATTCTTCAGCTAAGACATATAAATTATTTGTGAAATCAGCTGACTGATTGGCTGGGCTGGGTGGAAGAAACACATGGCAGGACTTTTACTTTCTGACCCCTGGACTTTCCAACTCTGCACAGAACTGGGTAAGAACTGTGGGCTTTACTGTTCTCTGCTGACTGCTAATTGGCTACCTCACAGATGGACAGCTGGAAACAGAGCTCCTCCTCCAATCGGCTTCAAGCTGCAGGTGAGACTAAGCCAAAACCACTCAGATCTTTCATTTTGTCCTGTAATTATAAGTGAAAAAAGATAAAACTCCCTAAGAACAATGAAAGGCATGGTTTGGCTTGTCTTGTTTAATACTCTGAGCCTTTTAGTAAAAGCAATAAAGTGAAACGGGTCTTAATTCTCACAAGTTCCATCCTGTCAACATGGAAAACTGGCCTATGAGATAATGCAGTATGTCACCAAGTGTGTGTACGGCGCATTAACCTTTGTTAATAAATACACAAGTTCATAACTCGGAGAGCTGCAGTTGTCCAAAAGTAACACAGAGACTAGTGAATTCCAAATTTACAGCACCAAGGCAGGTGAAACCCCACCTGCCCCCCCATATTTTATCATAATAACCTTACAAACTTACAAAGACATGCTTAATAATATCTGGATATATTATATCTAAAAACTGTATAATAAATGTTAAAACTCTTTCAAGGTACAGTACTGTACAGTAATACCATTATTCCCAGACATGCTCTAATGAATTACTATAAGATATATTGTATATTAGTTTTGCTTGTCATTTTTTCTTTGTAATGATCTTTTTTAACAGTAGATATAGAACTAGTACAGTAAATTACATGTTACTAACTAAAGGAATAAAAACTTAGGGGTTAATTAAAGTCGGAATTCACACCAAATAACCTTTACTATGTAATCAAACACACTCATTTTAAATGCTTTTCTTGTTCTGTAACCGACGGAGCAAATCCAAGACTGACTTTCACTGTGTCTCTCCCTCTGAGTGAGGAATGTTGGACGTCACATTTGCTGTTTCTTTAGCAGTGTAATGGCTAGTATAGGCGGAGCAGAGCTGGATGCCTGCAGATTAGGGCCGTCTTGAGTTAAAAGGAACTTCCTTTGCGCTTCCCTTCAGGGGCGGGAAAGGGAGAAGGAATTCCGAAGATCCGGCCAATGCACGCCGAAGCTTAGATCACAACAGATTAAAACCCCTACTGAACTTCGTTTTTCTTTTTTTGGCTTTGCGAGTTTGTGAGTTTACGAGCATGCGCTTACACCCACATATACACACACACACAGGCGATGGGTACAGTGCCCTGCTGAGAGTCACTGTGACCTGCTGTCTCGTGCTGATAGGAAGAGGTGCGGCATTAAACAACACCGAACCTCCCCCTCCAAGTCTGTGGGCTTGACGGTTAGCCAATACTGTTCAAAAATGGCTGTGTGTGATCTGTGGTTTCCATCTTGTTTGCAAAGGCTTCAAAAAAATAAAAGAAAACTGTGGGAACTGTTCTAGAACTGGATTGTACTTTCAAAAACTACATAAATCAGAAAGTACAGGGTTTCTGAAGCAGATTATTTTTATTAGTAAGAGGAAAAATGCAGATTTTAAAGGTGACCATACATATACATGCTGTAGCTTCCATAAGAAGGTATGGCAGCCATAGACCTGCTGTTCATTTCTTTTTCCTTTTTTGAGTCCAGGGTGGTGTGGCACTTTTTCTTACTGTTACATTTCTGCAAAATACCAAACTGGGTCATGTGGTCTGAATTCTCAACTTTCAACTTAAAATACATGCATTTAAGCTGCTTACTCCAAGCACGCCCCCCCAGCACTGCCTGTGACCCAACCCCGTCCCCTATCCTATCCCGTACAATGAAGACAAGCAACCCGGGACTTTCACATGCCGAGAGCTCCTCAATGCTGCCCATTCTTCTTAAAATCCAGACACAGTGCCTCCTCCCACGCCCCGTCCCAGATCCAGGATTATCAGAGCGCGTACGCGTTTTGGAGAAAAGGCAAGGCTGCATAATCGGGAGGAGGGGACAGCCGGCTGACTCCTGGTACTGTCCTTGAAAAGCGTGCCGTATTTGGGCCCTGGAACAGGCTTCCCAACCAACATCCGAATTCACAAGGTTGACATTCCAGGGTGCATCATGTGTGTGTGGTATTTTTTTTCCAAGGAGGGTAAGAAATTCAAGAAAAGGAGATGTAATATAGGCATCCAGAATAATAATGGTGTATCCTGCAAAATAACAAGAACAACCAGCATTAAGAGTCATGCTGTACGGGAAGACATACTACAAATACTACATTCCCAAGGTGTTTTGCAGCCCATCATATACGATCTACAGCCTTTAGATCTGTGGTGGCTTAAAGGACTAATTTCTTCAGGTCCTTTGTACATAAAAAAAGCTTTAGACTCACAAACCTTTTTGTTGAGTTGGAATGATAACATTCAAGCAAAGCATGCACATTCATTTGCAGAAACAGGGTCACAGTGACACTGCTCATAGCAGACATAGAATATGGAATGCACTCACTGCAGAGCTAGATAATGATACATCTTCTCGGTTTACACAACAGTTCATTCAAAAGAACAAGGAAGCAATTGCAATGACATAGACCCATGTAAAACGGAAAGTTACGGATTCCATGTGAAGGATTAATTATGTTCTGAAACCACACAGAAAACGAGAGTTGGGGGTCAGTGCCATTTCAGATGCATTAGTCCCGAAAATGGACCGAAATTAAATTTACTAACCGAACCAAACCACGAAGCATACTTCAAATTAAAAGCGCAAATAAAGGTTTGTGAGAAGGGGCCCTGTGTACGTACCATGGGGCGGAGCTCAGCTGAAGTTGACCAGGCTGCAGCTGACGCTGGTGGTGAAGTACGCAGGCTCCTCTCCCTCACCGTTCAGCGTGGTCTCCAGAGGAAAATCTGCAGTTGGGGGTTGCCACTCAAATCAGATCCCTGCTTTTGGTAACGTTGTAACGGCAGCTTTAAGGATTAATTTCAGGTCATTCAACTGAGATACTTTGAAGATGGAATTACAGGGCTGAACAGACAGAAATGTAAAAGCTCAAGTCAGAGAGGTTTTCACCATAGATGTATCAACCAGTGACTTGACAGTAAATAGATTTTCTACACACATGAAAACAAGGGAATTATCAGACAACTTCCCATGACTTTCCAAGACAGAGAGAGTCTGTACAGCCTACAGCTAAATGTCTGGCTATAACAGATATTTGAGAAAAACATGCAAAAGCGGTTCCCAGAAGGTGTTTTTCCACAGGGGTTTTAGTTTCCTCTTTTAATGATATTTAGCACAAAATTTGTAAAATGTAAATATATATGGACACTGCAAAGGGGCAGGTTAATCCTCAAACTCTGCAGGGTTGGGGGTGTGAGGGCGGGCCTGTTACCTGCCATGTCAAAAGTCACATGATCCACCGGCGGTTTGTCACTCAGCTGCCAGGACGTCCTCACCTCCCTCTTGCCTTGACCGCTAGATATTTCTACCGACCAAGTGATGGGGTGTTCTCTGGAAAACAAGACCACACCCACACATTTTTAACAACCAATCCTCCATTAGCAGCATGGAGAGCACGCCTGCATGTGTGCTTTAAGCCAGATCCACACAAATACCCGCAATCTGACACAATATACAGCACAACCTCAAATACACAAACCTCAGGGTTACAGATTGACCGGTTAACCAAAAAGGTTATGAACCTGGTGGTAGCTTAAGCAGTTTCACCTTTTCAGCTCCCAATTACACAATGTAAAGATGCTTTTTTATTTTTGTCATTACAGTTGATTCAAAAAAAGTGAGCATTAAAAGGAAACAGAGTCACACATATGTTCCATTGATTTAAAAAGAACTGGAAATAGACCTGACCCTCTGGAAGCCAGGTTCCAAAGCTGTGGCACAATGAAATGTAAAAAAAAAAAAAGAAAAAAAAAAAAAAAAGCACGCCAGAAGCGGTCTAATTTGAGCTGCCCGCAAACTGTTCCAGACAACCCCCCCTTCTACTGTGGCCACTTCACAGCAGGAACAGAACAAAAACCCTGAGGAGTTCTTCCGAGGTCATAAAACTGGTGATGACGTCCTCCATTTTAAGAAGCTAACCGTCACGTTCATTTACAAGCACCACATAAAGCCGGTGAGGGTACAGGCCGTAATACTACAGCAGTAGGTGAGACTGAATGAGCTGAAATGTTAAACAGTGAGGCATTCTGGGTAGAGCCGGAATGGTGAGCCTAGCACAAGTGGGTTGGTAGGAACTGAGCTCAAGTCTGCTAATCAGGTAAGGAAGAAACCGTGCCAGTTTTAGGACAGCATGTGCTAGAAGGTGTAGCAGTGAGGTAGACTGAGACAGGGGTACATGGAAAAAGAATAGGCTTGGGGAAGCAGGGACTCAGTAAAAGGTGTGTGTTGTGGATGCGCTACAGTTAAATGTCAGGAGCTACTGAGCCAGTGGTCCTGAACCTACTTATCCAGAGAAACACATTCATCAAGACCCGACAGTGACACAGCAATACATCACAGGAGATGCTCCCTTGATTTATGCAGCTACAATATAAATGATCCCTACCTTACACAGTAGTTAGATCCTTAGATCATTTTTTATGTCTTAGTAAATTTCTATATTCATTTTAACAGCCGTAGAACATATAAAAGTCTTATAACTTTAAATGCAAATGCTTACCAAAAGTAACAAAAGTAATAATAGAAAGATTAGTATTTAATTTAACAACTGAAATGAAAAAAAAAACAAATACATTAACATCATTTTTAAATGTAACTATTAATCAATGTTACTTCGTAAGTTGATTAGGTAGCTTTTTAAACATGGTTGGGGAGAAAATACACCAAGACAGCCTTGAAAAAATATACATACTAAACTCATTAAAACAAAGTAATTCAATGAGATAAAGTACAATACACAATAAATATTCATGCAAATAAGATCAAATTTACAATACACTGAATCTCTGTGCAAAACTATCAGTTGAGAATAGCATGTTAGGCTTAGCCTTTTGAGCGCTGCACAGGCGCAACTGACACACTTCCCTGATAAGACAATAGCCTCAGGCACGTCTACGAGGACTCCGCCCCCCCAGCCGCCGCCCCCTCCACCCGCCGTGCTTACTTCTGGTAGAAGCTGCTGATCACAGCCGGCCGGATCTGCAGCTGGAACTCGTGGTCCTCGTCGTAGGAGCATGTGCGGTAATACTGCAGACATGACCTTGGATAACAGCAGAGGGGAAGGGGAGGGGGAGGGGGAGGGGGGGAGGCATGTACACACCTGTTATGCAACACGTCTGTTCGCGAGCCCTCGACAAGGCCGTGCCGAGCGGAAACCAGCGTTCCGGGGGGCCCCCAGACGCGCGCGGCTCTCGGCCCCGAGGGCACGTGCGCGCACGGCGTTCGCATGTACGGGGTCAGCCGGGGGCGACCGCCCACCCGCCGCGCCGGGGCCTATAACTCACTGCGTCAGGAGGAACAGCTGCTCGTAGGCCAGGCTCAGGAACGTGCTGCACGTCACCACGATCTCCAGCAGGTGGTGCAGTTTCTTCGCCCGCACCACCTGCTCCTGCAGGTCCGCCTCCGTGCTCAGGTAGTAGCTCTGCGCGACACGGGCGGGGAGACGTTCACACGCTGAGTGGCGCCAAGCCAAACACATTCCTCAAATAACTCTTACAGGAGAGAACCTCAGGAGCCGCTGCCTACTAAGCATGTATGTGCAGCACGCTGCTTTCACCTTATGCCACCTCCATATTGTATATAGCTATGAATCAACTGTACTGTAATTCCATACAAGGTGACCTTGATTGTGCAGAACTTCTTTAATAAATGAAATCAATTAGTGCCATTAAGAATATTATTATGACTTATTATAAAGAGAGGACTTTGAATCACTTATGCTCAAACTTCAAAGAACTTAGGTTTCCAAGAAATTAAAGACCTTTTAAGACCCATTAAAAAGAATTATGTGCATGTGCACAGGTACTTGTGAATGCTCTTGGCAGTAAATACCAAGAACTTAATGTCTAATCTGGTAAACCTTTGGTTTGAAAAATCACCACCACCAACTGGCTGGAGTTTATATCTTCAGGCCAGAGACATAGAAAAGATTGGACAACGAAACATGGAAAGATTAAGAAAGATTACTAGCCATGGTTTTTTTTTTTTTGGAGGGGGAGGGGCAGTCCTCCCACATTCCTTTTTTCTTTTTTTTCCAGGATTAAAATATTTCCACAGATTCTGGAGGCTTGTGGTGAACGTTACTCAAAACCACGTGCTGAAATGCACCTCCTTCCAACAGCGTTCTCAGTTAGACTCATTCTGTAAAAACACTGCTGGGCCCGCAGACCTGCTCTCCAAGCCTGCAGTCCCCTGCACACTCACCAGGTGGTTCAATGTGGTCAGCTCCTGACCTGCAATGCAAACAGAGGAGGGGAAACAGCTGTCAATATGAGCCCGTTTCATTGGCTGAATATTCTCTCCATTCATATCCACGTCAACTCATTTGTGGTGAGCGTCTGGTGCAAAATGGCCACCATGCATCACCCAGGTGGGTGCTGAACGCTGGTGGTGGCTCAGTTAGTTCTCCCCCTCAAATTTAAAGCAATCTCAGATAACAAAAAGCACTGCATAATAGCAACACGTCGCTACGACGACTAAGGCTGGAATTCATGACGATGTAACATGTGCCAATAATAATGAGGGTGATGCACATAACAATAATAGTGATTAATGTACCGATGAGGTAGTTGATGTAGTCCTTCTTCATCTTGTCCAGGCCGATCTCCAGGAGCATGTGCACTGGGGTGAGGCCAGTCAGACTCACCGGTTCCATCTGCTGGTGGTAGGACTGCAAGATCAGCTTACTGAGAGAGCTGCTGCTGTCTCTGTGAACCTAGAGAAGAGAAGACGGAGAGAGGGAAGAAAAGAAAGAGAGGGAAAGAGGAATACAGGGAAGGGGGAGGGAAAAAAAGGACAGAGGAAAGAAGAACAGGAAAGGGCGAGGCGTGAGAAAGAAGGGAAGCATGGAGACAGAGAGGAGGGAAGAGGAATTGAAAGACAGCAAAAAGGAGAGGAGATGGAAAGAGAGAGAAGAACGGGAGAGAGGGAGGGGGAACAAGGCATGGAGAAAAGGAGGATGGTTGAACAGAAAGACAGGAGGAAAGAGGTAAAAGGAAAAAGAAGAGCAGGGAAGAGGGTAGAAATGAAAAAGGGAGGGACAGAGAGGAGGAGTAGAAATCAGTTGCTGAACGTGAACCAATGAAAGCTGTACGAAATGGTACAAAATGCCTTCACTCATAGGTACAAAATGTTCTTTCCTGAACCACAAATTAAATACACAGAAATTCCAAGAGCAAACATCACAAAGCATGCCAGCCAATTCCGCAAAGAAACTGAACCATTTGTAAACGGGTTTTTTGGAATGTTGAAGTCCGTGTTCTAGAACTCCATTTCTTTCAGTACTGATTGTTACATTCAGTTAAGAACATTCTAATCGCATATTTGACATCTTACACCTTAAAGGGTTAAAAAGCACTAATCCAAACCCCACTTGACTGCAGTGTAAAAAATAGAGCATAATTAGAGATGGAAAGAGAATATAATAGCAGGGTTTCTCCTTGGTGCACTCTCTTTAAACCGTCTGCTCCGGCATAAAAAAGAAGAAAAATCGGAGACTGGTGGGTGGGTGGGGGGTGGGGGGGGCAGGGTTATCTCTTCAAACTCCCCCACATCAAATATATCCTTCATGTAGACCAGACAGACAGGGCAACAACAACAAAAAATTACCCAGCATGCTTCATGAATAACTCATGACTGAACAACTACACGGCTGGACCGACATTTAAATTAAGGCCACTGTTACATCTGACGGTGTTTACTGAGCTATAGATGCAACGTGCAGGGAAGGCTTGCACACACCCAGGGTTTAATATCCCCGTATTTCAAGGCCTTGATGACAATCTTCAGGCAGTCCACAATGTCTTGATGTGAAGTCACGCCTGTTAAAGGAAGATTGGCACAAGTAAAGGTACAATATTTATACTTTTACAAGGGGTGGGGGGAGGGTGCGCTTTCAATTTCAAGCTGGGGCACAGCAGTCATACTGTAGCTTAACCTCAACTGCCTCCTAGACATCCATAAAATACAGGAAGGCCATGTGAGCCTCTGAGGGGAATTTAGGCAAATGAATAACATGATGTATGGAAACATGTTCATGCTTGAGTGAGACACAGACAGAATCACACAGTAGAACACATTACTGTTCACTGAGAGCAAGTGGAAGGGAGGCTTGGCAGAACAGGCCTCAGCGACCAACTACAGCAGTCAAATATCCAATAACAAAAAACCAACAAGTTAAAAAAATCTTTTTAAAATATAGAGTAGGCCTACTTTGCATCTTTGATTGATCGTCTTACGAGCCAGTTCTGATATTTACTCATTGCCCCAGTTGAGAGATTATCAGCTAGTTGCCAGCCACAACTGATCGCTACACCTGAGATGCGTTTGACGTGGCCTAACCGTAGATCAGCACGGTCACTGCTGCGGTAGACCGTCCACTGCTTTGCCCACTCTGCCTGAGTTTAAAGCAGAGTTCTATAGCCTTGGCTGGTTTTTGCAACTTCCTTTCAATCAGAAGCCAATTTAGGCCTTAAGAACAAGGTTCACAGACACTTTAGCCAATCAATGCATCAAAAATCATGCATTTAAGTGCAGGACCACATCAAAAACCAGCAGATGCAGTGGCTGCCTGTGATTTCAATGTGGGATCCCTGGTTTAAAGCTTGTCATTGCACTCTGGGAGAGTAGTCCTTGTGCACACCCAGCAATCTACTTATAAGAGTTTGGGAGTGGCCCTGTAGGGGGCGATCTTACTCTTCCTCATCCTCAGCCACAGCTGCTCGGTGAAGTCCAGGTCACCTCTTTCCGTCAGCATGGTGTTATACATGGAGCTCTCGGCCAACGATGAGGACTCGGTCGCCCCCTTCTGAGCCTGAGGCAACAGAGAGAAAACCAGCCACTGCGTGCATCAGAAGCACTGAGAATTACTCAAATGTGAGCTATCAAAGGGCAATGATGTGAATGAATCACTGCAGCAGGGGAGGGCGATGCCTTGATTAACCCAGTTATGCGATTGATTGATTGACAGGAGATTGCAGCTCTCCTCATTTAAATGGCCCCACCTCGCTCTCCTTCGCTGGCTGATGCGGCTCCACCATCATCTTGTTCTGCAGATCTGAAAAGGAAAATAAATAACCATCATGCTGATATCAACAACAAAAACAAACAAACATATTGTCTGGGAGAATGTGGTCCTTTCTTCTTGCTGTTGGCTATTGGTGGCAGGGAAAGTAATCTGACTGGAGGAGAGAGGAGGGGGCGGAGTCAGTTATTTGACTGGTGGCAGGGGGAGGAGTCCGGCCTACCCTGGATCAGCTCCTTGGTGAGCTCCACTGCGGACCTCGTCTCCAACGGCTCGAGCCACTCCGTCTCACCTGTCCTTAAACCCTCCGCCAAAATCTGCAAGCCAACAATAAGCCACACTGTTTACAGTAGCAGAACAAAATAATCCACCGACTAGTTTAAAAGCATCATGACACAGAAGTATACCAAATAACCTGCAATAGTCGGATTCAAGAATAGAGACCAGTTCTGTCACAGCCTCTTTCAGAAACAAGTTAAACAGCAGGCACGTGTAATTTTTCTGTGTACCTGGATGAACTCCAGCTCCTTGAACAGTGAATACATGGGACTCCTCATGTCTCCATTAGCCACCTTGATGTTCTGCACAGACCAGGAAACCACATGTAAATATCACAGTTAAGCATCTCCCAATAAAATACATCTTCCAAAGACCACAGAGTTTAACATGGTATAAGGAGAAAGCTGGAATGTCATGGGGTGCCCAATCCCATGGGAATCTGGATAAAAACTAAAGCAAGATACTTACACCTTGTAATACTGCAATACTGCAAGAAAAACATGATTAACATATGTGATCTCAGGATTCTGACCATGATGCAAAAGGGGAAGAGAGCACAAACAAGCAGCTGGATGATGAGGAGGGGAACACATGGTGGAACTGTGAGGGGCGGGGCGGGGCGGGGCTGGGCGGGGCGGGGCAGGGCACTCACCAGGGTGGCTGTGGAGGAGAGAGGCGGAGTCTGCAGCAGGCTCTCCACATTGTTCCATCTGAAGTCCACGGTCACACTGCTCTGGGACTCGATGACAGTGTTCTCCACCACCGTGGAACCAAACAGGTTATACAGCGCAGAACCACGGGTCACCACCTGAGTAAGGGGAAAACACCAGCGCGACTGTCACCACGGCAACAGAGGGCTGAGGAATACAATGGCATGCATGTCCATGGCAACCACCAAGAAAAACGACAGGGAATGTGTTGCCACGGTGAACATGAACACCAAAGCATGCTTTGCCATAACAACAGAAGAAGGAAGACCACCAGAGAGCATCACAATAGCAACAAAGAGAGGACCGCCACAGGCAGTCGTCGCCATGGTGACGTTCAAGCCTTCTATCTGCACTTTCTTTTCGGTGGGGGTTTCCTCTAGGCGGCTGGCTCAGAGGAAAACCAAATGTACAGCGCCAAGAAGTGAAAGCTTACGGAAGAGGAATGGTGTCGTCTCTTGTGCATTTGTTTCAGTTCCTCCAGGGTGATAGATGGGACCTTTGCCACAGTTGGGGCTGCAAAGAATGTACAGTCAAACAGACAAGCTGGTTATCCACAAATACAATGCAAGCACTCACACTCGCACTCGCTCTCTCACATTCACACACTATCACTATCACTCCCCTTGGCACTGACGTTAAGGTGATGACGTTATAATTAGACATTTAACAGATTATCTTATCCACAACTTACAAAAGTGCATATATAGATATCTAGGTAATCAGCAGAGCCAGTGCCAGGTAACAGGTGTCACAACTGCACATAGTAGTTAGCAACTAGACCTACAACGTAATGACAAGTTCCATAGTAGGTTTAAAACCCACCCCTCACCCTCTCCGAGGTGTAAATAAAGTCTACATTTTAAAGTTAGGGTGAGTAAACCCATAATAGCTAATTGCTGAGCCAAGATGCAGTGTAATGTGTTTTTCATCTGAAGAGTGCTGATACCACAAACATTTTTTTTAACCAACACACAAGAAAGCAATGTGCAGTGAAGGCAGTTTGTTTTGGTGGTGCAATATTAAGCAGTTAGACGAAGAGCAGAATAAACCCTTACTTAACACTTGCTTCTTTTTTTTTGGTAGCAGCCCCACTCTATGTGCCACAGCAATGGTCCAAGACCCCTGGTTTCAGACTCCCCACTGGTTTTCCAAATACCATCAGTGGTTTGACCATATCACCCTACCCCACTCAGTATTATTGGCCAAATAAAACCCTCCCTGCCCACCTCAGCTTTTTCATGGGAAAGAAATGAGTTGCACAATGTCCGTTGTGCATTAAGGGCACAGGGGACGACGCAGTGGCGGTGGGTGTCAGGGGTGACCCGATTCCTTCGGCGTACGAGGGCGGCGGCTTCCGGACAAGAAACGGCACCGACCTTTGCAGTTCACGGTGTGGAGCTTGATGGCGGCGGATTTGTCGCCGGTGTGAATGGTCTCTGCCCCCAGCCAGGCCGTTCCCTCGCTGTCCGCCATGTCACAGCGCACCCACAGGGGGCTCAAGGCTGCCGTTCGCGCCCCCTTAGACATGCTGGGGTTCTGACACACTGCGTACCAGGAGAGCAGCTGTCTGTGAACAGAGTCAGATTACATGCACTGCCCTCGCATGTCAAAGTTCACATGTACAGGGCAATACAGAATTATTGGCACCCTCACCTAACGTGCACATAAACACTGGATGAAATTCATTTCATGTTTTCTCAGCTGAGCAATATGAGAAAATTATATCTACTTATGGTGATACCAATGCCTTGTGTAATATTTCTTTTTTTTTTTTTAGAAGCAGTCATTTTTATTCTAAAAAAAGACTTGTGCCATTATTTTCCCTGTATTAGGAACTTTGTGTACCCACCCTTTGCTGAGAGAACACTAAATCTTCTCCTATAATGTTTGTTGAGGTGGGAGAACACACAGCAAAGGGATCTGAGACCATTCATCCATGCATAATATATCTATATCCACCCATGGTCTTTGCTTGTGGATATATTTATTTCTTGACTAATAATTCTATTTTGATTTGAACTATTTTACCTGAAAGCTTAGATTTCTTTCATATTTTGAGTGATAAATCAAGCTGACAAACAGCAATGACATTTTTACATAGTCTTTTTACTCATCTTTAGTAAAGGTGCCCACAATTCAGGTGGTCACTACATACTGTAGATTATACACCCAGACATTCATTAGAAGACATCACCCACTCCCATTATACATGACAGAGTGTAATGTGGTGGGTGATGTGATGTGTCTTGCAATGAATATTATCTTTAACTGTTCAGCATATTTACTCCATAAGGTACAACACTTTTTATAACCACTGCTTGTCCGAGTATAAACACTATCTTTTCAAATCTGATTTTTAAGTTACAAAGGCAAATATATCAGCTCATTTCAGTTTGACAACAACAATAAAAATAGTCAATAAAAAAGGTCTGTTGGTTACAGTAAATGTGACATGCTGTAACGTTAGTAGCTGTTCACCTTGCTTTCATAACGCTGACACCCAGAGGACCTGGATCTTCCTGCATAAGATCTGCCGTTTCATTGGTGAGGGAATCCTCATTTTCCACTTCGATGGGAAATTTGGGAATCTTCAAAACGAATAAAACAGCAAGAAGCAATCGCCCTCATTTGGGATTAGTTGACGTTATATGGCATTATTAAAAAATACAGACCGTTGTACAGGCTTGGCAGAACTCACATATTTCTCGCAGATGAATGCCGGCTGGTTGTCACTGCATATGTTCAGAAGGGGGATGTCAACTCCCGTTTTCACTTTATGGATTTGAATAGCCCCCTAGAAACAAATTTACCAAATTGACGTAGCCTAATATAGTGGTTAGCATCTGTAATTTGTGGCTAACGCTAAAGTTGATTCCGGGGGCGGAACACTGTTCCTGCAAGGCGTGTTACTGGTTAGCTAGACTAGCTAACTTAACGTTACAAGAATTTCTATTTTCCTGCTTTTCTGGTAGCTAGCTATGGTGCTAAGCAAGGGATAAAGTAATTAACGTGCATCTTACCTCGTATTCCACAGGGCTTTTGCATTCATTTGGACAATTCCTAAAATTAAATGAAATAGCGTTTACGTTAGAATAACTACAACTAAGCAGCCATTAATTGACAGCCTGTAACGTTAGCTCGACCGAATTATATACATTGATAACGTTTTGTTCAGCTAGTCTACATGGCTAGTTAGCTGCAAAGTGTCAGAAACCTCAGAACGTTTGCGAGCTAACAAACAAATCTTGCAAATGGCGTAAAAGAAGACAAACTCACAAAAGAAAATTAATAAACTTGTTGGCATCGGCGATTATAGTGGTCTCCATTTTCATGTTTATTGGAAATGACAAGAATAACCTAGCTAATGTAGCTAGCTAATATGACAAGTCACTAACGCGGAATCACAAAGTATCCAAATAGCCCGCGACGTTACGTCATAGGGTCGTCAACGGGTTTTTTCAAGAACACGTACGCGTTCTTTTTTTAAACTAGATTGTAAGTTTCTACCATATTTTCGTCAAATATTCACATTTTTGTCTGCAAATGCGAAAAAATATTTAATATTGACTTATCGGTGTCATCGTTATAAAAAGTAGTTCGGTCCCCACGTTTATACCCTACGCCATATTCGCGTAAAAAGACGTCAAATAGTCCCCGTTCGAGATTTTTCATTAAATTCTGCTACAAATCATCAATACGTGCTAAAATAACTCATAACATTTTCATATTATACATTAAATAGTTTTAACAACCCAATTGCCGTTTCTCCGTTGTTTAATTAGGGTAATACCTGAGATATCGGAAGTGTCAAGCCTGTCGGATGTATATAATTTTAGGGGCGCTCTCCAATCGTTCTTTTCATCCGTGGCCGCTATCGACGGAGCAGCGTGGTATCTGGCGAGCCGACCTGACTTGAGAGAAAATGGTCAGAAACATTTTCATTTGTATTGAAAATTCTTGAACTGTATATCTGTAAGGATGTATGCCCTTGAATTGACACTGGATTTTTTTTAAAGATGGGGAGACAATTGTATGCTTGGTTCCGAATATGTCTTGAATTGCCGGCTTCAGAAGCCATTTTAGAACCGATGCTGAGTTGACGGGGTAATTGGCTACACGTGGAGATGATTGAAAGGTATCGGGGGACACGTTGCGAGTGATGAATTAAACCTTCGCTTTGTGGTATAAATTTCACACTGGAAATAACGTTAAACGAATAGTCTCGTCGAATAAAGAGCTGAATGGTAGTGCGTGGCACGAACGACATTGGCAGCTATCTGCGGAAATTGAGCAATTGCACTTTTTCGAAAATTAACCGAGTGTGGGTCGTATATGCCCGTGAACGAGATTTTGTGTTTTTGCGTTTTTTACTACTTTGTGTCTACGATCAAACCACCCAGACACCGTTCATTCAGAAGTAGCGCCGTTACTGCGTTGAACTGTTCTCAGTTCACCCGGGGAGGGTATTTCTAGGCTGCCTTGCCTTGTTTTCTCTGGACGCCGGCTCCGCCAAGCTACCACATGAAGCTGACGTCACGCTTGGACCGGCGCCAATGTAATGCTGGAGCTGTGCTGGAGTCAGTTTAGGTCATGGGACCATGTGATTGCAGCAACGGAAGCCCATTTTGTGCGTTTTTGTCCAGACAGTCCAGCTTTCTGAAATGTGAAAAATATTTTCCCTATATTTTGCATAATATTCTTTTGATTTGACTTGGATTGCGAACACTTAAGGTCACACGGATTTGCATAATGAATATTTTTCATGCGTCAAGTGCATAATGCATACGTTTACGCTGTTCGTAAAGTTAGTTAAAATGGAATAAACGTTATAGCTAAAATATCTAAAATGTACTGTAATAATATGAAATGTACACTAAACTTCAAAAAAGTGGACAAAAGCCTTTATTTTAGTTTGCTGACTTAGTTAATTTTGTCTGGTTTTTCTGAGACCGTTAATAGGCAGGGTGTCTGTGATTAGCCTGAACTTGAAGTCTGGGATGTCCGTTGGCCTTTTACATGTGGAGCTTGTTGCAAAGTCGCTTTGCCTCTCAACCGCACTTACGCGGTCACCTGCTGACTGTCAGAGAATTGCATCAGTAGCATTTCTGATGGGAATGTGATCCTCTACTATCGGCTTTGTTTCTACAGGCTTGTGCGAGACCCCTCATATCGGTGTACTCCGAGAAAGGAGAGGCCTCCGGCAAAAATGTTGTTATGCCGGCCGTGTTCAAGGCTCCTATCCGCCCGGATATAGTGAACTTCGTCCACACCAACATGCGGAAAAACAACCGCCAGCCCTATGCCGTCAGCGAACTGGCTGGTAAGTATCCACTCGCACACAGCGTTCTATATTACGTAAACAGATGGGGATCTAGTGAATGGAATCGTTGTTAAACCCATGTATTTGCTTTTTTTCTTCGGGCATCACATGCATGCAATTAACAGTCACGTGTGGAATAGCCTGCCAGGTCATGTAGTAGAGGCAGAAACTCTGGGGATTTTCAAGACTAGGCTTGATACGGTGTTAGATACTGTTTGGTCTGTAGGTAATCAGAGCACTAATTTAGTCAGGAAAATGGCTAGCATTGTTCTCGTCGTTATGTAGTGATGGCAAACTAACTGACAGTGCAGTGGTCTCTTGCTAGTGGATCTTCAAGAGCACAAAGTGGACATTTCTTCCCAAACAGCGAGCAGTGTATTTACATGTGCAGATATGAATTGTGCCTCTTAGTTATGAGAGGTCACCAGTGTCAAGTACACAAGGGTCCACATTTCACACTTGTCTTGTTTGCCCTGGTGGTGCTTGTTTTTAATGTGAAATGCTAAACTGTAGTCTAATGGGAAGTGAGTGTGAACTTGACTTTTCTCCACCTTGACCTTGTCACCTCATTCCAGGCCACCAGACCAGCGCAGAGTCCTGGGGTACCGGCAGAGCCGTGGCCCGAATTCCCCGCGTCCGTGGGGGTGGCACGCACCGATCCGGCCAGGGAGCCTTCGGAAACGTATCCTCACCAAAACTTCTCCCCCCTTCCCCTTTTCGATGAGTCCACCCCAAGTCTAAAATCAGATGCTAACCATTTATCTGAGGGCCCCCATGGGGATGTGGGTCAATTCCATTTTTATACAGTCAGTTAAGGAAATGATTTGAAACTCAATTCAAGAACTGGAGAAATTCCCTGTAATGTTCTGTTGAATTTAAGTTCATTTCTTGAACTCAGAAGGGTCCTAACCCTGATAGGTGTGCGACTCTCCTATTGGTCTGTCACTTTAGGGGCTGATCCGCTGATGCCCTAGTATGCCCTCTGAGGTCAGGCCTTTTCCCGCGATGATGGTGTAATTTGCGTCCGACCCTGCTGAATGGCGACAGTATGCCTGCTGTCACATGCCATCACGGGAGGCTGACGACCACCGAGACTGAGCGGGCTGGAGGAAGCAGAGCTGCTGCATGTGCTTGAGCACATACTTCCTGACAAGTCATTTTAAATACTCATGTATCAGAAATGAACTACTTGCACATGATTGCAAATTGTAGGTACCTTTGTAAATATTTGAAAATACTGAATACCACTCCCAGAACACACAACTAAGTACACATTCCCCAGATCTTACCGTTTGTAAGAGCAAATTCACTAACAGGAAATTTATCAGTGTTTGACAGAGGGTCTGGGCCTTAGGGCATACAGGCCCTTGGAGAAAGGCTTGGATTCCTTTCCCTGTTTTGAGTGAGTGAGGGAGGCGGGGCTCGTGCCCATGTGCGGTATTGCTGTAGCTGTCGCGACCTTGACTCTGATGCAGATGTGCCGGGGAGGCCGAATGTTTGCCCCCACTAAGACCTGGCGCCGCTGGCACCGGCGGATCAACACCACCCAGAAGCGCTACGCCATCTGCTCCGCCCTCGCCGCCTCCGCCCTGCCCGCACTCGTCTTGTCCAAAGGTGAGCCCCTTCGCCCGCTATCTCGTCTCGGGCACATGTCCAAGGTGAGAGGGGTCTACTTAACCTTCTGAGTTTGGGGAAAGTACAGAATTTGACAGCAGAAATTGGGGATGCTAGGTGTGTCCAAGTCTCATATTGCATTGTCAGGGTATGCATGTCCATTTACTTTAATTCAATCCATTTGGGAAGGTGGGAGAAAGTTCCGTCTGTCAAAAAGCGATAAAGGGTTCCCACGGCAGGTTCATGGTGTCTGGTATTTCCACAAATGCTGTTTGCACACACTGAAAGATCACACACTGGAGAAACAGGCCACAGGCAAATGCCTTTGCAACAAGCTGTTACAAAAAGCTTTGCAACAATGCCATTGAATATTAAAATGCACATAATTGAAAAAAACTCAATGTTCTATGGTGAAGAACAAGTATTGTACCTTATTGAACCTGTTCTGTAGTTGCTTCAATGACCTTGATAAGCATTTTTGTACTTCGCTTTGGATAAAAGCATCTGCTAAATAAATGTAATGTAAAGCAAAGTTAATTTACTTAATTAAATTTCAATTTTTTATTTTTTTTGACTGAATTCATCCCCAAATCTGTGTGTTGCTTAATATTCCCTTATTCAGAGTGACTTGCATTTTAGACACTGTCCATTTACACTTGGATATGTTTAAAGTAATTCAAGTTCACTGCTAAAGGGTATGAAAGCAATGCCCCAGCCGTGACCTGAACCTGAATCATTTTGTGTTCGTTTAGCAGATGCTGTTGTCCAGAGTCATTCGGAATTAAAAAAGAATGAGTGCAAGTGCATGCATATGAATGATAGGAGCAATGGTGAGGCCATGCTCCCTGAGCTGGTCTTAGTGCAGTATACTACTGCCAGTGCACCTTCACTCTGTCTTTCACTCTGGGGATTTCATACTGATAAAGGGGGTCTGCCAGGCTTCCTGATGTAATTTGCATCTGACCTTGTGAAGAGCAGCAGTTTGTCTGCTGTCAGTGCTGGTGAGTTTATAGCTCTGAGTGAGCTGGTCTTCTGAGAGCCCCCTGGTGGCTGCAGCTGGTAGCATGGCTGTGCATTCCTGGAATATCCTGTCTCAGTTTACAAGGCTACTTAAGGTCGTGGAAGCACTAGAGACCCCCATACATCCCCTAGTGGTAAATCCTGTGAAGACCACCATGTTACTAGAATGTTTGCATGTTGGACAAGGTCTCCATGCTTCTCCCCCTGGTGGCGAAGGCTGGAAGTACCACGGTGTAATAGGAAGTGAATTCTTGTTACTACAGGTCACCGCATTGAGGAGATCCCAGAGGTCCCCTTGGTGGTTGACGACAAGGTAGAAGGATACAAGAAGACCAAGGACGCTGTGCTGCTGTTGAAGAAACTGAAAGCGTGGAATGACATCAAGAAGGTTAGAGTGCATCCAGCCTGTAAATTTGTGGGGTGGAGGTTTGAGTGATTCAGGAGAAGTGCTAACCTCAAACTCGGGCTAATTCACATACTAATTTGGAATGTTTTTGTTTGTGCTGTCTGATCAATGAGTGGGATTCGTTTTTTGACAGTGGCGTCATCCGGAAATTATAGTCCAAATTCCTTTCGTTCTTCACATGATATATAAAGCATATAGGTGAAGGCAATATGGCAGAATCCTGGCCTTGTCAGTCCTCAGTTCAGTGAAATGAGGGATCACAGTATTCTGACGAGGTCAGTGTTCTCTGTGGTAGTGAGAGGGTTGCTGTGAAACACCTTGTGTTCCCCGCTCCTCAGGTGTACGCCTCCCAGCGCATGCGTGCAGGTAAAGGTAAAATGCGGAATCGCAGGCGGATCCAGAGGAAGGGGCCCTGCATCATCTTCAACGAGGACGGCGGCGTCACCAAGGCCTTCAGAAACATCCCCGGTCAGTGACTCCCCGACTCTTGACTCCCTAACTCTGAGCTGAGAATCGAACACTGCAATGCCGTTTCGTTCTGGGCGCTCCCAAATGGGGGCAAGGCAGCTAGCTTATCCTGCATTGTGTGTCATGTAGTGGGAATCCATATCTGTAATTGTTTTTGCATGCACCCCCTTCTACCTCTTGCGCTAGCATCACTTAATCCACCCATGGTTATCACAGAAACCATTGGAAACTAACCAAGTGAAAGGGGGGGGGGGGGGGTCCTCTGCCATACCAAATGCATGTGTTTTTGAGGGAGGTACTGCTGTGATGAGTTGCCACTTCATGGTCCGTGTTTCTGATATCGAATGATTCCAGTGGAAGTTCTGAGCCTCTTCTCTCTCAAACACGTGCAGGATTGGCGGTGGTAATTCGTTAAAATAAAAAAATTAAAAAAACATTCTGAAGGACATTATGTATCTAATTGGTTCAGGAACAAAAAGAACTGTATCAGCAGGAATACACTAGTGCTCTAGGGCTACAGAGAAGGCAAGGCATTTATTTATAAAAAAATTAAATATAAAAAGCTGTTGAAATGGCTGTTAAAACCAGAAATCAACAAAGTCAATTTTCCTCAAGTTGAAAATCTTGCCCTTTGCTTGCCCAGGTATCACACTGCTGAACGTGAACAAATTGAACCTGTTGCGTCTGGCTCCCGGTGGCCATGTTGGCCGATTCTGCATCTGGACAGAGAGCGCCTTCCGGAAGCTCGATGACCTCTACGGCACATGGCGAAAGCCCGCCTCCCTCAAGGTCGACTACAAGTGAGTGTGCTAGGCGGAGTCATGGAATAATCGGTGGACTTTCCTCTTTCCTCATTGGAGCAGGTTGTGGAGTCCGAATGGACAGGGATTTCTCTAGCTAGGAGTCAGAATAGGTGGAGCTAGAGTGGGCATGATTACTCTAGGCTGAATCAGAATGGCTGGAGGTCTTTTGGGTGCATTTTGTGAAGTAGTAGGCAGGGTCCACTTCTCAGTTGCTGCCTATGGGTCTCAAACTGAACCAGCAGTGTATCTGCAAAGTGTAAGATCTGTTATATTGGACGTATTGTATTTGAGTAGCAGTGATGAGCTTTTCACTTCATGGTCCGTGTTTCTGAAACACCGTGATTTCAGTGGAAGTTCTGAGCCTCTGCTAATGCCGACCTAAACTACCTGAGGGATGAGAAGAGTTGAGCATTTCTAAGTAGCTTGAGTGTGTGCTGAACACATTTTATTTTGCAGTCTGCCAATGCACAAGATGACCAACACAGACCTGAGCAGAATCCTGAAGAGCCAGGAAATCCAGAAGGCACTGCGTGCTCCAAAGTAAGGACCCCTCCCTCACACACCTGATCAGGTTGAACCACAGGAACAAACCCGGTCTGGCAAGTGCTGCCATTGAAACGTCTGCAAGGGTGCTGGGGTGGGGGCGGGGGGGGGGGGGGTCGAGAGCAGCGGCACCGCTGTCCAGCAGTGATGAGCTCACACTTCATGGTCCGTGTTTCTGAATGCCGTGATTTCAGTGGAAGTTCTGAGTTACTCTGACCCCTTAAAAGTCCCCCCCTGTTGTATGTTGAATTTTGTCATGTCTGCCTCCTAAAATGATCTTTGCTGTGGGTTGGTCAGTCTGGGAGTGTTCTGAGTAACGGTTTTGCGCCTGCTCCCCTGCAGTAAGAAGATCAGCCGGCGGGTGCTAAAGAAGAACCCGCTGAAGAACCTCAGGGTGATGATGAAGCTCAACCCGTACGCCAAGACGGCCCGCCGCCACGCCACTCTGCTTCACGACCCTGCAGTGAGTACCGGCGCCGAATCACGAGCGTTTTGCGCGTTAGCTAGCTGCGTGACACCCATTTCAAGTCAAAACCATCAGGACAAATGGTACTAGCCAGGTTATCAATGCCCAACTTGCAAATGACTTCCTCTGCCCTGATTTTCAGTGGGGAGGGGTGGTTGAGTAGTTGTTGTAGCTAGTGCTGCTATACAAAAGAGAACATAAAATAGTGGTAGCCTGCACACAATTTCAGTAGCCAAATTTATAGCCACCACAACTGTCTGGCTAAATGTGCAATCTTGCATTAGCCATTTGACTAATGGTACAACAGCTCAATGTGTACCACTCACTGTTTTGGCATCAATATCAGTCATGTCACTGCATCAACGTGCCATTTTGCCACCTACACAACTTCCTGTCTGAACCCAGGCCATTTTCTGCCTGAACGTGTCTAATTCCCAGCTCACCCTCCAACTCCACTTTCCCTTTCAGATCAGAGCCAAGCAGCTGAAGCCCAAGAAGAAGGCCAAGAAGGCTCAGAAGCCAGCGGCTCAGAAGCCGGCAGAAAAGACGCCAGCAACTGAGTAAAAGCCCTTCATCACACGGTCTGAGTTCACCAATCAGCATTGAAATAAAGGTTTTGAAATCGTCCAGTGGGGGGTTCTTTTTCTTGTAGCTTTAGTTGGCTCTAGTTACCCAGCAAGTTTTTTTTTTTTTTTTTTCCCTCTTTTTTTTTAATTTTTTTTTTTTTTTTAATCTCTTAGTATGCTGCTGCATTTGCACTAGAATCCTGATTTAAAAAAACATACTGAGCTTTGACATTATGAAGTGACAGCTTAAAAAAATTTGATACCGTTAAATACATCCATTTATTACACCTCAAATGTTTAACACAAAACACTTAAAACATCTGCATGATACCTTTACCTCAATGTCAAAAGTTAGTCTTGTAGACCGAAGACACAATAGGCAGTTTGTCAAATCTATCCGTGTTGGGAGTTGGAGAGGTCGCATTTGGGGGGACGGGCTGGGGAGGGGGGATGGTCAGGGTGTGTTTGCACTTAGCTTGTGTTTGGGGTTAATGGCGAGTCGGAGAAACTGCATGCCGTACAGCATAACTGATGTGCTAGCACAGGGTTTCTCAACCTTTTGCACTATGAAAGCCCACTGAGTTTGTAAGAATGGCCGTGGCCTTCTTGGCTATGCAGCTCTTTAAAATAATTTAAGACCGGCCACAGATAACAGGGTGTTTTTGAAATGTTTTGTTGACCAATTTGTTTAATATATTATGTGATCTGCACTATCATATTGTTTTTCTCAGTAATGTAAAAAATGAAATGCTTAGCTATGCTTCAGTGAGCCTGGGGAACTTAAAATTTCTCACGCTTACACATCCGGGCCACTACTTGTGTGTGTTTAATTGAGCTTTATCGTTGTCCCAAAAAAACACAGTGGAGTTTCTGATGTTCCCATGTGTGATAACACCACCTTGTGTAATTTCATGTTGGGTCAAACAATAAAAAAAACACCAAGTGTGTACACGCATCTCTCATGTGTTGTTCCTCATGCAGAGCCTGCTGCCACACGTGCAGAACTAAGAGGAAAGGTGGTGTGCGATCTCATTTGGCCCTCAGCCAGCTCCCGTTTTAAGAAACTGGTGTGAATGTGAAGGAGCATGCATTTAAATAATAACCTTCGGATACAACAGTCACACAGGGAAAGGGAAAGTAATCTTATCCCCCCCTTGAGATTTTAGTCTTGGCCTGAAACTGTGGGAAGAGAAATATTTTTACTATTAGGATCCCATCTGGGCACCCAATAGAAACGGCACTGACTCATGCAGTTGTTTGAAAGTGGATTTTTATTTTTCCTGAGTAGTTCAGATTAGCTGGGAAATGGGAATAGTTGTTTTCCTGATCTGGTCTTTATTTCCTGAAGTGCTATGCTCAGAACCAGGGTTTGAGCGCTAGGTCCCAACCTAGAAGTTAATATGTTGTGCAGGATGATTGAGGCAGTGATGTGGTTGAGGCTGGGCTGGCAGATTGTAAGGCAGATTGTGGTGAAAGAATATGGTAGGAGACAGAATTTTCCCAGAGAAAAGAGAAGGTAGGAAAGGTATGGTTAGAGTAGTGTACAGTTTGTTGTACCTAGCAACACAGTGAACTTGTACCATTTAAATTGGGTTTACTATAACACCGCAGGTGGTTTATTGGTGGATGAGGAACGATGGTTACTTTAACTAGGGAAGGGAGGACTGTGTGGTTGGAGAGTGGGTAGGTGACCAGGTGCGAGATGCTTTGCTTTGGCTGCAAGTCTGCCCTCTGTTGGGTTTTTGATTTAAAATAGTACAAGTCCACCCAGTAAAATTGAACAGTATGAAAATTGGTACATTAACAGTTTGTTAGTCAATAGACATATCTATCAAATATCGTTTCTAATGGATTTTCCATTAATCTACCATTTACAAGTCCAATTTTAATGCATACGAACAGGACAACCACACCACAGCTTTACTACATAAATGTACTATATTAATCTCACCATCAGACAGGTGTAATTTTTGGTTGGGTGGAAAATTGCACTCAAAAGCTTTGTTTCCTTTAGGAATATATGACATGGGTGGAAATGTTTACTTTGAATCAGCTAAAGTGTTTGAAAATGCCAAAATCACCTATTGTGTGAAGATGTCACTTCCTACGCATACCGCGTAACACTTCATTTGTATTAATAGAGCAATATACATTGAGAACCGTATCCATGTGATGAATTGCCTTAGTTAAATTTGATTGGCAAATGAAATGGATATTCACCATCCATGAAAGCACTTCAGCAAAGTAGGTCAAATTTACATTGATCCTGTTACCCCTTAAGTGTGTAATATACCTGAGCAAAGTCCTTCAGCCTACAGAATCATGCACGTGCATGCCACACTTAAGAAGCTACAGGCTGTTATTTTTATCAAGGGGAAGGTAAGTGGGATGTTTTTTTTAAATACCTAGGAGGCCGTAAAATCGTTTCTTGGCATAGACAAGTTAAACCCTTCATGTTGTGGAATGCCTGGTGCTCCTAGTAGTCTGCACAGAAAACGATGCACCTATCGTGTAGTTAGCATGTATTGCATACGATCCATCTGCGTGGCTTGTGAGGCTAAACGAGCACAGGAAGCCCTGGAGCATGCAAACAACCCCCCCCCCCCCCCCAAGTCCGCAAACATTCAAAAAGTAACTGTAATAACCTCACAACGTCATATAGGCTACATAAAAGAACGTTGAACACTCACCCTAAGTTGGATGTTTGGCAAGAGTAGCTTATTAAGGCATGTCTGGGTACAGGCCCACCCAGAGTTTCACCCGTCTGCCCTCTCAAATCCCTCCAAATCCCCATTCCCACGCCACGTTGCCCCCCCTACAGCTCGCTTGCTTTACTCCTTCGACACGCATCGAAACGTGAACGCACTTGCACACTCGGCAATGAAGCAGCAACCTACTGTAAGATGGAGGTTGGTAAATCTGGGGCCTCATTACGATCGAATTTATGAGTGGCTTATGCAGAAAACCATAACAAAGTAGTTATTCATGAAATCGCACTTCGACTTGGATATGATTGTATCAGCAAAGTTTACCGAGACGTAAGTTAATTATCTGCTCCAACGTGATATAACTACGCGAGGGAAAATAAAAGCCAGTGTGCAAAGTTTTTAATTCCTTATCACATTATCCTTTTCATTGATTGTTTATTTAATTATAAATAGATTATTACTGACATGTATATTTTTTATTTAGTGACAATGGTCGTCCACACACGTGGGTTCAAACTGGAGTTTATTTGAGATTCTTATACGCCACTAAACCGACGTAAGCAGCTTTTTTCTGTCTCAATTATTATTTTTTAAATAAATCAGGCAACACAACTTGCGAAATGGGACGTTTGTTTAAATCCAAGAACAATATCCATAAGGCCCCTGGTGGCAACTATTAAAAGAGAATACAATAGAGAATATGACTGCAGTGAGGATGTAAAATACCATTATAGATAGGGCTTAGGTGGTGTAAAAAATATGGGGTGGAATAAGGTGGGACGCCGATATAAAGAGTGAGCTGGTAAAGACAAGTATAGAGAAGCACAATCAAGGAGAAGCTTATACAGCAAGATATAAATTTGATACAGAGCATGCAGAGCTTAAAGATGTGCTTTTTAGCATGATGGCAGGGTGAGATGGGAACCCATGTCATGGCATCTACACCAGGGATAGAGTCAGGCTCCTGCAGCCTTTAGCCTGCATGGAGTAGGTCTACCGCATTCCACGTGCACTACACTGGTTACGTTAACACCCAAGTACAGCCATGTGAAGAGACAGGTGTTACACCGATTTTTACTTTCAGTTCTTGGTTAAATTTCCCATTGAAGATGAGGGGGAAAATACAATTAGAGTATGCTACTGATCTGCAGGGTCTGCAAGGTCCACACCTAAAACTGCAAACGGCATCTTTTAAAGGGAACACAAAGAGCACTCTCGTGGGACCTGGGCTGGATTTCGGCAGCAGAACTGGGACACGCAGGTACAAGCAGATCAATTCCAGGGGTCGGTTTACTCGGCCTCTTTAATGCTGGCGACCCCGTTAGCGTGAGGAGCACAACCTGAGGCCCCCACGGGGGCAGGGGATGCGGCGTCTCAGAGCCGATTACCGGTTCTGGTGTCCAAGGAACCAATGTGCATCAGAACACAACACATACATATTCATGAAGCAGCCATTCAACACAAGGATCCTAGCCAGCTGGAACTTTAGGGTGAAGGTGGGGGAGGGGGGACTAAACAACTAAACCCAGAGCCTAATTCAGCTTGCCCTGCTGATGTTCAAACACAGCATCCTGTTTGTGTAAGATAGCCTGCAGCTGGTCTGTTAAATATTTGAGCCAAGTGAAAAGCTAGAAGCCTGGGGCAGGGGTGGCGACTGCAGGTACTGTAGATCTGATGGAAGCTCACCCGCAGGGTTATGCTTGGGTCACATCGTGAGAACAATACAGTCACGGCGCCTGGATGTCTCTACTGAAGTATAGCATGATAGCTTACAATAGTAGCTTTATTTGTGGAGCACATTCCAGGCCACAGGCACAAAGAGCTTTGCTGTAGCACATTAAAACACAATAAACCACAGCATAGCTTGCTGTGCTGAAGCGGACTGTTTTCAGCCAGTTCTCCACAGTGGTCTGTGCTTCCACAGAAGACACAGCATCAGATTGTAACCGGACAGTTGGAAAGGGAGAAGGTGAGGCATTGAAGCTGAATGGGAAGGCAGGTGGGAGGGGCTAGCGTGGTGCTGCTGGTGAACACCAGCTTAGTGAGATAGTGGGGGGTGGGAAATTGCCAGTACAGAAGATAGTATAGAGGGGATAGGGAGGAGAGGCATGGCTTAGTAGGACTGTGGGAGGGGCAAGGCTTAGAGGAGTGAGGGGGAGAGGCCATTGAGGTCGTGCTGTGGAAAGGGGGAGGGGAAAGGGACGGAGACTCACAGGCATGTCAGGGCATGTTGAGTCACAGTGCTTATTCTGACACTGTGAATCCACCAGGCTGCGAAGACGTCTGCAGACAGGGAACTATTCACACATACAAACACATTCACACATGAACGTGGACACACACTCACATGCCAACAAACACCCGGTCGTGGTGTGTCATTTCCTCCCCAGACTCTGCGTCCGTGTCCTGATAAAGTAGGATTTCACAGCAAGGCAAATCTTAATCAGACTTAAATCCAAATCACACAGGAGAACAAAAGACAAACACAGATGACTATTTGGAGAACAAAACAAAAGGAATTCCACCTCACAATTTTTTTTTCATATTAAATCTGAGTGATTTTAAACATTTTAAATTGCCCACAAGCCCTTCTCGGTAGTGACGTCTCTCCCAACACTGACTGACAGGTACAACTCCTGGTTTCCTTGGATACCGTGCAGAATGGAACATAGCTTGTGCTTTTCTTGATGGTTCGGGCATATATTTCATTCTAATAGACTGAAGCTTGGGAATACCAATACAAATGTTTTTTTTTAAATATAAAACACTGCTGCATGCTATGCTGCAGTGTTATGACAATCAGTAAAATTATGGTGGACTAGAAGGAAAGTACATTTAATATGATCAAATGCGGGCCGTTTACTGAGGCAAATAATATGAAAGAAGGAACTCGATACGTGCTGACTGTAAAAATCCATAACATTAATTCACGCTCAGACTACACACATAGCATACATAAACACTTGTATGTTTCAAAAACACATTTTAGTGGTAAAGCTGCAGGTGTTTTGGAAGGGATGTGAAAATGAGGTGCTAATTTTCTCCAGCCATTAATGGTACCCGTTAATACAAGTGGAGGATCGTCCAGTGTACTGGACAAATTCTAACGCCAGACTCACACCAGGGGCGCAGCGCATGCGGAACAGACACTGTGTGGTGTTTGCTTCCCTTCGGCGTGTGGCGCGCACGCTAGTGGATCTCAGCTTTCATACTAGCCGTGCTCCTCGCCGGTATAGAAGCTGTGATCTACCAGCATGGGTCCCGAAATGACGCAGACGCCACAGACCGTCCACTCTGCTCCTGGTGTAAATCAGGCGTAAGTTTCATCTGGCCCTCTATTCATCCCTCCAGTTTAATGAATATAAACCCCAGGCTACTGTGTGGTATGTGCAAATGCAAAACGGTTGCATCACCCACCATTCAAAGGAAAGCATTTGCAATTCTTGAAAGGCACCATGTCATGAATTAATTGCTTACTGAATTGGGCATTAAGTTAAATAATGAATTAATTGTTAATTACTAAATTCATATTCATTAATTATGTAATTAATCAATTTGGGGTGGGAGGCTGACTATGACTCATGTTTCTCTTGGATAGGGTGAGGACTGAGAAAAGATAATGGTCTGGTAGATAAAACAGGTAAGTAAATGGATAAATGAATAAAAAACAAGGTTCTCAAGATGAATAGGATTCACCGTCAGTAAAGCTGAGAGGGAGCTGGGACTCCACCCCCAGCCCCCACCCGGGTTCCTGTTGTCATGGTGGCGTATTGGCTGTACACAGTGAACTTTGCAGCTGGCACGATCTTTACTCACGCTTCTGCACACCACCCCTCCCCCACATGTACCTGCATAGGGTGCAGCCCTCCCCCTCTCTACAGCAGCAGTTCTCAGCGCTCATTCCAGCAGCCCACGTGTCTGCTGTCTGCTGCTTTTCATTGTTTCTCAGCTATTGACTGATCAATTAAGGCTGCTGACTACACAGTTAACTCACCTCACAGGGATTACAGAGTCTGAACTGGTTACTGATTTTAACCCTTTAAGGTATAAGATCGCAAATATATGATTAGAATGTTCTTAACCGTTCTTAGAATGTTCTAATGTATCAGTCAGTACTGGTAACTGAAAGCAATGGAGTTCTAGTGACTAACACTGACTTATAATTTTGAAAACAAAAAAGAAAAAAGATTTCCAAAAAACCTACTGTGCAAAGGGTCAGGTAGAAAACCAGGCCTGCTGCCCACCATAATCAGGGTGGAGGACCCCCTCACTATCTCTACGGTTTAACTGGCACCCTCTCTGTATAGCCTAGTTTCTGTATAGTATTTCTACAACCACCCTATCTTTATAGCAGGGGTGTCAAACTGCCGCACTGGAGGGCACTGTGTCAGCACATTTTTATGGTTTCCTTTCAGTCAGCAGCCAAATTATGCCATGGAAACAAGGTGTGCATAGTCTTTAGCCAATCAATGACTTACATTAACTAACGGAACACACTGACAAACAGCAGACGCTTGTAGCTCTCCAGGATTCGAGATTGAGATCCCTACTCTACAGTACACCCGATCGGTGGATGCTCCTTATTGTATGGCTCATCCTTCCACATCCCTGGCAAAGAGGAGGTTAATGTTTTGATGTTTTTAAAGCAGCCTTATGTTTCCATGGAGATGGCGCATTGTGTGCGTGGTCCTTCGGGAGGCGGGTGAGGGCACTAGCAGGAACAGTTGGCACGACTGGAGTTCTGCGGGCCTGCAGTCTCTACGGTTCAGTTGACAAACCTGTTCCAGCTTTCCAAAAGCAGTTGGGGAGGAGTTGTGTTGGCACGGGAGTTCACATTTTATTGCAGCCTTTGTTTGGAGGACTTGTTTTAGGGCCGAACAGCTTTCAACAGGTGTCGCTTTAGAGGTGTCGCAAAGCTCTGTCTGGTCTGGGGATGTTGTTAGCAAGGTCTATGTCACTGTTGCTAATATAACTCCAGTGGAAGTGCTGTACCTATGTTCACTCGCATTGAAAGTCACTGTAGATTATTGTCTGCTAAATTAATGCAATGTTAGGGACTGTTTCTCAATTCAAAACAGACATGTGTTTGTTTGTTTTTTTTGACCTGCAGTAGTGTGTATACTCACACAGGGACCAACACTGGAAAAGCAGCTGCTTTCCTACGATAACAGCCCTTCAGGTGAATTGTGGGCTAGGCCAAAGACACAAACATATCTCTTCCCACCCGCCAAGCAATCCAGAGTCTGACCATCCACTCAACAGGTACCCTAAAATTATTAATCATAACCTGTAAATGAGCCATTCATACCCTAACATTACTATTCTAAGCCCTCTATTTTACTGATTAGACCCCTCAACTCCTGTTTTGCCTTTGAGTACCCAAAATTACAAACTGGTGGCTAAATCTTAAATAGACCTTTGAATAAGAAATAATTACAAAGACGAGACAAGGGGGAAAAAAGATAAACACGAGTTTGTTCAGTATGTGTGAGACAGACTGCATTTACATGCACACAATATTCTGGTTATTGCCATTATTCTGAAAAAGACAATATTCCAAATAAGCTGTTTGCATGGCTACTGAGAAATCAATGTTCCTTTAATGACCTCCTCTACTCATTTTCACTATACAGATTGATTTTCCTGCACAAGTTATCTCCAGAGTGCCTTTTTCACATTCCTCCACTGCAGATAGAAAGCTTCTCTGTACTTCCCTGAAATCTGAGTTGGAAAAGTGCAGTACAAGCAAAATTTGTGAGAAAATTCCAGGAGAGTGATGTGGTAAACTGAAACCTTAGCACACAGAAAGCTGACTAGTGACATTATTGTGACCGTTGGTGCATTGAACATGGCAGACTGCACAGTTTTAGGATGCAATCCGGTACTTGTTACCAAAGGAGCCCATTCTAAAACAAAAATGTGTGGAATTTGTTTATAAAATTTGCGTGGATGTACCGGACAGCATAAAGGGAATCTGTGTTTGTAGCTCACATTTTACAGATGACTGCTTCCAGAACCTCATGCAGAAGTGGATGGGTTTGGCGAAGAAACTGATTTTGAATCCGGATGCCGTGCCTACTATATATCCCCGGACCACTGCAGCAAGCGTTGCAAATTTGCATATTCAACGATTCTGGCATTCTAAATGAAGGTAAAGGTGTATAGATGCTACTATAATAAGCCATTTTCAGAACTTTATTGAACATTTTTGATGAAAAAACTCTATTAAATTATTATTCAATAAAAATAGTTTTTAAGGGTTTCGAATACATCTGGACATGCAGCCATTCATAGACTGATTAAACGTAAAGTGGCCATGTACATCCCTTATGCATTTGATTTAACTTTCTAAATTTTTAAAAGGATAATTTCTCCATCCATCCAAAATTTTTTTTTTTTGCAGGGCCTTCCACCCTACTAGCTGTCTGACTCATATTAATGCAATGGGTAGCCTAGTAACAGCAGCGCTGACCATAAACAACATCCGTATAATATCTGAATATGCCATATTCTGGGTATTTAATCAGAATATTCCATTTAAATGACCTATATTCAGGGTATTGTCTTATTCAGAGTAATATTGAAATATGAGTGTGCGTGTAAACGTACACACAGAAAGAAAGAGAGAAAGAGAAGGTTTCTGTGAAGCCGCAGTTCTTTCCCTTGCCTGCCTGTCTGGCTGGCCGGCTGGCAGTCCCTCAGTACACTCACTCAGGAAAGCGGAATTCTGGGAAGCCCTGTCCCCCCCTCCTCCTCCACCCAAACCGCAGGATTTCAGAGCCCTCGGATGACAGACCCAGGCCCAGGTTTCCATGGAAATTTTCCTCAACGGCGCGCGTCAAGACCTGCCTAAAATGCGGAAGGCAAACACGCCATCTGCTTTCCGTGATGGAAAGAGTACAGTAAACACCCTCTGGGCAAGCCATAAAAATACGACCTCTCTTTCCCTGACAGGAGAGGGACTTTTGAGAAGAGATGCTCAAAGGTGTATAAACAAAAAAAAAAGTGTTATAGCAGATGATCCTTAACATGATGCATTGCTTGACACCGCAAAAACTACATTTAACGCAGCTCAGGCTGCTGTCACATCTTGTGCTTTACCTGCAAAAATCCCTGAGGCATGAAAAAACCTTTTATTTTAATTTTAAAAACATTAGACCCCCCCCCCCCCACATTTATTTCCGTTTGATGCGCACCTGCACACAAGGACCAGATGCTTAACCCATGCAACGCAGTGACTGTGTCACACTTACAGTCCACACAGTAAGTCAGTCACAGAGCCAGCAGCAAGTGCATTTGTCTGTTAGACAGCTGTTATGGTGTGGACGCCTGGCCCGTTGTACAGATTAACTAGCGTCTCAGGACCTTGGCCTGTTTAAGCCTACCCTGCTCCTGGCGGAACAGTGTTCCGCCACTGTGGACTGACAGCATAGCTGAGGCCGAGGCCATGGCTCAAACCTGGAGCCCGGAGCTACAGACCTACAGACCTGGAGTTTGCTTAAACACAATGAGCCACCTGGGACAATAGCCTTTGGCTTTTAAAAAAACCCAGCTCAATGTCTAGAATATTCCATAAGCTTACAAAAATATACTTTCTGTAAAAGCACTACTTGCTGATAAATAGAAAACAGTGCTATAATTCATTCTGTCACTAGGGGGGAAAACATGCTCTGAGACCCAAGTTATGGTTTTAATCAAAACAACTAAAACTACATGTGAGAATCCTCCCATCTCCTTCTCACTCCCCCACCCCCAGTTAACACCCAGATGGGTAACCTGTGGGAACCAGTGGGAATTAAATGCTTCTTTAAGACTGTCCTTAATGAAAGTCTGTGACCCCCTGAATAAAATGTATTTTGGTTCCTGGTACGTTCTGCAGCACACGCTGCTTTTATATCTGACCCCTGGGGAGGCTCTGAGTCGGGGCAGGGGTCAGATATAATGATGGGAACGGGAGGCTTCATGACCCCATGAATAGGTTGTGCTACAACACTGTCAATCACTGGCTCACATGAACCAATTGGAACTATTTGCTCTCCGCATCCGAAAGGCCACGATTGGTTAAAATCAGTTGTTGATGATGTTTGATAGCTCCACTTGTTTTTGGGGCTTCTGTCTCCAGTCAGGCGGATGTGGTGCAGGCGGGCGGTTCCAGTGCAGTCGCGGCGTTTTCGCAGGAGGACACGTCCACTAGCGCCAGCTCCTGGATCTCCTGCAGGAGGGTGTACAGGTTGGGCGTGCGGGTCTGCCGGAACTCCCTCTCCTCCCGGGACAGTTTCGGGGCCGCGGCCCGCCCCTCGGCCTGCTTCTGCGACTCCTCCTCCGCCCAGCGCACCACCTCCTGCACCAGCTCAGCCCGGCCGTGCCCCGCCCCCTGCTCCGCCCCCTCGCTCTGCTTGGCCGGAGCCTGGTGCGGCCGGCTGCTGACGACCTCCAGCCACAAGCGGTCTGCATGGCACCGTGACGACTGCACAGAGATCCGCACCTGCGTGGATAACCCAGGTTTCCCATGACGACCACAGCCGTCAGAAGGTTCCAAGGAATCAAAAATAATTACGATGATATATACTTATATGCCATGGGTAAATACTCAATTCTGACTGGTTGACAGCTGTGCATTATATTTGTGTAAAGACATGGTAATCTGGGTTTGCCTCATTACTGTTCTCAATCACTAAGGGAAAGCTTTCAAATTCTCGGCTTGGAAAAACCGAAATAAAAGGAAATGTAGCCATAGCAACAGATTATAAGAGTTGATTCACAAAACCAATAAAGTTATATATGTGGATTTTTATCCAGAGGAAATCTTAGCTCCTACACATCTAGCAAAGCATTTTGTGATTGGGTGCAGTATTTATTATATTTTGGAAATATGAACGTAGACTAGTGTAGTTATGTGGATCAGTGTAAATGACACAGCTGACCGTCTGCTCACGATACCAGTAGCTAAAGGCATCATACCAATAGTTAATGCATACTTTGTCTTTCATTGTTAAATGTCTTTTCTCTTATTTTATGTTTTTGATAGATGATAGTAATAGACACATCTGTAAAATCCAAACTCTAGTGCCATCTACTGTTACCAGAGGAATTATAATTAGCTAAGTGGCGGATATGTACATAATAGTTTTAGTTATTTAATTTAAAAAGTTTTTAATATTTTATTTTAAAATTTTTTGTATGCATTTTAGTTGTAGCCATGGTATACACACATGAATAATGTATGTTCCATTATATTATTTATAACAGGAGCACAAAGTAAATGCAGCGTTTGCTCAAATGAGCTGCTGCTGTTACCTTAGTAAGAGCCCAGGCAGTTGAGTCCTGCAGGTAATTGAATTCCGACTGCGTGTGTGTATGTGTGCATGTGTGTGTGTGTGTGTGTGTGTGTGTGTGTGCTGTACTCACAGTAATGTGGTGAAGCAGGCAGGTGTGTGTATGTGCTGTACTAACATTAATGTGGTGAAACAGGCAGAAGGTGTGTGTGTGTGCTGTACTCAGTAATGTGCTGAAACAGGCAGAAGGTGTGTGTGTGTGTGTGTGTGCTGTACTCACAGTAATGTGCTGAAACAGGCAGAAGGTATGTGTGTGTGTGTGCGCGCGTGTGTTTGTGTGTGTGTGTGTGTGTGTGTGTGTGTGCTGTACTCACAGTAATGTGCTGAAACAGGCAGAAGGTGTGTGTGTGTGTGCGTGTTTGTGTGTGTGTGTATGTGTGTGTGCTGTACTCACAGTAATGTGCTGAAACAGGCAGAAGGTATGTGTGTGTGTGCGTGTGTTTGTGTGTGTGTGTGTGTGTGTGTGTGTGTGTGTGTGCTGTACTCACAGTAATGTGCTGAAACAGGCAGAAGGTGTGTGTGTGTGTGCGTGTGTTTGTGTGTGTGTGTGTGTGTGTGTGTGTGTGTGTGTGCTGTACTCACAGTAATGTGCTGAAACAGGCAGAAGGTGTGTGTGCCGGCAGCAGTACTGCAGCTGATCCGGTCGGTGCGTCTCTGCAGTGATCCAGACTGCCACTCACAGCTCCCGTCCTGCTGCACACTGACCACCTGACCCTCCCTGTTCTTCAGGTACACCGGACCTTTCACCCCATACCTGCGAATACACACGCACACGTATTACACCGCGCCACACTGAGCAGCACTGTTTCTCTCATGCACACACATGACGTTGCATTTTATTTGGCAGATGCTTTTATCCAAAGCGACATACATTAAGTGGTTGCTTTACACAGTGCAACAGTGAACATGCACACACATACACAATGACCCCACACACACAAACATGCGCGCGAACACACACACACACACACACACACACACACAGCCTTGACCCACGACAATCACCCCCTCACAGACCTTGCCTCACAGCAACTGCAAGGTCATAACACTTCCCCACAACAAACAACGCTACAGGCTAACAACCCAGCTCCAAAACAACCAATCCCTCGTAACACATCGACCACGTGCTCATTGCCCCACCCCTACAGCAGCCACATCCTCATAACCCTGGGGCCAAACGGAAACTATACTTTCGCTTGTTTCCACAGCAAGTTTACTTCCTGTTTGACTGCAGTAAGCGGACACGTCGTGTCTATAATGACTAGATTCATTAACCCCGAGGCAGTTAGGCACAGGAGAGAGAGCGTGTCCTGAGGCGTACTGCGGGATGAAGACCAGCAGGCCGTTGGCGCGGACGGCGTAGACGACGGCGTTGGCCACACAGCGCTCATCCCTGTCGGGGTCCTTGTCCTTGAAGTACAGGCACTGGAAGAGCTCCGTGGACTGCTTCTGAGCCTGCTGTGCTGCCTGTAGACACACACAAATTTTGATTATGTTTTGTCTCAAGAAAAATACATACAATAAAATAAAACACAAACGAACATTGTCGTGAGCTGTCCAGGAGTTACATTCATTACAATCATTATTGCCGTCAAATAACATGTTCATTGTCGGTGTCTTCCTGATGCATAAGAAATATGTGGACCACTTGGCCCATCCTTTCCTAAAAAAGTCCTCAGAAAGGTAATTCAGAATAGCTAACATGCATAAATGTTTGGATGCGTGACCTGAAAAAGTACATTTATTTATTCGTATAAACATAGACAGACACACATACACACACTGGTAGCATTGTGGTGTAAAGGCTGGGTGAACAGGCTTGTAACTCTGGGGTTGCAGGTTCAGTCCTGAAGTGGGGTACAGTCATTGTGCCCTTGCTTCAGTAAATATCCAGCAGTATAAATTAATTCCATCTACATGCACGAGCAGAACAGGTTTCTCAAGACAAAACCTTCTGCCAGAAGCTCCTGTCCATTACTTACATGCATGACCTCACTCATCACATTACAGAACAACATGCACGACATTGTCAGTTTAAGTACCCTGCTCAATGGCTCAGCAGAGTGGCAGTGTCACATACACAATTCAAACCCGGAACTTTCCAGTCATTAGTCTGACCCCCTAATCGCAAAGCCAAACTACCATCCAGTAAGGAGAGCCTTGGAGAGGGATTCAGCCAACTGCTACTAATCACTATGTGATTAGAGCACAACTGCAGCTCACACAGGTCAGGATGGTTACCCTGGTTACCGCCGGCCCTCTCGCCAGTCCACTCACCCTGTTCTTGTCGTTGATATGGTGTGCGAGTGCCTCCAGCTCCTTGTTATTGGCTGGGGGCTCCTTTGGCTCCACCCCTTTCTCCTTCTCGATGGCGGCAGTGAGCAGGCGGTGCACGATGACGTCCGCGTAGCGACGGATCGGGGAGGTGAAGTGGGTGTATCTGTCGAGAGCCAGACCTGAGCGACACGCACACACACACACACAGACGCGCACGCAAACACAGAATCACGCAAGAAAAACGCAAGCACACACACATGGACATAGACACAAACCCACATATATACACAGAGAAACACAGACACACAAGAGAAACCAGGGTTAGAGCTTCAGGAATTCTAATTACTGCTCAGCCCACAGCCCTCGTTGTTAAGGGCAACCTTAATTGAAATTCACAGTTCTCTTTCATAAAGGCAGACTATCAAATATTCAGGATATTTTTAAGCGGTAAAAACATCATTTTTTACATATGAAAGACCAGGAGGGTTCGTGCTACACCCACTGCCCCCCTTTTGATTCTTTCTGTTTCCCTGGAGATCAGTGTACATTAATGGCTATGTGTAACATAGAGACAGCTCCTGCTGAAATCTGATTAATACTCCCTAAGTCAATGAAGTATACAACAATACATCTAAGATTAAAAAATGATTACTTACTCACAGCTACAACAGTGAAATTCCTATTAAACAGACACAATTTTTTGGAGGAAATTAATTTGTGAGTAATGTAACTTCTTAAAAGCAAGGCTAATGTTCGAGACAGGGAACAGGCTAAGTTGATAGCGATATCAGCAGTGAGATTAGCGGACTTGACAGCCGATGGCACGGAGCCAGTGGGATAGAAAGAGAGACAGGCCCATTTCATTTCCTGTGAAAGGAGAAAGTTAAATCGGAGATTAGACACGGGCAGGTTTCCACGACTCCTCCGGGACAGCGGGATGTCAGACAGCTGTCCACAACGATTTTCCATGACCTTTCTGCAGGAAAACATTTCAGGGGGATTTAGCTGGAGTGAGAGAAGAGTTTTACCCATATCTCGTTTATATATTTTGTTTTTCCTTCTTCCTTGGTGAAATATGAATGCAACATTATACACGTAAGCCTTAAACAGCATAAGAATTCTTAAAGCTAAAATGATTCAAAATAATTTTTTCTCAGCAACTTCTGGCTCAGTGCAGTGAAATTACAATTTCCCATAATGCTTGTCTTCCTTGCCTGCCCGCAAAAATATATAAAGCAGGTACTCTATCTGTTCCCTGCCTCATTTTAACAGACTGCAATGCCTGCTTTGTATATTCAAGTGAAAAAAAAAAAATGCAATGCAACAGATTGCCTTTTGTAATATTCAATCAGTTGCTGACATCATCATTGCAATTTAAAAGTCGCACTGAACCTAACACAGAAAATGTATAAAATGGAAGGCAAATGCATCTGAACACGCATATCTTCATAACTATCACCTGATTGGACTTCCCAAGCCACACACATTATAGCTGAACGAGATTAAGACTGCCTGGGAATGAAGTGTACAGTTTTTGGAAAGATGTAGTTTGTATTGTAATATTTGGGCTGGAATGAGCCTTTAAGAGTGTGACCTCCAGGGGGCGCCGCAGGGCAGTGCGTACCGTAGTGCTCGTACTGGTCCACAGGGAGCGCTCCGGTGGAGAAGTACAGGGCGTTGGACATGGCCTGCGTGGCCATCATTCTCAGCAGCCGGTTCACCAGCGGGTCCTCCAGGTCCACGGCCCGGTCCAGAGAATCCGCCAGAACCTTGTTGGACCTGCAGGACCAACACCAATTTGGGATCAGTGTGTGTGCACGTGCAGTATACGTGCATGTGTGTGAGAGAGAGAGTTTGTATTAACGCAGAAGTTTTTTATGCTTATACCTGTATCACTGACAGAGTTATGGAAAGTACATTCAATGCTATGTTTCAATGTAAATGCACTTTAAATACTGAGTTGCAAAAAGACCATGAGTCTTTTATAAATATGCAAATAATTATTATTATCATTAGTAGTAGTAGTACTAGTTGTTTTCTTACATTTGCTACTCCTCGTCATTGGGTAGACTTTCTATCTATGGTGACTTACTGAGCACTTAGGTTTACCTGCTACCCATTAGTACGGTTGGACATTTACTTTGAGATAAACAAATTTCAAGTAAAGCCCTTTGTTCAAGGGTACATTAGCATTTAATTGTGAATTGAGCCAGTGGTTACCAGCCCAGTTGCTTAACCTCCAACCTCCCCCAGCAAACACACACACCAATGCCACACACTACAGGTGCTATTTGCCCTCCCGTGCTGCAGAGGGCACTAGAGTACCGTGTGTCAATGCTAAATCCCAGGGCCTTGGCGCTGTCGATCAGCTGGCAGAAGAACTCCTGCCGAGGGGCGGGGTGGTGGCGTAGCAGGGCCTGGTGGGGGAAGCTCTCCTGGATCTTGCGCGCCACCCAGTGGTTGGCGTAGATCATGCACTCCGCCACGGTCTCGTGGACCTCCAGCGGCTGGCGGGGCACCAGGGCAGAGATGTTCCCATCAGCGTCCAACTGGGCCCGCACCTCCACGCCCTCCAGCTCCAGGGCCCCGCCCTCATCCCGCCGCGCCCGCAGGAGCCTGGCGACATGCGTCAGGAGCTGCAGGGCCTCCCGCAGCTCGTCCAGTCTCCGCCCCTTCTCGGCCGCGCCCAGGGCGGCCAGTTCTGAAGGCTCCGCCCCCTGGTCGCCGTTCAGCAGGCTCTGCGCCAGCTCGTAGTGCAGCTGGTATGAGGAGCGGATGAGCGTGCGGCCAAACCACACCTTCCGCACCGCCAGCGACCGTGCGTCCAGCCGCCACAGCACGCTCATGGCGTACCTGCACAAACACACACCAGGGTTAGCCAAGAAACAAATAACTATACACTACACTCACTCTGCACCTGCACAAACACACACCAGGGTTAGCCAGCAAACAAACAACTACACTCACTGTGTATCTGCACATACACACACACAAGGGTTAGTCAAGAAACAAACAACTATATACTACACTCACTCTGTACCTGCACAAACACACACCAGGGTTAGCCAAGGAACAAATAACTATATACTACACTCACTGTGCACCTGCACATACACACACCAGGGTTAGCCAGCAAACAAACAACTATACACTACACTCAGTGTGCACATGCACATACACACACCAGGGTTAGCCAAAAAACAAACAACTATATAAGATACACTCACTCTGTACCTGCACATACACGAACCAGGGTTAGCCAAAAAACAAGTATACACTACACTCACTGTGTAACTGCACATACACACACCAGGGTTAGCCAAGAAACAAACAACTATACACTACACTCACTCTGTACCTGCACATACACACACCATGGTTAGCCAAAAAACAACTATACACTACAATCACTGTGTACCTGCACATACACACACCAGGGTTAGTCAAAAAACAAGTATACACTACACTCACTGTGTACCTGCACATACACACACCAGGGTTAGCCAAGAAACAAACAACTATGCACTACACTCACTCTGTACCTGCACATACATGCACCAGAGTTAGCTAACAAACAACTATACACAACACACTCACTGTGTCCCTGCACAAACACACGACAGGGTTAGCCAGCAAACAAACAACTATACACTACACTCACTGTGTAGCTGCATGTACACATTGCATTAACCAACAAAAACTAGGGTTATTACGATATCGCCGATGATTGTCTATAGCTACAATATTTAAACTTGGCCACAATCTTTTTTATTTTAGTTCTGCTGCCTCGCAACAATGACTGTATGCTTTGCTTTTTTAATATTTGGTTATTGTTATTTGCTGTTTTTATTATTTGATTATTATTAGTTGCTCTGTTCTTAATATTTGGTTACTATTATTTGTATATTAGTTATTTAGTTTATTAACGGTGCCAATTATCTTATGTGCAATCTTACCCTTGATAATCAACAGAGAACAGAATCCTGTCATTTAGTGGCAAAGTAACGAGACTCACTTTCTCCTGACAGTGAAATTTACAAGGAAGTTCTTGTGTAGGCCTATTTGTGCTACTAGTACCACCGGAACAAGTGTTCAGCACTGCGGGAAACATCAACGCAAACATTGCTGAGTAACCTAAAACCAGAGAGGGTTAACGTGCTCGTTTTTGACCAGGGTTCAATCCCCGGCAGCGGTACTTTCGGCTTGGTCAGACGTTCCTACGAACACAATTGGCTGTGTTCGCGGGTGGGAAGCCGGTGAGGGTATGAGTCCTGATCATTGCATTAGCGACTCCTACTGGTTGGTCGGGGCGCCTGTTCAGCAGGGAGGGGATCTGGGGGAGATAGCGTGAACCTCCGCACGCGTTACACTCTCCCTGTGAAACTCCTCGCTGTCAGGTGAAAAGAAGCGGTTGGCGACTCCACATGTATCGGAGGAGGCGTGTGGTAGTCTACACCCTCCCCAGACCAACAGAGGATATGACATTGATTAGGACCGTGATTCACACGGGGAATTGGTATAATGACTAAATTGGGAGAAAAAATTGGAGAAAATGGCAAAAAAAAAAAACGTGCTCGTTTTTCTAACAACGCACAAAACAAGATGAAACACTGAAAATATCTAAATAATTAGCGTGGAGACCCTGGAGAAAATTCCAATTTGAGTGTAACTTAATTCGATTTGATTTTATTTTATGTTATTTAAATATCCTTGTTTCTTAAGCTCATACCTATTATGATGTTTATTAGGTTTTAATTTATTTAAGCTTATTTTAATGCCATTGTTATTTAAGAGGATTGTTTTAAATAAAAAAGTGCCTTATTTCACTTAGCTTCTGGTCACTGTGTGCAGTTGATCACACTGTAACTAACTAAAGTAAGCAGTGTTCAGGCTACTGCAATTCGAGATCAATGCTGCCACTGGGCCACACGTGGTAATTATCACGTTGTCATAAAATTATGTTACACTATAATAAAACAAGATAATAATGAATATCGCCATATTTCTTAAAGGCATATCAACTATATGAAAATGGGATAATGTGACAACCCTAATGTGCATACCCACACAGTTATGACACACTGGTAAATACAGCAGCACACCTGAGCTTCCATCACACACAACCTTGTTACTACGCCACTTATGACATTATCAGAAAATGGTTTCTGTTTATGTTTTCATTAAACAAATACCAACTGTAGCCACCCCCAGCCAGCAGGGGGCTCCACTCACCTGTCCACACCACCCAGCAGAGAGCACAGGTCAGCACTCAGCACTGGGGGCAGCATGTCGTAGCGCCGGTCAGCCAGGTAGTATGTGGTGGCCCTGAGAGACAAGACAAGCTTTACTGAAACCTGCGGATGTGCGTCTGCCTCTCTCCATCTTCTCTCTGCTCTCACTTCCGACTGTCCTTCAGATCTCTCCACATCTCCCATCCCTCCTTTCTACTCCTTCCTGCTTCTTTCTCCTTATTTCCCCTGCCCTCTGGTCTATCCCTTCTTTCTCTCTCTCTTCACATTCTGTCCTCCCTCTCTCCTTCCCTGCCCTCTTTCCCTTCTCCCTGCTCCCCTCTCGTGTACTTTTACATTTACACTTGAGAATTTAGCGGACGGTCTCATCCAAAGAGACTCACTAAGTGCACGCTGCACAAGAAGGTCAGGCAAAGAGCAGAGATGAAAGACTGAAGTAGCCAACTGAAGCAGCCATTATATAAAACTACAGCATAACTACTGTAGGTGCTGCAGTGGGTGCACCCATCCCTCCTATTTCCCTCCTTCTCTACCCTCCCCCCTCACCTGGACCGGGCCTCCAGGTCAGTCAGAGACCCCTCCCTGACAAAGTGAGTGACGTCGGCGATGTGCACGCCCAGCTCTAGCTCCTCCCCCCCGGGCAGCGCGCACACAGACAGCGTGTCATCAACGTCCTCGCAGCCTTTCGGGTCGATGCTGAACACCAGGTGGGTTTCTCTCAGGTCCCGCCTCGCCTCCACCTGCTCCGCCTCCACCTGCCAGGGGCTCTCCTCTGAATTCACCGGCATCTCCCGCAACTGCACACAGACACACACGAGCTCATAAATTCACATATACACATTAGAGCGCCAAATTCAATGGCATCTCCCAAAACTGTACAGGCAACACACACATTCGACACAATCCATCAACTGAGACATGGCCCTGGAATACACATGCACACACACGTTCACACACCTGTGCTTCGGAGAACGGCGCTACGTGGATGTTGTTCTCGGTGAGGATGGTCTGGATCTCGGTCTCCAGCTCCCCGGCCTTGCCCAGCACCCTCACAAAGTGTCCGTTTGGGTACAGAGACGTGCTCTCCCAGGAGTCCAGCCGCACGATGGCTCTGAGGCCCTGCGGGAGAGGGGACACAGACCACACACACAGGACACTTACTGCACACCTGCTAGACTGGACAGGGTTGGGGCACAGCTGTTCATCTGATGACTGTGTATGTGTGTGCGTTTGTGTGTGAGTATCTTCAGTGTAATCAGTGTGTAGTCTGTAGTGCATAATATCTACAGTGTGTACATTGAGTATACTGTAGTGTATAGTTTTTAGTATATTGTAGTATAGTGTACAGAGTACATAATGTAGTGTATAGAGTAAGTGCGTGTGTGTCTATGTGAGTGGACGTGTGTGTGTGCGCTGCGTGTTTGTGTGTGTCCGTGCGTGTATTGCGCGTGCTTGGGTGTGTGTGTGTGCGCATCTGTGTGTCACGTGTGCTTCTGTGCTTGTGTGTGTGTGTGTGTGTGTGTGTGTGTCACGTGTGCTTGTGTACGTGTGTGTGCTTCTGTGCTTGTGTATGTGTGTATGTGTCTGCGTACCTGCAAGGTCTCGGCCTGCTGGGTGCTGATGCGTATCCTGGGCAGGCGGTAGTCCCAGGGCGTGACCAGGATGCGCTGGGAGGCGTGGCTCTGAGACTGCACCTCCTCCCGCGGCGGAAACGTCACCACGTAGTCCCTCCAGTTGCGCTGCAGGACCCCCACCACCCTGCCTGGGGAGGGCGAGAGAGGGGGAGACGGGGAGGAGCGAGGGGTCTGCGGCTCTGGTGAATGCGCTCGCACTGATGCATGCGCGAGCTCTCTGTGCGGAAAAGGACGTTACCCTCTCTCTCTGATGATATGGGAAAGAAAATCTAAATCCCAGCCAGGGCAGGGCTCTACAGTGCTCCTGTTTTTAGGAACAATTGCTCCAGAAAAATTGATGTGCGCTAACAGAAAAAATAATTTGGGATCAACTGGGATGCATTAGCGTACCTACATTTCTCAACCTAGGAGCTCCTCGGAAAAATGTTAGCGAGATGCCCTGCAGTGCGGGCTACAGCTAAACTCACTGGCACCCTCTGCTGGTCATCATAAGTCTTTCCTGCTCTTCTTTCTCCTTATTCATCAGCGAGCACTACGCAGCCTTTAAAGAGATTCATACACCCCTCAAACTGTCGGTGCACTTTCACCAGCCTGTTGTCCGTAGCACTTAGCGTCAGGGCTTGTTAATAGCACATCCAGGCCGTGCCAGCGACGACTGTGGCCGGCAGCCCTATGCAACGAGCGACGGGTGAAGGGTGAATATAATAACACTGGATCATTGAAAAATCATAGCAAAGAGCAGAGTACTAGATTCAAAATGCACCTGACAGCCCCCACCTGCTAAGCAGCACGTACAGCTGCCTCAGTATTATAGCGGCGACGATGATGCTGGTAATGACTGCAATAATGACAATTATAATGATAACACCTGTAATGATGATGGTGGATGATGATGGTAAGCATTGTAATGATGATGATGGCACTGGTAGGTATGACAGCATTGGTAATGATAATGGTGATGATGATGATGATAGCAATGATTGTGACAATGATAATCATAATGATAACGGCTATGATTACGATTTTGTGTACGGTAACAAAGATTATGGTGATTAACACAGCAATGGCTGTGATAATGATAATTAATATAAGGGCAATGATGATGATGGTGACATGCATGACTTGGCCCTTTCACACCCTGCAGTGGCCCTCCATGCAGCAGTAATGACAGTGGTGATAGTCTAGCCGGTGGTGGTGATGATGACAATAACGGTATATATGGTGTTTATGATAATGGTATGTACGCCATATGGTGGTAATCATAATGATGATCATAATCATAATTTAAGGTATGATACCAGTGGTAATAATGATGATGATATGACTAATGGTATAGTCCAAGACAGGGGTGGCCAACCTTAACCGAAAAGGGCCTGTGTGGGTGCAGGTTTTCTTTTAGCCCAGATTCTTCTTATCAGAGTCTTGATTGAAGACAATGATTAGGTAATTAGCTGAATCAGTTGTCATAGTGCTGGGCTAAAACAAAAAACCCGCAGCCACACCGGCCCGTTCTGAATAAGACTGGGCACTCCTGGTATGAGAGTGTGAGTGGTGAGGGGTGAGGCTGGCAGGGGTCGTACCAGTGGGCATGGGCAGGCTCTGAGGCTCCTCCCCCGCCCGGTCCTCGGCCTCGCCCTCCGCTAGCGCCGTGTTGCGCCCGCGCCAGTCCCCCTTCGGCAGCAGCTCCACCGCCACCACGTCCCCGTGCACCGCCCGGTTCCGCAGCTTACTGCCGCACACCAGCACGTCGCTGTTCAGCTCTGAGGCCGCAGAGAGAGAGGTTAGAGGTCAGAGGTCAGCGGTCACACCAGCACGTCGCTGTTCAGCTCTGAGGCCACAGAGAGAGAGGTCAGAGGTCAGCGGTCACACCAGCACGTCGCTGTACCGCAAGGAGAGAGGTCAGAGGTCACACCAGCACGTCGCTGTTCAGCTCTGAGGCCGCAGGGACAGAGGGGTGAGAGGTCAGAGGTCAGCGGTCACACCAGCACGTCGCTGTTCAGCTCTGAGGCCACAGAGAGAGAGGTTAGAGGTCAGAGGTCAGCGGTCACACCAGCACGTCGCTGTTCAGCTCTGATACCGCAGGGACAGAGGGGTGAGAGGTCAGAGGTCACAACAGTATGTCTCTGTTCAGCTCTGAGACCACAGAGAGAGAGGTTAGAGGTCAGAGATCAGCGGTCACACCAGCGCGTCGCTGTTCAATTCTGAGGCCGCAGGGAGACAGGGGTGAGAGGTCAGAGGTCGGGGATCACACCAGCACGTCGCTGTACCGCAAGGAGAGAGGGGTGAGAGGTCAGAGGTCACACCAGAATGTCTCTGTTCAGCTCTGATACCGCAGGGACAGAGGGGTGAGAGGTCAGAGGTCAGGGGTCACACCAGCACGTCGCTGTACCACAAGGAGAGAGGGGTGAGAGATCAGAGGTCACACCAGAATGTCTCTCTTCAGCTCTGATACTGCAGGGACAGAGGGGTGAGAGGTGAGAGGTCAGGGGTCACACCAGCACATCTCTGTTCAGCTCAGAGACCAGAGAGAGAGAGGTTAGAGGTCAGAGATCAGCGGTCACACCAGTATTTTGCTGTTCAGCTCTGATACCGCATGGAGAGGTCAGGGCAGGGGTATCAGACTCCAGTCTAGGAGGGCCTCAGTGTTTGCAGGTTTTTGATGTTCAGTTCAAGTCATTGACAGGCTAACACATCCCCACACCTTGTTCTTACAGCTTTAATTGGCCGCTGATCGAAAGGAAACCGCAGACACCTGCAGAAACTACGGCCCTCCAGTGCCTGAGTTCGATACCCAGGGTGAGAGGGTCAGGGGTCGTGCACTGCTGCACAGGGTCAACCGGTGTTCACATCGTCCTGTAAGCTCACGCACCTGAACACTTGTTTGTAGAGCCCTCAACCCGAACAAAGGCTTCAAGCTGTGCCCTGTGCTTGTTCACACTCAGGGTGCCCTGAAACACAGGAGAGAGGGGGGGGGGGGGGGAGAGAGAGAGGGAAAGAGAAAAAAGAAAAAGATAGCGACAGAAAGACGCCATGAATTTCTACACTGTCGCCTGACGAAACTTCCAAATCTGCTGATTCAGCAATGCAGAATGGAAAAGCAGTCCAGAACACCCCGTACTTCACCGCTTCACTGCCCCCCCCCCCCCCCCAGCACACACTCACCTGGATGTAGCGGCCGGATTTGATCCCTGCCTCCAGCACCTCGGGGGGCAGGTGCTCGGTGTACTGACGCTCCTGCCCCTCGCTCTCCCGCTCATGCAGTGCCTGCGAGATGGAGCCGTGCAGCTCCTGCGCAGCCTGCAGGTCCGGCCAGAAACTCTGCAGGTACTCCTGCAGCCGGGACAGAGAGAGACACTGCGGTTATACAGGTACTGCTGCAGCTGGGACAGAGAGACTGCAGTTATATAGGTACTGCTGCAGCCGGGACACAGAGAGAGAGACTGCAGTTATATAGGTACTGCTGCAGTCAGGACACAGAGAGAGAGAGACTGCAGTTATTAAGGTACTCCTGCAGCCGGGACAGAGAGAGACACTGCGGTTATACAGGTACTGCTGCAGCTGGGACAGAGAGAGACACTGCGGTTATACAGGTACTGCTGCAGCCGGGACAGAGAGAGAGAGACTGCAGTTATACAAGTACTGCTGCAGTCAGGACACAGAGAGAGAGAGACTGCAGTTATATAGGTACTGCTGCAGCTGGGACAGAGAGAGAGAGACTGCAGTTATACAAGTACTGCTGCAGTCAGGACACAGAGAGAGAGAAACTGCAGTTATGAAGGTACTGCTGCAGCTGGGACAGAGAGAGACTGCAGTTATACAGGTACTGCTGCAGTCAGGACACAGAGAGAGAGAGAGACTGCAGTTATGAAGGTACTGCTGCAGCTGGGACAGAGAGAGAGAGACTGCAGTTATATAGGTACTGCTGCAGCTGGGACAGAGAGACTGCAGTTATACAGGTACTGCTGCAGTCAGGACACAGAGAGAGAGAGAGACTGCAGTTATGAAGGTACTGCTGCAGCTGGGACAGAGAGACTGCAGTTATACAGGTACTGCTGCAGCTGGGACAGAGAGACTGCAGTTATACAGGTACTGCTGCAGTCAGGACACAGAGAGAGAGAGAGACTGCAGTTATGAAGGTACTGCTGCAGCTGGGACAGAGAGAGAGAGAGACTGCAGTTATACAGGTACTGCTGCAGCTGGGACAGAGAGACTGCAGTTATACAGGTACTGCTGCAGCTGGGACAGAGAGACTGCAGTTATACAGGTACTGCTGCAGCTGGGACAGAGAGAGAGACTGCACCAAACTTCACGGTAAATATAGCACAGCACATGCTATTATATACCATTATGAATTCATACTCCTGAACTGTGCTACCAGTTCAGGAGGTGCTCCTTGTTCTGTGCAAAGCATGTGGGTGGAGATGACATAGGTGAATGGGGAACCGGGATGGAGGTGATGGATGGATGGTGTATTGACAGAGGAGGGGTGGAGGTGATGTAGGTGGGGTTGATGGATGGTGTATTTGGGTGGAGGTTATGTAGGTGGGGTAGATGGTGTACCTGGGCGGAGGTTATGTAGGCAAGGTAGATAAATGGTGTACCTGGGTAAAGGTGATGTAGGAGGAATATGTGGATGGTGTAGGTGGGTGGAGGTGATGTAGGTGGCACAGGTGGATGGTATACCTGGGTAAAGGTGATGTAGGTGGAGGAGGTGGATGGTGTACCTGGGTGGAGGTGATGTAGGTGGCATAGGTGGATAGTGTAGGTGGGTGGATGTGATGTAGGTGGCATAGGTGGATGGTGTACATGGGTAGAGGTGATGTAGGTTGAGGAGGTGGGTGGTGTACCTGGGTGGAGATGACGTAGACCCCTGAGTTCAGGCTGCTGTACTCGCTCACAGCTGCAGAATCCTCCGTAATCATCACGACTGGCTTCAGCCCCGCCAGGTGATCAAAGTACCACACGGCTGCATTATACACACACCTGCAACAAACACACATGCGCATCACACACTGCAACAAACACACACACGCATCACACACCTGCAACAAACACACACACACACGCATCACACACCTGCAACAAACACACACACACACGCATCACACACCTGCAACAAACACACACACATGCATCACACACCTGCAACAAACACACACACGCATCACAGACCTGCAACAAACACACACGCGCATCACACACCTGCAACAAACACACACACGCATCACACATCTGCAACAAACACACACACACACGCATCACACACCTGCAACAAACACACACGCGCATCACACACCAGCAACAAACACACACACATGCATCACACACCAGCAAAAAAAAACACACAAACGCATCACACACCTGCAACAAACACACACACGTATCACACACCTGCAACAAACACACACACACACGCATCACACACCTGCAACAAACACACAGACACATCGGCAACAAACACACACGCATCACACACCTGCAGAAAACACACACATGCATCACACACCTGCAACAAACACACACACGTGCATCACACACCTGCAACAAACACACACACGCATCACAGACCTGCAACAAACACACACGCGCATCACACACCTGCAACAAACACACACACGCATCACACATCTGCAACAAACACACACACACACGCATCACACACCTGCAACAAACACACACGCGCATCACACACCAGCAACAAACACACACACATGCATCACACACCAGCAAAAAAAAACACACAAACGCATCACACACCTGCAACAAACACACACACGTATCACACACCTGCAACAAACACACACACACACGCATCACACACCTGCAACAAACACACAGACACATCGGCAACAAACACACACGCATCACACACCTGCAGAAAACACACATATGCATCACACACCTGCAACAAACACACACACGTGCATCACACACCTGCAACAAACACACACACGCATCACACACCTGCAACAAACATACACACGTGCATCACACACCTGCAACAAACACACACACACACATCACACACCTGGAACAAACACACACACATCACACACCTGCAACTAACACACACACTTATCACACACCTGCAACAAACACACACGTGCATCACACACCTGCAACAAACACACACAAGCATCACACATCTACAACAAACACACACATGCATCACACACCTGCAACAAACACACACACATGCATCACACACCTGCAACAAACACACACATGTGCGTCACACACCTGCAACAAACACACACACACGCATCACACACCTGCAACAAACACACACACGTGCATCACACACCTGCAACAAACACACACACACATCACACACCTGCAACAAACACACACACGCATCACACACCTGCAACAAACACACACACGCATCACACACCTGCAACAAACACACACACACACATCGGCAACAAACACACACACGCATCACACACCTGCAGCAAACACACACATGCATTACACACCTGCAACAAACACACACATGCATCAGATACCCGCAATATATATATGTATATATATACAGTATATATATACACACATATACTTGAAACACCTACAACATCTACATCTAAACACTGTAACTACATACAAGCATGTACACACACCCGTACACCATACACCTACAACAACATACATGCTGTTTTGGAGTTATGTGAAGTGCATTTCCTTGCTGTAGACCACAAACCCCAAACCCCCGATTGTCCAATAACAGCCACTGTAAAGCTGGCAGGTCATCAGAAACTAACGTAATTATCAAAAATATCCTTCAACGTGCAAAAAAAACAAAATCAAAATAAAACTGCAATGATATTTTAAAAGAAATCTAACTACCTAAAAACTGTGAAACATTCTTTTAAAATAAACACTTGCCAAAACACACCAAGAACCTTCAGGCATTGTGGCGCTCAAGGATTAGAATTTGAGATCTCTGATATCAACAGTACACACATTCAACTGAACACACAGCGGGGGAGAAAGACACACAGCAGGGGGGAAAGACACACAGCTGGTGTGTATTCAGGATAGGGACGCACGGAGCAGAGGAAGACACAATCACCTAGTCTGCATTCAAAAATCAGACCCAACAGAGAGAGACAGACACATTCACATTCATTCTGCTCTGAACACATAGGCACAGCAGGTGCAGACTCTCTCTCCTGGTCCACATTCAGGATACGCACTCACTCACCTGGTCTGCCACTTGTCCTGGGCCTCGCCCTTCTCTCTGGGGCAGTAGGCGTATCGCTGGAACTCGTTGCAGAAGAGCACACACTCGTGCCGAGGGTCCTTCAGCAGACTGCGCAGCCGGTTATACTGTCTGTGTGCACACAAATCACATCAAATGCTGATGTGAGTCAGTGCCCGTATCACACAGACACACAGAGTCAGGGCCCGTATCACACAGACACACGCACACACAGAGTCAGTGCCCGTATCACAGACACACGCACACACAGAGTCAGTGCCCGTATCACACAGACACACACACACACAGAGTCAGTGCCCGTGTCACACAGACATATGCACACGCTCACACACACACGGATAGTGCCTGTGTCACACAGACACACACAGAGACAGTGCTCGTATCACACGGACACACACACACACATGCAGTCATTGCCCATATCACACAGACACACCCACACATGGTCAGTGCCTGTGTCACACAGACACACACACAGTCAGTGCCCGTATACACACACACACACACAGTCAGTGCCCATATCACACAGACACACCCACACATGGTCAGATCTCACAGACACACTGTCAGTGCACCAACACAGATGTGCTAAACTTTTCGGGCTGGGGAGGACAAGGACCGATACATTTTGCTATTGCATGCCAACTTCTGCTCTTAATTAAGTGAACGCAATCATTTTTGACAAATTCATTACCAACACATACAGCTGCAGATTGCACCTGTATCCCTGGTGAAAATGTTTTATTCTAGTTCAACACAGCGATGGACCAACAGAATAATTTGGTTGGCACTAAAAAAGGCATACACACCAGTCCTCCAGGTATGGAGTTACGCACACCTGCCTTATGGGGACTCTTAAAGAACAAAAAAGATTTACACAACTAAAGTACATATGACACACGGCAACAGCGTCCATCCGTCACCTTAACGACAAGTGCTTTGTAAGAAAAAAAGAAAGAAAAAAGACGCTCCAAACCGCACAGCAGGAAAGGAGGAAAAAAAAGGCATCCCTTACTCAGCGATTTCTCCCAGGATCCCCCTGTGCGTGATGCAGAGAATGAGGTGCGGTAATTACCACCAGAGAGAGAGAGCAGTCAGCGAGCTCCGTCTCAGACACCCCCCCGGTTTACCCAAACGAAGCCCCCAATCACATTAACGATGCCACAATGTCCGTGTAAGCAGAAAATATATAAAAAATTTATTTAAATAAATAAAAATCCCCAGACAAGCCGGAGTACACCTCCTGCAGTGCTGGGACTCACACTTACGCAGTTCATCATGTTTGTCTGGATTAATATTTATGGAATAATTCATAACGTATAATGAGGGAAGTGTGGGGGGGGGGGGGGGGGGGGGGGGAGGGTATCTCGGTTCTGTTGCTGAGCTGGAGAAGGGAGGGGTGACGGATAAAGGAATATTCAACAAAAGTTTCACCCCCCCTCTCTCTCATCAGATGGGACGCTCCCTGTTCTGCTTGATCAGCGGAACGCGTGTCGTAATGAGTCTCCGGCGGTCGACCGGCGAGGAAAGCGCGCTGCCCTCCCCTCTGACATGGGCCGGCCCCCCACAATACAGTCCGGAGCACAAACGGTCTGCTCCGCGCTGCAGAATGCTACTGATGGCACAGCCGCGTTCTGTGTGCCACTGGTGTAGCGGCTCCGCGCGGTGCTCTGCTAACTCCTGCCCTACCCAGCACCCCCCTTCCCCCTGCCATGATTCACCCCCTGACGGCTGCTGATGTCAATGACATCCTGACGCTTCTCAGTGTGATGGAAAAGCCTTTGCCAACCTCAAAATAAAATGGGCAGAACAATGTACTGTCTATTACTCAATCTGGAGAAACAATGAAGAGACTTCCCCCTCCATAGACTACTATATGTGGTTTATAGATCTGTTAGCTGCAGATAAGGCCTGAGAGATCCATACACATTTGGGCTGCAGCATGGTCATGGCGCTATTTTACCTTTACATTTACCCGATGTCTCTCATTGAGAGTGAATTACAGCAGGCGTACAAGAGGGTTTTAGGAGAAAGTAGTAGCAATTCTGAGCTCTCAGTATCACAATCAACGATGACTGTCATTATAAAAAAAAAACGAAATAATGTTAAACCTCACAGTAGGACAAGAGGGAGTTTGAATATGTAGTGCAATAAGTAGCAAAGTGTACTAAAGGACTCCTTGCCCGGACAGCCCAAAATAAGGAAAGCTGGAACACACAGAGCTCAGAACAAAAGACACAGGGGAGACTGACATTTCAACACCTATGACATCGCCCTCGGTGAAAAGTGCATTCGTTTTTAAATGTGGTGGTGCGGGTGGGGATTGGTCGGGGACTGATGAGAGATCTCCCGGGGAGCGTCTGGGAGCGGAGGTCTGTACCTGCGTCCGCGGCTGTGCTGCACTGCCTGACAAGCCGTCTGCGTGAACACGATCCCCCGCAGCTCCCTGAACTCCAGCACCTCCAGGAAGTCCCGAACAACCCCCGCGTCCGGCACGACGTAGTGCGTCAGATCCCCCGACAGAATCTTCCCTTCTGCGGAAAATACACAAAACTCATCAACATTACTCACCATTTCAACAGCAGTGCCGTGAAAATGTATTTGCACCCTTCCTGATTATTGCATATTTATCACGCTGAATGGTTTCAGATCTTCAGGCAAAATGCAATGTTAAACAGAGGCAAAGTGAGTTAACACAAAACATATTTTTAAAATGATTATTACATTTAGTTATCAATCAACCCCTTAGTTATCAATCAACCAATTAACCAAATTAAATTGATAATTGGATCTCTGTTCAATCTAATAGATCCCTAACCCTAACCTCACTCATATTGAACCATAGCATCAGAGTGAAGTAGCCACCACAAAGTTTGTACACACTATGCCACGATCAAAGGAAATTCTGGAAGAGATGATAAAAAAAGTTGTTGAAATAGGCCTATATCAGTCTAAAAATGGTTACAAAGCCATTTCTAAGGTTCTGGGACTCCAATAACCATTTTGGGTGTTCTATGAACAGACGAGTCAAAAGTGGATCTTATTAGACAACATGGGTTCCATTACGTCTGGCGCAAAGTAAATACAACATTTCACAGTAAGAACATCACACCAACAGTCAAACATGGTAGCGGTAGTGTGACGATGTGGGATGCTTTGCTGCCTCAGGACCTGGATGACTTGCCATTATTGAAGGGACCAAAATATTCTTTTTTTTTTTTTTTTGGGAGAGCGTAACGCGTGCGAAGGTTCACGCTATCTCCCCCAGATCCCCTCCCTGCTGGACAGGCGCCCCGACCAACCGGTAGGAGTCGTTAATGCAACGACGTTAATGCAACTCATACCCTCACCGGCTTCCCACCCGCGAACACTGCCAACTGTGTTCGTAGGAACGTCTGACCAAGCCGGAAGTACCGCTGCCGGGAATTGAACCCACATCTCTGCGGTGGTAGGCGAGTGCTTTTACCTCTGTACTACCCAGACAGCCCCTGAACCAAAATATTCTTAAGGAGAATGTCTGGTCATCTGTTTGTGAGCTGAGGCTGAAACGTATTTGGGTAATGCAGCAAGACACGGATTCAAAAACACAAAAGCAGGTCCACATCTGAATGGCTGAAAAGAAACAACATTAAAGTTCTGGAGTGGCCTAGTCAAAGTCCTAACTTGAACCCAATAGAGATGCTGTGGCATCTGATATCAAATTATAGGAAGCGTTTGGTAGCAGTTATTGCTGCTAAGGGTGGTGCAACCAGATAGGTTAAAGGGGGCAATTACTTTTTTCACATAGGTGATGGTGTTTGATTACTTTTTTCATTAAATAAGTGACATAATAATATAAAAAAATGTGTTTTGTGTTTACTCAGGTTCCCGCTGTCCAATATTACATTTTGTCTGAAGATCTGAAACCATTCAGTGCCACAAATAAGTCAACCTTTTTTAAAATAACGGGCAAACGAGAACATTAAAGAACATCTTTTTTATTGTAAAGGCATGTCCCATTGTTTGATTCCTTTTGGGTAAAACACGGCCACACCAGTTTCACTTATAGCATTTTGACTGAGTTTAGCGTTAGCTAGCTTGCGAACGGTACCTGCTGTCACTGAGTCGCCACAGTGAGTGTAATGTTAATGAAGGTGGCACCAAAATGAAGCACCGAAATCTGCACTGTGATTCGGTCTGGTAAGTACCGGTCATACGGGAACTGGTTCCATAGCGCTGCAGGGTTTCGGTACCCAACCCTATTCATGACTCAGATAGCAACATGACAACAAGGTAAGTCCTAAAACCTTGGATCACTATTGCAGGCTTCACCCAGCCAGGGGCTGGTTCTGCAGGGCTGCAACTGGGCACAACTGGAGTCATTTCACAACAATGTTGCACACAGCGATCAAGATGATCATGCATACAGACAGGCAAGATAAATGACAGGTAATAAGACTGGTCAATACATGTTTCGGAAAAGCCACAAAGGGGGAGACATACGGATTTCATGATGGCAGGTTTGTCCATTTTCTTGAAGTGAAAACGGTCAAATTGACCGCTGTGGCGTTTTTTGTCCATCTACTGACATTCATATAACAAGTAGGTCTATTGAATATACAATAACCCAGTGAAAACACTTATCGGAATTTTGACTTGTCTGGGTTTAATTAACTTACATGGTGAATAAATGTATATGCATTATTACAATCAGTTACACATAACACAGTACAAAAGGAAATGATACCTCAACAACAAAAATGTTTTCAATGCACAAAAATGCCAAGTTACTCATGCATTAAAAGCACCATATAAAAGTCATTATTTAAAATGAGCTAAATCTAGGCCTTGATATCAGTATCAATAAAATATGAGAAATACTGATATGAGGCCAAGTTACACCAAACAATATTAGCAAACTTAGCTCACACAAATTAAGCAATTCAGTGTTTCCTAAATTATTTAATGTAACCTGGCCCAGTGTTTTGTCATGTTACCATCTGAAGAGAATGTGGTCATTACAACTTGATTTGCCTCCTGGAACATTTAAATGAATGTTTTAAACAGGCGATGAAAAATTGTACTCCAGAAAGGACATGTTTCTACTTGATTATCAAGTTTTTGTATGTTTGCAGCTTAAAATAAGTGTCAATTATAAAACAGATATTTTCAGATAGATAGATAAATAGATAGACAGAATACTTTATTATCCCCACAGGGAACTTTCTGTAGCAGAATATGACATTCACACTTACAAACAGATAAATTATAAATGATAAAAATGACAAATATTTAGGCCTATTAAATAAATATTGAATCTTCCAAACCAGTCCAGACACGCTTGCCCCATTAATGCACTCTATGTTTGTGGGACTGACAGTTTAGCCAATAAGTAAAATAGGACCAAAAAAAAATAAAAAATACTTTTTGAACACTTTTCTGAACAAAATAATGTCAATAATACACAAAAATAACTGCATGCAGACAATTGTTAAAAACATATAATGTAGTCAATTATATAAAATTTTAAGTGTAATACAGCTGAATTGCAGATTATTTAGACTATACATCATTGCCATTTCACACTTTCATGTGACACAAACTTTTAACGACCACATTCTCTTAATTTGTTGTAATTTAGGCCTTATTTTCATACATTTAGCGGCAGGCCCAGATTTCGCAAGTTTTAGTGAACAATTTATAGACAGCGCTTTGTATGCGTGAGTAACCAGGCATTTTCTTACACTGATAACGTTTTTGTTTAGATTCATTTACAGTACACCAGACTTGATAATGACGTGCGTACAAAATGACCAGCTGTTTTCGATTACCTAGCTACCTGTAGGCTATAAGCTAGGGGAACACATCCTCTACAGACAATTGCATAGAAATAATAGGCGAAAAGATACCGAGGGTGACATATATTCAAATATTCAGAAGTAATCTAGTTCTCTCTCAACGTTCCTACTTTGTATGGATACCGAGTTAGCTGTCCAACTATACAGGCAGTTTAACTACATATTTTAACAATAGCTTCTAGAGTGCAATCAGAAAAAGTGGCTCACTGTTGTTGTTTTTTTTCTCTGTGACGTTAGCTGCTCATTACAGTATTATTTCATTAGGTTGCCAGAGTTAGCAAACTGTTTTCGTATGTATGCAAAATATAAACATTTAATTTACCGTTGGCGCAATCGGCTTGACAGAGAGCGCTGAAACATGGTATGTGTTCTCGCAAATAGTGCTCTCGCACTACCCGAACCTTCCGGCCACGCGAACTCTTGAGGTGCAGAATCTTTTCGGTCTTAATCATTTTCGTAGTTGTGCAAGATTATACGTAATAAAATCCCAGCAAATTCGTGAAATTATTTGCAATACAACCCATTCAACAAGTAAACATGACGGATGAACACACTTCCAGTGTTCCACCCCCTTGACCAGGAAGAACTGCAATGCTGCACAAACGCGGGCGCTGATTCTGTACGTCACAGGAAACCATTCATTTGCAAAATCCAAAACACTGATCAGTAGCCTACCATTGATCGTGTTTTATTTCTATCTTGACATATATGAGAAGAGTAGACCTCTGCCCACTGTACAGCAAGTGGTTTTATTTCGGTGTAGTTTTAAACGGCAACTATCGATCAAGGATAATCGTATCCTAACCAGAGCTAGGGGATGTGGGAAATTGAGTCCCTGTACTGAATCTGCTTCTTCAATTGGCAGTTTACATAGGTTACATTGAGGAACAGGCTACATTATTACTGATAAAATAGGCTACAGTTGTTATTAACGTTATTATTCAAATCTTTTGAAATAAATTACACAATGAATGAATGTGCAAATAGAATGCAAAACTGTAAAGACGCATAGTAAACGAAATCTAACATAACAAATGTAATCCTGCACATGTACAAAAAATGAAAAACAAACAAAAACGATTAATTAGGCTACTAGGTTTTCAGTTTTTAATACTTGGACATCATAGGCCAGATCACAATCGATCAGGTTCTCATTGAGGCAAAGTTGTAACAAAGTGAAGCAGGATGATCTGTTCAAGGATTTGTCCAGTAGGATATATCTAGGTTAATCTACTGGAGCTATTATTATTTTTGATTCTGAACTTGAAAACTGCAATATCACCATATCTGATGAAAACACAGAATAGTCTATATTTGTTGAAAACTCGTGATCTTTTTCCCCTTTTAGGTAGGCTAATGTAAATATTTTACTCTATTTTTTATTTGTACTGTTTCAAAGGAATACATTGACTTAGCCATAGGCTACACCATGTGATACTGCTACTGTTAATTTGGCAGAGGTCGTATTTACAAGAAGGATGTACATTTGCATAATAGCCCCACCAATATGACATTACATTATGAAATATTCGAGGAAGATAAACATTTACCCAAATCAATGCGATGTCTACTTCATGTAGCCTATAGTTGATTTTATTTTATGACAGCTATTTTATACCATACTTTAATATTTGCCATTTTTGTGTTGCTCTTTACGTCAGAAGTTTCAAGGTAGACTACCTTCATATTTTCCCAAAACAGATGCACAGATAGGCAGTGTTGGCTGTACAGGCTGTGTATACCGTCCCGTTTAATGTGACAGCATAAGCACGGACGCCTATGACGTCAAGCACGTTTAAAATGGGCCGCGCACCTGTCAGGCAGCAGAGAAGATGCAGAGGGAGTGAGATGAGGATGTAACTTAACGCTCGCGCGCTGTGGGGCAGTGCACATTTCAGCCGACAAAGAAAACATTTCTCGTTTTCAAACAAGGTTTTAAAATATCGCAATAATAAGTTGCACATACAGTAAATGCTAGGACCGGTGAAACGCCATTCGGTCAGTGGACGCTTCCCTTAAAATCTACATTGAAATTTCATTAGCCAGGAACATAGGCTACCGTAAACAACATCCATAGAAAAGGTACGTCAATTTTAATACATGTCTACGATATTCTGGTGTGAAATTATCTGTTTGACTTCCTTCGAAACCTGGCCGTTTTCCTGTCCTGAATAAGTTTGGCAGCTTTGTTAACAAGCGCGCCCAACGGTGATCGCTGAATGCGCTTGCTGACAAATCTGCCGGTCTTATCCGCTGTATACAATGCATCACGAGCCCCGAACGTTTAGGACACATGCAAACGAGAGATTGGTTTAGAGCTACTGTGGCTGCTGAATGCGACGAAGGCTTCTGTTTTGTGCTCGTATGCGATTTACTGATTGCGCGAAGTTGTCATTCTAGTAGTGTCTTTCAAGTCACTGGAAAAGTCAATAATTCTATATGTTCTACATTGGCGTATAGCATAGGCTATTGCTTTTCATCAAACGCTTACCAATGTTTAATGTTTTATTTTGTCTTCAAGCATTATTCTGCTTAATGTTCTAAATCAAGCGAGCCCAAAATCTAAACTCGTATCCACAAGAAAATAATTCTGTTTGATAAAACGAGTTTATTGATGGACAACTACACTGATCGGGTTCATGCGAAGTTAATCGACGTGATATTGGGAACCAGTGGAATAGACAAGCTAACTTACTTAATAGCCTATGTTACATTATTCATATTAACAAACTATGACGGATAAAAAGTAACTGCTGACGGAATTAATTAGCAATGATCATGTCACGTTTAACTCACGCATTAGTTGGTAGGCTAGCTTATTTATAGGCAGGTGTCAATAAGCAGTAAATTTAAATTACGAGTAAATATTCCTAAATTTTGGCTATCTTTCATTTCACGGTCACCTCTGTCTTAATTTGGTGGAAAATAAAGGCGAGAGCACAGATGTTTAAGCCTAATAAATGAGCGCATTTGTCCTCTCTGTCCTGAATTGATTATGTAAGTTGTTAATTAATTAGAAGTGGTTCCCCTGCATAGATCTAATGTCCTTCATTAACCGTAGAAAGGTCCGTGCATATCAAATCGTTTTGTCAATGAATACGGCATTGTTTATTTTAAAATTGTGTTATGTCACTGGCAGTGCCTACACTGTAAAATGTACAGTGCTAATTTAAAAATGCACTAACACGTTCTAACAGAGACAGTATGTACACTTAAATAGTTGATTTAACACTGAATATTTATTGTTTAGTCACAATTTGCTCTGATTGTGCACAACTGATGGCAGTGAGTGGTGTGCACATCCATTCTGAAACAATAAAAGCAAAACCGGTGACTTGTAACATTAACTGCAATCTTCATCATTATGGTGAAGATTGGGAATACTGCAAACTTCTTTTCCTGCCTGTCTACATCGATTGACATTAAACATTGACTGTATTATGGAAGTGTGCTGATTCTCTTATCCGAGAGGAATATTTTGATTTTCTCTGGAGATCAATCAAGTGCTTCCTGCTGCGCATTAATTGATACACGTCAGACCTTACACAGTTTTAATTGTAAGTTTCCCAATGTACAGGAACATATTTCCCAAGTGAAGTCATTAGGCTACTCAAGTCCGGAACAACGTTTAATCAAGACTAGCGAGTTCGCAAGTGGCCACATGACTAAGGTTTCAAACGAAGCCATGCCAAAGTAGAGCAGAAATTAGGTAGGACTAAAGTAGAGTAACTTCTCCATATAAGTATCTAATATCTCTGTCCACTTGCAGTAGGAGTTTGCTTGACCGATGTTGGCTGTTCACCATGGGAATGCAGCTGGCTCTTTCTTGCAAAGCAAAATTTGCAAACTTGACTGACTATTCAAGGCCAACAGCATCCCGTTGATCTGAAAACGATAGTAGTTTGTTGACGTTGATTGAATTGGACAGGAGGTTCACCGTTATCTCTGATAAGGTCAATGGCTGCCCTTCAAGACTCAGCCGATGGAGTGGGAAGGAACAGAATCACTATTGATCGTCCGCCCGTATTAGAAGTGTTTTTGTCTGCCAAGGTTTCGTATTGGTGAACGCGAGCTGCGCGGACTATTGAACCACTAGGTGGAGACATAGTGCACGCAACCAACATTTTTGTTAGGTGAAATATGCAAGGGCATAGATTACCGCGAGTCGGCAAAGTCTATTTTCATAAATTAGATATGTCATATTTTTGCTAGCGATTAAAAGCCAAACATAACAGCAAAAATTAGATTGGAAGAATCCGGGGCCTATCGTGATCCATAAAAGATCTTTAAAAATATTTTTTGTTACTTTTATTAAGTGGGATTTAATTATAATGAAAAGCACTGTGAAATTACATAAAATTAAAGAAATATATTTACTGCACTGTTTAGAAATGACTAAATGTGATTGAGGGAGAAAAACTGAGATGCGGAGGGGCTCAGCATTAGTGTGAATCATACACTGTTAGGGTGACAGAAATACAACATACGAACCAAATCTATTTTAATGCAGATGTTGTTTAAGCATGGAAAGTTATATGTATATACCATTCATTTAAGCTTCAAAAAAGGGTGATTATTCACTTGCTTGTTGATAAGTGACAATCAATTGATCTGTTTGCGATTTCCCTTTTACTCATGGTTTACTTTCTTCTTGGAATAAATATAGTTTTTATTACCATTCATTATGTTTTTGGTGCATAATTTCCGCATATGCTTTGGCAACAAGTGTATTCTTATCATGCTAATAAAACCAGCAGATTTGAATTGACAAGGACCAGTGGCAGAGATGTTGAGACACCTGCTCATTAGTTTGCATGGTGGGTGTTCGGAGATCTGTCATGTCAGGGGTGGGCTTATGCATTATTATCCCTCCTAGATTTACTGTTGGTCCCATATCCTTTAAACTCAATCAATCAATCAACCAATTAATCAATCAATAAAAAAATCAATCAATCCTTGTTAAGTATAAGGGCAATTACAAACAAACTGTAACACAATACTTCACAATATGCCTGGAGACTTACAGTAGTTTTCAGGCAGCGTTTTAAGAATATCATGACTCAGTTAGGGTACAGATATGGATTATAGGGGACAAGCCTTAGGTGAGAAGTTAAAGGGGTCACTTTTGAGTCTTCATTTAAAGACAGATTTTTTCCCCCCCTTTTTCCTAATACCTGTCAATCCACCTTGGTGTCTCGGGCAGACAGCGTACTGGTGATTGTGTGTGTGTGTACTGCTCCACATGTAGGGGACACAGAGAGGTGCGTGGCGTTTCACAGTTAAACAAAATGGTGGGAGCCATGCCTCTCCCAACCGGTGGCCCTGTCCCAAACAAAGAAGGCTGGACTGTCCCATTGGCTCTCTGGCAATTGGTACACATCTATTTAAACTCTGCGTACAATCCCCTTGAATCCACAGTGAAGACAGAAGGTGGAATGAGGTAATCGAGCCCCCCCGGAGAATTCTCTGAGGAGTTCCTTACCCCCTGGGTGAATCAATCTGCTTTGCTAATTGCTTGTTTGTAAGGGTTTTTACATTAGTCTGTAGGGGCTTCATTAAGATCAGAGTTGTGTGCTTGGCCTGTTGTCTATGTTCGTGACAGGTGGGAGGAGCCCACCCGCAGTATAATTGAAACACTGAAAGGTGTGACCATGTAAGCTTACCTGTCCTGCCACGCCAGAATGAACACCTACTGCAGGTACCACATAGTGCACTGCTCTGTTCCAGCAACACTCCAACTGTAGCTGGTCTACAAACAGCAGGCCCGCTATGGATAGGTTGATAACCTATTAATCTCAGTGGGTAAATTGGTTTGTTTGTGCATGTTGGTACATCTGAGAAACCACGGAAATGATGTACAGCAGAGATGTCCCGTACAGAGGTGTTTACTCTGGTTTTACGTTCGACAGTGACATATCTCACAGAAGCAACACAGGTTTAACCTAACTTCAGAGCATAAAATCCATATTTTTGCATATAGTGTTTTAGAACATATTAGCACTTTCACATCATGTAATTATATGCACGATACAGCCTAATGTGTGGTAAAAATGGCTTGCACTTAAGATTATACAGTAGGTACTACATGCATTAACTAGCATTAGTTTCTAATGCCTGTGACAATAATTCGTGTTTTAATAGATAGTGTGTATTTAATGAGTCAAGCATATATTGTAATGCTTTCCCGTATTTATATTTTAGATCATATTTGGCAGTTTACATTATACTGACATTCCGTAAAATGTTTTTGCCAGTTGTTGTTTAAATAAAATCTTTAATGTTTTGGCACTCGTTTTGTTTTCGAACAGCTGTCATTCTAGCTGAGACACTTTGTCATGTTTAGTTGTTTTCTCTATAACGAGATGGATGACTGGTGAGGTTTTACGCACTGTACTCTTTGCGGGACCAGAGGAACGGGCCCATTTCCTGTGTATTCGTGGAGAGTCGTTAGCTGCATTATAGCAATCTGTCACGGAGGCAGTTGCCATAACCGCGCTCGGGCAATAGAGTAATGCAGCCTTTGTTTGCAATATGAGAACCGAGGCTTTTAAGCTGATTAAACGGCTTTCTCTTTTAAAAGAGCTACATTATTCAGCTCTCATTTTAGTTTTCAAAATAATATAATGGCATATTCCCTCAAGACAGTCCCTTAAATCAACGCTACCATACAAAATATGTTTGCATGTTTGAATATGCTGAACACGCTGCTGGGGCTGTTACGTTTTTTAGTGTTCGCTGTGTGTCAAGTGAGTGCTCTCTGTCAAACGGGTACCTGCTATATGGTAATGGTGTGGTCTAAATAATTTATGTAGATTCCTGAAGATTTCGCTCTTTAACGTCTATATTACCTTTATTTAGAAATATGAATTAGATAACAGTTGAGACGTGAGATTTAATTCCCATTGATTACAGCATGCACTGCATCAGATTTATCATTTAGCTACTGTAAGGGCACACTGTCACAGAACTCACGTGAATTATGGATGGATTGCTTAAGCTATACCCTCTCGTGTATAATTCTATCCCGTTCACTTTTTAATGAGATTTGAAGCTCTTGCTTTTCTTCTTAGATGAAATATTAACCTACCCTGTTGTGCTGGTACATGTAAGTGTGTGTGTGTGTGTGTGTGTGTGTATGTGTGTGTGATGGCAGGGTGTGGATGTCTTTAAAATTTACCAGCGGTGATTAGAACAGCGGAACGTGAATTTTTCATGTTCAGTCTATAGTGGAGATGTTTTGAAGCATCATAAATCACATGCTTTGTAACCACGGATCCACTCCTCTGTCATCCATGGCTGTTTTTGTGCCACCTTTGCTGGATTTAGTTGCAGTTAATCCCGCAAACACTCACAGTGAGACATGTCCCATTGATTGAGATTTTGTAGAAATGTTTTAATATTTTAATTATCATTTCATCATTTAATCAAATAAGTGGCATAATGAACTCTCTCTGCACTGAAGGTTGAAGATTGCTTTAGTCGAGTTGTGCTTCCATTTCATAAACACTACTGAGATGGCTGAGTCAGTCTACCTCCAGAAGAGAATGTTAAGAAACTACTACATACATTTTTTCCCCTCAATCTCAGTTTGCCAAGCTCAAAATTTGTTCAATGAAATATAAAGTAGCACTTTAAATTATTTATTGAGTTATAGGGACAATCTTGGACCGTTTTAAGGCCAAATTTAATGAGCTAAACCTAGCTAAAATTTTCCACAAGGAATTATATCGACTTGGCGTAGCTGAATCAACATTTTGACAAAGATCTATGTAATATTTCAATTGTTTTCAAACTTATATAAAAAGTATTGATTTATTTAGGCCAAACCGCAATGTAATTGAATCTTCCCCTCCCACGCAAGTTTAAAAAAAATCAAAATATGGAAATGTAGGCCTAGCCCTATCTGTTTGGACTCCTGCAACTCTGTTCTATAAGAATAAATAGAGTAGAAATGTGCGTTGTTGTGCATTGTCTTTGCTCAATATCTCCCTCAAGCCTAATCGTAACAGCACTTTTTGTTTGTAGGTTAAGCCACTGTGTGAATGTCTGATGTTTCCAGTCTAGTAAACCTTTGCAGCTGGAAATGCTTACATTCATTTGGATCAATACATTTGATCATTTTTTGTTTAATCAATGACAGCTTGTTGAAGAGGACAGATATATGAATCTCTGGAGGACAGAATGTAATATGCCTGGAATGTTCCAGTTAGGTTGGAAAAGTATAACTATGCATTTCAAGTCTTACAGTATCTAGAATGATCATCTCTATACTAGTTCTATATATTTCTGTACTCATTTGGTTAATGTCTGAGGATCCCGGAAACCATGTTTAGGATATGACTAAAAAAAAAGAATTTTTGCAATAATGCAGGATGTAGTTATATTTTTTGAAGAATGAAAAAACAGTTTTTGTCTGAATTCAGTGTTTTTAACAAGAATAAAAAAGCTCTTCTGTCAGAGTTTCGATAGCGTGATTATATTGAATATTTAATGTACAAATAATGCAATCTCAGTGGTTATATTTAATAACCAGAACCTTAAGATTAACAGGTTAACACATTTATAAAATAATAACAACATTGACATCATTACTGACAATAACAGAAGGAGAAAATCACACTACAATTGGTACAAGATTATCTGGGCTGTTTTTGCAAATATGCTTTTAATGGAAGTAAAGGTAACCAATGTTAAAGGAAGTAAAAAAAGAACACAATGATATAAAATGGTAAAGGAGTCCATTAAGGCCAAGAGCCCCAAGCCCCAAGCCTATACACTTTATTTACAGAAGCACAAAGGAAGGAGCATAAAAGACTCTTAAGTGATGCATTCCGGCACTGGAATGGAAGGACAGGGCGAACCCATAAAGCACGCATTCGCGCACTCGCATGCGCACGCACACACACGCATGTGCGCACGAACATCGCATTTACATTTTAGGCGTTTGGCCGAGGCCCTTATCCAGAGAAACGCAGCCTGCATTCTTTACATACAATCCATTTAAACAGCTGGATATTTACTGAAGCAATTCAGGTTAAATGCCGCGCTCAAGGGTATAACAGCAGGGCCCCACCTGGGAATCAACCTTATGAACCTCGGAGTTACAAGCTCAGTTCCCTAACCAGCATGCTACACTGCAGCCCCTTGCGTGTGCACATGCATGCAGTACATTACACACACATGCAAGCGTATGTGCATGTGTATATACATACTTTATATATATATATATATATATATACACACACACACACACACACACACAGACACACACACACACACTCAGACATAAAGCACACATACAATCACACGTACATACAGTACAGTACACTAAACATATTATATATACTTATGTGCATGTTTTTATTTTTTGTCCTGCCAAGCAGTGCTAACATAGCTGGGCAGACAAGTCAGGGAGGGGCTTTTAGTGCCTGGCGATGGTTGGGGACACCCACCCCCATTGAAGAGGAAGAGCTGGTGTTTTTGTGTTTGGTCACAGAGGCATGAAATACGGCCCTGTTATGCCACCGCTGCCCTTAAAAGGGTACCTGCCGGCGACCCAATTACTGCTGGGGAATTCTCCTCACAGAGTAATGAATCCTAACTGCCCACTGGACGGACTCTAACAGCCCCTGCCTCTAGAGGAACTTCCCTTTCTGTTTCGCAGTGGAAAACCTCACTAGGGAAAGGGAGCCACCGGCTGTTAAGACACTAGAGCCAGCTGCTGGTTGGAAAGCGAAATTCTTAACGAAGGCACTGGCTGCATGCATGATCTTCCTCTCTCACATGCGCACACACCCGCACAAACACATACATATGCATGCCTGCGTACACGAGCATGTGCTTGTGCAGACGTGTGAATGTGAATGTCACATGCGAAAACACGCACAGTGAAATGAACATGGGCAGGGCCGGCCCTAGGATTTTGGCGGCCCTAAACAATTCTGTCGGATGCGTTGGATCTCGTGCCCCCCCCCCCCCCCCGCCATGGTCGTGTGCCCCCCCCCCCCCCCCCCCCCGGCGGTTGTGGCCCTAAACAACCGCATAGAGCGTTTATGCCACAGGCCGGCCCTGAACATGGACACACACACACACGTATACACGAAAACATGCACATGCGTGCACATAAACAAATGAGCTCACAGCTCAACGGCGGGGAATGAAACACCATCAAAGCAAAACTGCTCCAAACATAATCGAAGATTATGATGCATTATGTAGAGAGAATACAGCCCTTTTACAGCTTTCACAAAATGGACAACCCAGACATTTGTTTATATTTGTTATATTTTTACCTACATAATTCCTTTATACAGCTGAGTATTTCTGGAAGCACCTGCTTTCATGATATTTATTCACCCTATTCATTTGTACCAAATGGGATGTAGTCCTGCAATCTCTCGTACACAGACCAGTTCCTTGACTGCTGTTCCATCACTGACTAATAGAAATTGCCTGGCATAGTAGTAAAACCACACTTCAAATGTCAATGCCAATCTTAATATATTAATTGAGTAGTCTCCTAAATATTGGGAAAAAAAGACTTTTGATTAAAAGTTAAAGGCTAGTGAATACTTCAACAGATTAAGTTGCTCTTTTCAAAGGAAATTGGGTTACTCAGACAATTTGAGTAAACTGAACTGTACACAGTTTTTAGATTTGGAGTTTATGAGGTCTGTTGCTAAATTTGTCCTACGATGTTATTTAACATGTGGATGTGAGGAGTCTGCATGTTGACCTGGACTCAGTCATTTGCCAAACTATGAGGAACATTAACAACATTAAATTTGAATGAAAATGAATAATAAAGAATGATTGAATCCAGGTAAATATATGACAATCCAGGATACAATATCTGCCATGCGCCTTGAAAACCACACAAAGCTTCATTGTTTCCAGGTCCCATCAGCATAACTTTATACATTTGTACACACATATTTTATTTCTGAGCTTGAGGAAGGGAAAAGTACTTTAAGAGTCAGACCTGAAAAGTGACCGTGGAGGGTTTTATTTGCTTGCCTGTGAGTTCCGAGATGAAGTGACTGGCGCTGACCCCCGTTTTGCAAATTAGGCCTGTTTTTAGTAAGTTGACTGATAGATGTTTTATTAGCAAAACCCCGACACACATTTTCCATTACACAAATACCCTGGAGCCATCGGAAACATGTTAGGAAATCAAAACAAGGAATATATGAAAGAGCGGCGTGACTGAGCTGCTCAGTCAAGATCAGGTTTGTGTTTTCTGGGGGGTAAGCTGCGTTCTTATTTACGTTTATTTTCCCCCAGAGCTGGAGTGTTCTCATCTCATTGTTCTCCTCAGCTGGTGACCTTTATGACGTTTTACTCTCTCTCTGCCTCCTTCTCACTACCTCTACTGTTTTATTGGCCTCCTTATTTAATTTAATTCCCCCATGTTCCTCCATTCTCATTCTGCTTATCTGAGGTAATAATAATAATAATAATAATAATAATAAATTACCTGTTTAAAGCAATACATACTGATCTATGTAATAACCTCACAGTACTGTACAGCAAAAGGGGAAAACTCTCTTCATCTACCAATATGTAGCACCTATCAGCCATTTTCTGACATCATACAGTAGCTTAGGTGAAGAAGGAGGAACTTATTGTGCCAATTAAATTGGGTGATGGTATAAAAAAGGGAAAACATAAGATAAGATGGTCAGGCTGAAAAGACCAGTTGGGGAATATTCCCTCGACACCAAGAAACTCCACCAAGAAAACAGCAGTTTCCTTCTGCTGCACTTGCAAATATATTTACCTGTAGCTGTCCTTCTCTCTCTCTCTCTCTCTGAAATATATATTGTTTCAAATTCAAATAGGCTTTACCAACTAGACCACACATACGAACAGTATTGCCAAAGCAATCATTTCCATAAAATTAGAATCAACAATAACGTAAACTACATAATATCTCTCCTTCTTCACTCGTGTGTGTGTGGGCCCTTTTCCGTCTGGCCTATGGAACTGTGTCTGAGCATAGAAGGTACTGGAGAGGTTGTCCTTGGGAGGCAGTTGAGGGGCTCAGGGTCTCAAGTTTTGGTACTCAAACATGCTGGAGAGGTAAACTGGGGCTTGGTGATGAGGAAATCTATAAACCACCATAAACTACAAGAGCTGGCAACCTGCAGCAGAGGGTACTGCACATTTGTGGGGGTTTTTATTTATTTATTTATTTATTTATTTATTTATTTATTTATTTATTTATTTATTTATTTATTAATTTATTTTTTTATTTATTTTTTTTTTTTACTGGGGTTTTTACAAACAAAGTTTATTCTTGTTAATGGAAGACATTTTTGAAAACTTTGGGTGTGGTGTTTGAGAAATGTGAGCATAACAAAATTATACTGAAATGTGAATTTATGCAAGTTCTGTTGTGACTAGAAAAGATGGCAATTTATGAAACACAAGACCATACATGCTGAGCAGCAGGACCCCATCAGTAGCACCCCTTTTTAAAAAAAATCAAAAGCCTGAAAGCGACATACCCAAAATAAACCCTTTTGACCACAGGCATAATCCTAAATTTCTTTTTGAGTGGATACAGATGCTTGTGGCTGTGCTTGGTGGGCTTAAAATGAATGAAGCCACAGCCACAATACAGGACAAATACTGGTTCAGATTTGATGGTAATACCATCGAAAGTGAGCATTCGGTATCGTTTTGTCTAAGCTGTTTTGGCGGGTTTCCAAAAAGGCCATTTGGAGACTCCAAAAGGACACTTGGTAACTGATTCATATTATGGGTCTTTAGAGGTGTAAAATACTATATATTGTATACTGTATGCTCGTGGAAGAACTGTGCTGAAATTATCTTTCTTTCCCCCTTGCCTGTCAACTTCCCCCTCCCTCTCGCTCTCTTCCTCCCTCTCCATGTCTTCTCCTAGCTCTCCCCTTGCCACCTCTGGCAGCAACAGGTCTGGAAGATTGTATAAAATAATTCCATTAGCTATATAGTTTATTAATCCATTGACTGAGGTCCAATGATTGACGTTTTCATCAGATATCCCATCCCTATCGATATGTCAAACACATCCCATTATTTTACACGCCACGTTTATTATTCAAAATCAGACCTGCTCCTTATTTATAAGCATACTGAATAATAATAAAAAATATTTTGAGAATGTGTTTAGATGCTCTCCGATATAAAATGGGATCAAGTCCTTCATTGAACATGCCCTCTGCTGTGGAGTCAAAGCTGTTTTCACTGTCCTCAGAAATATTCACTTAGATGAGTGATTTCTTCCAAGGCCTAAAATGCCAAGTATTCTGTTTCGACTTAGGCATTGCAAAATAAATTTTTTGTTGTAAAACAACAAAGTTTTTTGGCAAGAACTTTTTTTTTTGCTGGTGAACAAGTTGTAGTTTGTTTATGAGTGAGAAACTATGTGTCTTTTTATGTAAGCCTAATAAGCTATAAACCGTTAGAAACACAATTTCATTGGCTGTCATCAGTCATCACTATAATAGTTTGCCATTGGCTGGCTGTGTAATGGGCGGAAGTTATACTGTCCATGTCGAATTGTAGCTTGTGCACGGTGGGAGCCATTGGCTATACTGAGGGACTGCTTGGACAGTACTAGTCAGTGAACCTTGTTGGTGGGCTCATCTTGTTCCAGAGAGTCTTTATAAACCAGAGATTATAGCATTCCTATGTACACAGTGCTTTTGGCATGTTTGCAATGGCAAACCAGACAGCAATCGTAATTCCTCCGGAGAATTGCTAAGTCAATATTCTATGTTGTTATGATGTTTCTCCAAGTTTTTTTTGGACTAAAAACTACTATGGATTTTGTTTGCTGGACCCTTGCAGTGATAAGGATGCCAACTTTACCATGATTCATGTTGTCAGTGGATTTCCAAAACGCATAGACAGTGAAGACTCCCCAAGCTTGTTTTGTCTCCCCAAATGTTAACAAATAAGGAACCATTTTCGCTATAATATTGGCATCGTAAAATAGTTTATAGACACCAAGAGAGAAACGTGATTTTTATCACTTGCAAACAGTATATTGTGTGACCAGATTGATTGAAAATTTCACCATAAAAATAAGAGAATGAAAGCAAATAAACCCATACTTAGGGGGTAATCTGTAACATCTAAATTATATCTTAACAGTGATATTATACTTACAAAATTAAAAAGATACATTTTACATTGTATTTCATTCAGTTAAGAATGTACTTTTTTCCCCCCATGCTGAAAGCAACACATTTCTTAAGATGTCTACTGCAGGAGGATTGCTATTGGTCTTTTAAAAGCAGCATGGTGATTTACATTATAACCAGTCTGTGCTGTGCCTGTGTAGTGGGCTGCCAATCTGAACTGAACTTAAAGTGAACATCAATTATAAAATTGATGTGCCATGTCAGACCTCTAGTTCTTCTATTTAGAGCTGACATATATCAACAAAAATTGTAATATTTTCCTATTTATAAATGTGAAAAAGTGTACACCAGTAACATCATTGTCTAGACATGATTAACACTATAACATAACATACCAGAACATAACATAACGAGAACACACCATTCAGCCCAACGATGCTTGCCATTTTCTTACCATTAAAGGGCACCTAGTGCTCATCGTTTACCTACAAACTAGATGTTATCTAGCACTGCATAAAGCCTGGTCTTGAAAACTCTCAGAGTTTCTGTCTCTACAACATGACCTGGCAAATGTAAATGTAAGAAGAAAAATAATTTCACAGTGTCTTTAATGACAGGTTTACAAAGTGGTTCAAATATTACCAGTTGATGAATGGCCTCAAGTTTTAGAGGACCTTGGTTTGTCCTATAACTTCAAATTGGGTGTTTCTGTCTACTTATGTTTATCAGTGGCACTGGCTGGGTTAAATGACTACATATAGGCTTGTTAAATTCACAAACTCTCCCTCCTCACTCCTTCCCTCTCTCAGTCTCTCTGCCTCCTCTCTCTCTCTGACTATCTCTCTTCTTGTCTCCCACTCCCCCCTTTCTCCATCCTCTCTCTTTCTGTCTGTTCCCTTGTGGGTCGACTGCAGCTCTTTTTCTCTTCATGTTGTGAGTCTGAGTCTGTCTCTTCTGAAGGCCCTCGCCCCTCCAGGATGGCTCTACTTTCAAAGAGACAGCCACAGATGTTCTCTTTCTCTGTCTCTCCCCCCCCCAATCAATAAATACGAAAGAGGTCAGCGGTTTGTACATCTCCCAGGCCTGCAATAGGAGAACAGCACAAGCCTATATATATTATATTCAGTATCACCTCTACCAATTAAACATTAATTATGCCAGTTTGCAATTATGTCATTGTTGTTTTTTAGTTGTCTGTGGATGAAAGGAACAGGTGTTCCATGAAAAAAGAAAATGTTGTGACTTAAGAGAGATGAGCGGGCAGATGTTATGGTGATGCTGAGTCTTAAGGTTTGTGTCACATGCATAGCTGTGTGGTCTGCGTGTATCTGTTTGGGTCAGGAGTTAATTTGGTGGAAAATTTGTAAAGCTTGAATGCATTTCCATTAGATTATCCCTCTTCCATCCAAATATTATAATAGGCCACTCTTAATTTTAAGCAATAAGCCTACTTAGTTATTTTTAATGGGACAGTTAGCGAATATTTTTCTGCTGCCTTTAATGGAAGACTGGGAGAAAATTCTCATTCCAGTGCCCAGGGTCTTAAGAGTCGCTTCCTCCTCAGTCCCGTAGTCTATTTTAGCCTACTTGAATTAATTATACACTAATCAAAGCGCAGTAGGTTAATGGAGGCCTGTGGATTAGTTTTTGGTCGGGTCCGCATCTGACGAAAACAGAGGACAAAAAGCAGCAGGAAATTGCGCAGCGATCCACGTTTTCCCAAATGAACGGAATCGCAGTTTCTGCCGAGCTCACAGTCACCCGTCTCTCCCCGAGGGAGCGCGTCTGCGAGCTCCCGGTGAGACGAGCCTGACAAACCCCGCGTTCCCAGCCATCGCCGCTTCCCCCTGCCCGTTAATGGATTCGTCAATTCTTTTCCCGTCTGTCTTAATGACAGGCGAGTCTCTCTCAGGAGTTATGTGACTTTTTACAAATACTGCTGACACGCCCGCTCAAGTCTGCCAGTTATCTCCGAAAGGAGCATAATGTAAACCGCGGAGCTCCGGTTTTCTTGCGCTCGCCCGCCCGTCATTCCCTCTGCAGGGGAGAAATCCCACCGGGAGAGCAGGAGTTTGTCATAGCTACTGAGATCTCTGAAATACTGATCTGCATGATTATGCATGGGCAGCAACGCGGTGTGATGTTTAAGCATTGTGGATTCATTTTCCGTGGGGGAAACTGCGGCTGCACCTTGAGCAATACTAGGCTACTTCAGCTGCATTGCTCTGTAAATGTCTGCAACATTGCGAACGGTTTTAGAAAAATTAAGATTTAATCTTGCCCATTATGTCGTCTAAGTGAATAAACAATGTCACGTAGCCTAATTATAGCGGGGTTGACCTACAAAACAGCGTGACTCCAAATATGAAAAGAAAAATAATAAGCAGTCAATTTTCTAAGTAGACATCCTTGAGACCTTGCCACGCAGTTCAGTGCTACTGGTGCAGCCATGCTGTGCAAGACTTGGCTGTGAGAGTTTTCTGCATGGTGTTCTGCATCGGTCGCGGGTTTTATTTTCTCCCATGATGCACTGCAGATTCTCAGTCCCCTCCGCCAGGCTCAGGGCTAGGTCCTGCGTGATTTACGGCTCAGTTTTTTATTGCATATCTGCTACTTTGTGCGCTGATCCGCGAAAGACCCATGAGTCTAAATCAAGTGCTCGCTGCTAACCGCTAACACACACTGTGTACACACGGTGATAGGGCTGCTGTAAATCAGAGCGTATACACCAGGCAGAGAGTGGCCATCACTCAGACTAACCATCCATACCTTACCTAATTAAATCTGGGGCTGTTACAGTGTGTGCGCATCTTTTTTAGAGCCCCCTTCACTGAAGGCTTCCAAGCCCCCCCATCCTTTATTGGCAACATTTGAAGGCAATGCAACCATAATTTACCCAAATAAACTCCAGAAGGTCAGGGAATGGCACGCTGGATATTGATAGCATGGAAACAGTGCCTGATTGCTAGTAGCAGCACGCTAAAACAACAACTTTCCAAACAGATCAGATCAAATGTGCTTGTCCTTGCCAAACACTGTAATGTTGTGATTTCAAAAAAGAAAAGAAAAGAAAAAAAATCTTGCCAGGTTGCCTCTGTATAGCTGAACCTAATGACGTGTGCTAAACTTGAGGAGTTATCTGAATGAAATTAAGGTTCACGGTGTTGCAGTCAAGGAGCTAGATTTGTCCTCAGCCAGGAGCCTGAGGTATGATACCCACGTGGTGCGCTCAGACACATCCCCTGACCGAGGCCCTTTCCAGCGAATTGCCTCCGTAAATATCTGTCCGTTAACTGACGCGGATGTGTTTGAAAAGAGTGAAGTCTTTAACTTTTGGAGAGAGACCCAACGTGGCGGTTAAGATTGCAGACTAACCCTGGGGCTTTGACTGTTGAGAAATGAACTGGATGCGACCGTAATGGCTGCACTGCCTGAGGGCAGCCTTTGAGCTGGGCCTCATCCTTCACTGCGAGATGGGGATGGCGCGGGGGGGGGGGGGGGGCGGGGAGAGACGGAGGGACGCGAGAGCACTTCTCTTGGCCTCCGAGTGGCTAAGCCCTGTCAGAGATCACTGCAGCCCCGCCTAATCCAAAATCGCCTCCCTGGCACCACCCTGGCTCCGGCTTGGGCCTGTTTCCTTTCTGCCCTCTGCGGGACAACCTTCCAGCTGGAAAGAAACACCCAGCGCTGTATAGCAGTGTCTCCATTTCCTGCTTGGTTTAGTCTTTTTGAAAGGGTTAGTATTATTTTCCTGGTTGTGCGGTCCTCAGCGGCACTGATACAGCTGTGGCTAGAAAGTGATCCCTGTTTGGGGGGGGTTTACCTGTGCCCCGCCCCCGGCCTGCCACTCTGATTGATGGATGGGTGCGTTATCAGAGAGCTGCTCTGTCAGGGCTCCGCCCGCTTATTCAGCAGCGGGCCAGTAGCCCCCGCAATCGATGTGCGGCAGTCAGGATCGTAAATTAAATGCAGTTTGAGGTTTTAAATTTCACCTGCTATTTACAGGTGCTGAGTGTGTGTGGAGCGACATCCGTTTTACTGTGTGTGTGTGTGTGTGTGTTTGTGCACGCATGTGTGTGTTTGTGCATGTGTGTGCACGTGCATGCGAGTGTGCATGTGTGTGTCTGTTTGTGTGTATGTGTGTGTGCGTGTACATGTGTGTGTTTGCATGTGTGCACGTCCGTGTGTGTGTGTGCAAGTGCATGCGTGTGACTGTGTGTGCATGTGCATGCATGTGACTGTGTGTGCATGTGCATGTGTTTGTGTGTTTGTGTGTATGTGTGTGTGTGCACATGTGTATGCGCATGCATGCCTTTGTGTGTGTCTCTGGTAGTTGTCCTCATGAATAATACAGCATACCCCACTCAAGGATGCATTTCTGGGAAAAATGCCTTGAGTTTCCATGGCTTGAGTCTGAGCCTCCATTTGACAGTCGAGTTAGCCTGCAGCCTCCAGAGCAGGGCAAGAGAGGAAAGAGGACAGGGCAGCTGTACTCCAGCAGTATGGAGCCTCCAGGTCAGGGCAGGAGAGCAGAGAGGACAGGACAGCTGTACTCCAGCAGCATGGAGCCTCCAGGTCAGGGCAGGAGAGGAGAGAGGACAGGGCAGCTGTACTCCAGCAGTATGGAGCCTCCAGGTCAGGGCAGGAGAGCAGAGAGGACAGGGCAGCTGTACTCCAGCAGAATGGAGCCTCCAGAGCAGGCCAGGAGAGCAGAGAGGACAGGACAGCTGTACTCCAGCGGTATGGAGCCTCCAGGTCAGGGCAGGAGAGCAGAGAGGACAGGGCAGCTGTACTCCAGCGGTATGCGGCCCCTCTCCACCTGGCACAGGTGTGATGGCGTTGGGGCTTTGAAGCCGAGAGCGCTGCCACCTTCATCTCGCCGGCCGGAAACTGGGGCAGACCTTTACCGCGGCGAGGCCGGGGCATAAATCTACCTCTCACCTCAGCGCGTGCCAGCCGACATGAAAAATATGCCCTGTCTGCCTTCCGTTATGTGCTGCCGTTTTAAATATATCTGCTGCATGTGCAAATCGGCAAGCCCCGCGAACAAGTGGAACAAAGCGCTGCATTTGTCATGGCACGACTGTGTCACGCCAGCGGGATCGGCGCTATTGTCTCATACGTGAATTATCTGCATTTTCTCTGATTTCATTCTATTATTTATTTATTTATTTTTTTGCCCCACCGGGATTTTAAAAATAAACACGTTATAACTGTGCGTTTGTTTTATTTAATTCGAGAGTGAATGGTTTGCCATCCGTGCAGGGTGCAGTGTCTATGGTAACAGAGGAAAATGGGTCAATTCTAATTGATTATTCTTAATTCCTATAAAGGATTATTTTGTTGTAAATGAAGGCGGGGGAGTAAGAGCGCCTACTTTGATTGAGGAGGTATTGAGATTAGTGTCGCTTGTTTAGATTAGCTGTTGTTGTAGTGTTGTGAGGACCGGAGTGGTGGAGAGGAGGTGTAATGACTAATATGGCAGTGTCTGTACAGTGATCAGTAGAGGCCAATGAGCTATTTACATGGAGGGAAGATTTTTCAATTTAGCTTTAATCTGCTAAAGGTGTGTTGTGTGTGCCTGTGTATGCATGTCATTTTTTTTTTTATATTTCAAAATTTTTACTCAAAATTTGGAATAAAATTTTGTTTAGCTTGTCCCATGACTGCAGTGTTGAAGATGTGCAACTGGGAAGAATGTAAACTAGTGCTGGGAGAGTTAGGTTTCCTGAAACTCTCAGGGCTAACATCTGATTTCAGTGATTTAGGCCAATCATTGTGTTTTGCTGTGTGGAGAGTTGATTGGTTCTAACAAGTCAGTGATTGACAGCTAATTGCAGCCCCACTCAATATGGGGTTCATGAAACCTGCCTCTTCCATCGCTGGATACCTTCCTTCCTTTGGCAGTGGCGTTGCCAATTGGAGCAGGGCTCCTGAACAAAGTCGGGTCTGGCACTTGATTTAAAACCATGGCGCATGTCACCACATTTGAGAAGTGCAGCAGCTGAAGTGCATGGACTCCTCTATGAGCTAACAATTACTCTGCACCTCACAGCGCATGCAGTTCTGCAGAACAAAGCTGGTGCCAGTCAGAGTGTATCACTGGCTGCTTAAACCCACTATGTACCTTTTAGTATGAAGCCAATTATATCGCACTTATTTTGCCACACAAAATCCAGGGGTGTCAACTCCCAACCTGGAGAGCCTCAGTTTCTGCTGCGTTTGGTGTGTTTCAGCACACGTGTGATTCATTTGTGTACACACCTGGTTTCCAGGTGTAAATTGGCTCCAGACCGCAGAAGCCGATTGGATGTATTTAATGAGAGAGAATTTGCGAAGAATTGCCAGTCACAAACTGATGCCATAAAAATGTGGTTGGTGTGCGAAATATCTGCCCTTGAGAAAATGGGCAAAGTGTCGGGTTATTGTTGGCTGGTTCTTTTTGAAAATTTTCCAAAAAAAAAAAAAAAGACCTTTTGAGAACCTTTAAAAGCATCTTTCATCGTTTTTGGAACATGTCCTCTTTCAGAAAAACATTTATTGGCCATTCAGAAAATTTGGCGCCCATTAGAAGTTCTGAACGTACGCGTACCCATGAACCTGCTGCGGGGACTTTTATTTTGATTGACTGAAACTCTGACCTGCGCTGGAGCAGTGTCCGCCGTTGCTGTTTTATTAATGTCCCGGTGTCAGCGTGCAAGCGCGAGGGCAAGCAGAGATTCAAAGCGGGGAGTGGGGATGTATATTTTATTAGGACAGGTAGATGGGATGGACGCGGTGGGGCGGGGGGTATCTGAGAGGAACATGCACCCCCCCTTCTCTGAGGACACAAAGCATCAAGGGCAGGTTACTCGTGTAATGACACCCAATGGGACCGTCAAGACCGTCAGAATTTATTCTGGTCTTTAACAGCTGTGAGTAATCATTCTCCACTCAGGACCTGATAGGGGATCCGGGGGGTTAATTAGCTGTAGAAGGGATGATTCAGACTTTGAGGAGTCAGGGGGAGGTGAGGCTACTTTAAGAACTGAATAAGGCAGCAACGACTGCACTATCCCCATCTTCTTTGTGTAGTGCTTTTGTTTTTTGTTTGTTCTCTCATCGATGGTATGGAAAACTATGAAATAATGGAATAAATAATTAAATAAAATTTTACCTAACTTTTTAAAAAAACTGTCAGTTTAAGGAAGCCTTTTTTTGTTTTTACATCTTTTCTTTCTTTTTTTTTGCATTAACATATCACACATTTCTGATCAAAACAGAGAGCAGAGGACCTGGGTGCTAATTAACACGCACAACGCAAGTCGTTAATGCCGCAAAGAAATTTCACTTTATCTGCCCAATTAAGTCCAACAAATTTCACCGGCTTATCTCGGGATTCATGAGTTGTTTAATTTCAGGTTTTTTTTTCTAACGCCGGGAGAATCAGTCTTGTCGTTGGAAGGTAAAAGTGCAATTCTGCGCGAGAAAACAAGAGCAAGTTCTGCAGTGCGCCGATTGCTGGCAGTGACCTCAGCTTGAGGCCTCACTGTGTAAAAGTTTATTTCTGTATGACAGATTTTCTCACTTGCTAAGTCACTTGGAATGAAACTGTGTTCCACTTAATCATGACCATTACCTAAATGAGAACAGCAATATATATATATATATATATATATATATATATATATATATATATATATATATATATATTCACTATTTTAAATGCAAATGTTAAGCATATTTTTCCAAAACAATAAATGCAATTTCATACAGAAGATGCAAAAATCAACAAAGTCAATAATGTCAAGCAAAACTGAAGCATTTGGTCTCAGCTGATAGAACCTATTCCCACAATTGTGAGTCTACACCGCACATATGCAAAAACCTATTTGCCCATTTATTCAATCAGAAACCAGTCCTTATACATATTCGTAAGAGCTCAGCTCTCGGTTTGTGCCTGTAAGAATGGAGCAGGTAAACGATCAAGGGCAGGAAAAGACAGGAAAAGTGGCCAATAGAAAAGAGCCAATGTTCCAGGTGAAATCGATTTCACAGTTATTGGTCATGTCATTAATCATGGCTTTTCGTCATCATTCATTATCGGTCAAGGTGCCTCTGTAAATGAGCCAGGTCAAATGGGAGCAACTTAACCACGTGTTCCACAATCTCCAATAAGGACATTCTCACCCACATACCCAGCTGGCCTCTAATGACATTCCTTGATGTGTTTTACTGGAGCATTTTGCCACCAGCAGAGAGAAGCCAGTTCAGGCCTGATACAATACTTCACACTTTGTAATCCTATTGAACAATGTAGTGTTCTATCACTCTCAGCAAGTTGCTGAGATGATTAGCAAACCAATTACATCTGATGATGCAATTTCTCCTCCCATACTCTTACACAACTTAAGTAGCGGGTGTGGCTTGGCTAGTTCTCTACTGATGCACGTTAAGTATTCGGTAAAGCAAAGATCTCGTAGCAGGTTACCGTGACGATACACCGGCAATGCAACCCTCACATTCAAAAGAAAATGTTTGCCTAAGAAAACCTTTGGACAAGAGAGTCCCAGGTTTAAATCCAACCTTGGCACATCTCTAACTCATTACACTTACACAGACATACTGTAAGTCAGAGGAAGACATTTCATCTGATTGGCTAACAGGGCGTGCTACTGGGTGATAAGATCCTGTAATCCCAGTCAACTGAAAAGCTGCCATTCCTGGGCAACGCTAGAGCCAATTGTGCATCACCCTGCAGTGCTGCTGACCACAGTTGTTATTGGCGCAGTTCGCATTTGAAACCAACCCGAGAGGCCCATCCATGCACTAAAACTGTGCCTTAACCGGACTGTTCATTCATTTTGACTGGAATATTTCATGTGCTTGTAAAACAGTGTGTGCCTGCGATCATGTTGAATCACTACATATGTCTGGCCTGCTATCTGACATGAAGAAAACAAAAGAAAAATGGCTGTCCAGAAACTTTTGTAGAAGTTTCACGGTTTCATGGAAGTTGGCTGCTGTTTTTGCATTTGGAGCAGATCAATAATAGAGGTGGACTCTCTCTGCCCTCGTCTTATCACTTTTCCCCTATTTTACTTTGGGACTAGCTGTCCCCGTGTTTTACACCACACGGTGCTTCTGACCCTAAATAAATGAAGAGACAGGGAGACTGGGCAAGTGATTTGCAGAGGTGTGAAATTACTGGGGTGTAAAATTGCCCTGGCTTCTGTGTTGTTGTTTCAGCATTTAAGTTGCTCTATGGTCTTCGTCTGCATGCTGCTGTTGTTCTCTCTCTCTCTCTCCCTCTCTCTCTCTCTCTCAGTCTCACTCTCCTTCTTCTGCTTTCTCTCCTTGAACTCTGACCCCTGACCGACTCTGCTTCTACTGACTTTGGTCAGAAGTAGCTGGCCTTCCCAAACTAAAGCCAAATGCTGTTGTGTGTATGCGTAGTTATAGGTATGTGTATTTTATTATAATTGTTGAAAACTTATTTGTGTACATGCCTGGGTGGGTTAGAGCGTGACTATAAAATGTGTCTTTATCTCAGTGTTACATTCACGCTATCACAGTGTTAAGCAGACAGTGTAAAAAGTAGTGTTAAGTTGTCATTTGTTCATGTGTTCAATGTTCAGGGGTAAAGTGAACCATTTGAAATAGACAGTGTGAACTCAACAGTGTTCAATCTAGTGTGTGTGTGTGTAAGTAAGCTCCCACACAGTAAAATGTCCACTGTTAATTATATTCTTAACAGTGTTAATTCAACTCTAACAAATAACCAATTGGGTCCGAATGTTATCTGTTAAGAGTTGAATTAACACTGGACATTTTACTGTTTGTGCAGGCTGGTGCTGACAGGGAGAGGTAAGGAGGTAGAAGTGGGGCTGCTGGGTAAGTGCTAGGTTAATTCTGAACAGAGAGTGCTTCATTTCTTTGCAGCAGTGCAGGTGAAATTGATGTGCTTGTGCATGTGCGTGTGTGTGTTTGTGTGTACGCGTGTGTGTTTGTGTACACATGCGTGTGCGCGTGTGCATGCGCCCGCGTGCGTGAGTGTGTGTGTGATGTGTGTGCCACCCCTCCACCCCCTTCCTGCCCCCTCAGTCTGAGCCTTGTCAGTACAATGCAGGGAGTCAGGCGCTCTCTGCTCGTGTGGGTTCTTCTGCCAGCTGATTTATTCAGTTAATCAAATTATTTCCCTTACTGGCTTCTGCTCAGATTCTCTCAGACTGGCTGCTGGTACGAGGTCCGTGTTCCAGCACCTTTCATGAAGCAAATAAACAAGCAAGCCAAATTAATTAAACTGAGGAGTTACTGGGGAACATAGGTGTTTGCCAGCTGAAGCTGTCAACAGGGGGCGCTGTTGTTTCCCTTTTCAGGGGTGCCAGAGTGGGGGAGTGAAAATTGAGTATGTCAGAGGTAAATTACGAGAGTCATTGGTAGATTAGGGTTTAAAATGAAATGTGGGGAGAAGATTCTGGAAATTTTGTATGGCAGCCACTTGAAGATGGGAGATTTGCAGACTATTTGGGAGAGGGAATATAACAACACGCTGATGCATGTTTTTAAAATTAGCAGGTCATCCCATTTGTAACAGCTACTCTAAAAACAATGTTTTTAAAGTTATCTTCATCAATGTTTGTCTTGGAAGCTTTTTCTCATATACCTCATATTTTGCCCTGAGTGGCTACCTGGTTTTTACGTCTTCTTCTTATTGTACGTCACTTTGGATAAAAGCGTCTGCCAAATAAATGTAATGTAATGTTCTGCTTGTGTTTTTATTCGTTTCCATGTGTCTAGCACATACTCTTGCCCGGTCTTTATCCTACTTTGACATCCCAGAGGAGCCGAATGGCTTCTCATCTCTGAAAACCTTTCAGTACTTTTTGTTTCCTTCAAAAGCAAAAAAAAATAAAAAAGTTCTTTGTATTGCCCTGCGAACAAATGTGAAGTCCTCCCCTGCTAATTTTTTGCAGAAGTCTAATGTGTAAAAAAGCACCCAGCAGTCCGTGGTCTCGGAGCGAACGCGACGGGATGGGTTCTGACAGCCGGCGTAAAGGGACTTTTGTTGAATGAGATGAATAGAGAGGTAATGAGCCTGCCCCCTCCCCCCCGCCTTCCCCCCGGCGTCTGCTCCATAAAACCAAGGTCATCCAGATGAGAGATGTGGTTGAGGGACGCGCGTGTCCGGCGGTTTCCCCCGTTCCCCTGCCTCCGGAGGTAAGCGTGGGCGCGTGCCGTGATTTATGACTGTCGTGATCGTCGGCGGGTCTCCGCATGAATAAACCATGCGGTACGGAGTTAAGTTAAGCGCCTGCTAAACGACCGAGAAAGTTTTCTCACATATCCCCCCTCTCTCACTTCCATTTCAGGTTCAATTTAAATGCTTTATTGGCACGACATAATTTTACAGTGGGCACTACACCAGAGGTTATACAGCTAATTTTATAACAATAAAACAAACGAACAGTTAAAATAAAATGATAATAAAAATGATGCCAACAGCAATATTTATAATAGGACACTGTAGCAAACAATAGAGATAGAAAATAATAAAACCTTTCACAGTTAGCAGGAGTTAGAGGGTCTCTATTATCTCTTAGAATGTGGCAGGCAGCTACATGCAGTGCGATTCTGTGCTGTAATCTAAAAAACATTAATGGACCACACAAAAATGTTCTGTGTCTGAACTCACTTTATTAAAATCCACATAGGAGCAATAACAAGAAGCAAATGAAGAAACGAAGTCAGCTTTGTATGAGATAATAATATGAGAAATAGGTAAATGAAACATCATCCCATCAAGTGTTCCTCATATTATTTTAAACGTAGGAGGAAAAAAACAGAGATTTTGCCTGGTAGATCAAGCTAGTTGTTTGGATGACACTACAGAGAACGCTAATTTAGATCTTTTTGAGTCTAAACTGAGATATCGGTCATACAGTTCTCAGGAGAATGCTTTCACATGTCTTGGTGCGGTCTGTTGCCAATCTCGTTTTGGCCTAGGAGAAAAGGAAATAAAGCGCTTTCACTGCATGGCATTTTTCTTGTCCTGTGGGAGTGCAGCTCAGCTTCAGTCTGCTGTTGGGGGCAGTGTAAGCTACAGCCTCTGTTCTCTCAAACTGCCCGTCAAGGGACATCCCCTTTTCTATTTGTCAATATTCCCCCTCTTCCTTCCTCCATTTCCCTCTCCTTTCTACCTCTCTTCTATCACGCTCTCTTCTCTTTCCCCTCTCTGTCTCTGTCTCCGCCCCTTCATTCCTCTCAATCCCACTCTCCCTTCCCGTCTCCGATCTACGCTTTTCTCTCTGTCTTGTCCTCTCTTTGTTCCTCTCTCCCTCCCTTCTTCCTTCTCTCTCTCTCTTCCATCTCTTTCTCTCTTCCTACTCCTCTGCCCTTCCTCCCTCTTGCAGATGTGTGAAAGACATCATGGACAGTGCAGGGACACGCATGGCTGTGGGATGGGATTCTCCAGGCTGGTATAGGCTTCTGTTTGTCTGCTCAGGGCTGTATTCTTGTGGGCTTTCAGGGCTGTCAGTGGGACCTGGGTCTCATGTCCTCTGTGAGTATTCAACTGTAGTGCCTCTTGAGCAAGCTTAATTAAAACCAATATTCCAGGGTTTCTAGTGCCTTGAGAAAACCTCTAATCAATGGGAGAAGCTTTTTTTTAAATGAAATTAAATGGATCAATGTATTACCTAGACCTTTTCACAACCTTCCCAGTGCCCAAAAATCCCTGGTCCATCCTTGCCTTATGAACAGTTTCTAATAAAGATATTTAATTATATCTGCATTGTATATCTTTTAGGTAAAACCTCCCTTGTCTGTGAAAAGAAATTGGGTATAATAAATAAGCACACAGTAAAGTGTTCAGATTGTTTAGATCTATTAACTCACAGTTCAAGATCGGTCTGCCGTCGACGAGGGAGACAAGTGGAGAAATCCTTTATCAAAACTGGCTCTTTGACTGCATGGACCTGCACTCTGCAGGTAATCCATGGTGAAAATTGCTCTGCTTCTTATTGGCGTGTCCATCAAAACTAAATCAATGTCACCGGTGAACGAAGCAGAATGGAATTGTTACAAGGGAACATAGCTGCGAACAATCTCCTTTTTGAAGGCACGTCAGGTCATGCGGTAGAGGCAGAGACACTTGCTTGACACAATACTGGATACTTCAGTTAGAAGCTATTGTGCAAGCCGAGATGGGCTGAATGGCATGTTTGCATTATTCTGTATACTTATGGACTTTTTGTAATGTTTTCAGAGGACATTTTGGAATGGGTTTGTATGACATTCATGCTGTAATGTTTAGCATAACATGCTTCACAACCTTATGTCATTTGTTAAGAATAGGATATGATGTTCATACAGGCTAATGACAAGGGCTGTGTCTTTTCTTTGCAATGGATGAAGATATTATGAATGACCCTTTTAAACTAATACCTTACAAAAGGTTATATCCTATCATATTAACCCTGTCTTTGCACATCCTCCAAATCATGTGCCAAGAGAAGTGTTGGTAAAGATTCAGTGTAGAGTAGGTTCAGTCAGTTCATCTTCAGCTAAAAATATCTGTCAGTATTTTTTATTTTAAAAATAATAAGTGCAGCGACTCTTTGCATCATTAAAGAAACAGTACGAATTTTCTGTCTGGGGATGGTAGAGCTCATTAAAATATTGGGGTCTTCCTCTATCTGCTGGAAGTTGGGCAAGTTCAGCAAATGCCAATATTCAAAGGAAACACCAGTGCATTGGCCTGGAGAAAATGTTGACTGTGTCTAGTCTAGTCCTTAGTGAAAAGGACAGGTGTGTGGGTGGGGCCAGCAGTGTGGGCATTAGGCAGTGAGCTGTAAATACCTAAGTACTGCAGTGTTTTTCAGGTCTGGTCCTGGGGGCGCGCTATGCTCACTGAGGTTAGCCCCTACCGCTAATCAGCTCACTTAATCAAGTTTGATTGAGTTGCTAATTGAACACTGATCTGGACTCTGACATCACTTAACGAATATTGACTCTTAGATCTCAGTTGCAGATAGGGGTTCCAGGAACTGTGTTTGCTTTAACAGAGTGCCAGAAGTAAAGGTGTTTCTCGAGGCTGTTTCCACTCTTTTTGGCCCCTTAATCGAATTAGTAACACGGACAGGTGTTTGGCTTCATCGACTAAAAGTAATTAGTTTTTCAATGTGGCCTGGAACAGTTCATTTCCATAAATATTATGCTTAATTGAGAACAGCTTCCAACAAAATATGGTGTAAACAACTTTATCTTCGTGTTTGCGGAAACACACCCCAGAGCGTGTGTCTTAAACAGAGAATTCATTTGCAACAAGTTGCATTTCAGGGATGTCAAATAGAGATCGGCGCTCAATTAGCAGCTCAATCAGACCTAATTAACCACCTCAGCTGGGGGGAATCTGAACGCACAGGATGGAGCGTGGCCTCGGCTCTGCCGTATTGCGGCACTGACACAAGGGGTCAGTTTTTGCATCTCAAGAAGAGCCGCTCATAAACAATTTTTTTTTTTTTTCAGTGAAGATAAAAAATGGAAGCCATCTTTCGTTGCAATGTTTTTTTTTCCTCCTGGTGCAAAACACCCTGATTGGCCGCAGCAAAGAACAGAGGAGGAATAATTAACTACTTTTCTAATGAGGTGAGCTATATGGCAGCAGTCTGCTGCAGGACTGTTATTGTCATACTAATGATAGTCATCAGTATCGTCAACAAGGAACAGTAAGCATCCTTCACTTCTTTTAGACACTTCTGAACTCCCACTCATGGTGTCGTAAGTGGTAATGAGATGAAACTGCCCTAATCTATTATTATTTTTCAGGGCACTATGCTGACATTTTTTTTCCAAGGAGCACATTTGTTCCCAAGTTGAAAAATTTAGGAGCACACTAATAATGCATGCCTATCGGTCAATATCAGTCACTCCTAAATTATTTTTTCGGCTAGGGCACAACAGTTTTCGGGAGCAAATGCTCCTAAATCGGGAGCACTCTAGAGACTTGTGTTTATGTAACTGGAGCTGCGCTCCCTCTCCTCTCTGGAGCACTGAGGATAAACATTCCAGCTACACTTTGTTGTTTAAAAACAAGGCATATAGCCCCCCCCCTTGTGTCTCAGTTCAGTAAGCCCAGTAATTGTTACCAGCTGAGCTTTTCACTATGACCTCTGATAACAACTTGGGACAGTGCAGACAAGCAAGTGCTCTTCTCAGAAATGCTTGATATCAAGCCGCTGCCTCTTTTCACACTGCGGTCCGCGAGTTCAGCCCGCTTGGACGTCTCATGCACGGGTCGATGAAGCAGACCGCGGGTGCCCTGTTGACCAGGAGGCGTTGCTGCCAATTAAGTACCACCCTGTGTGGCTGCCAGCCACGGTTGGCACAGTCCGAATTCCTTACCAGGCCACGAACCCCATTTGAACTCTGGAAAAGTGCGTTAACACGGGATGTTCAGCAGACCCTTTTTTAATTTTAACCACAAATGAGTAATTTCTTCCATTCAAATGTAAGCATAGCTGGCTATTTCTTTCCTGCCTACTCCATGGACATTGATAGTTTGAGTGGCACCACAGCTCTCCATTTGTCTTTGGGCTCTCATTAAAACATGTATTACACTCTGTACTGATCTGCAGTTTCTCACAACTTATGGAGCTCTCGTATCTTTAAACTAATTCAGAATGTGATATTGCTATGAAGTTGAAATCTTTTCCATATTTTACCAAATGAGTCTTGATTCTTGTCTTCTGTGCTCTGCGCTACATTGATTATATGAAATTAAATCTGCTACATTTTATGTTCTACAAGTGTCCCCAATTAAAGCTTCCCATCACTGTAATTGCTCATTAGCTCTGGCGGTTCCCTTTGGAGCAATCTCATTCTGAATGCATATCACTTTGACTGAATAACATTACATGTTTACACTTCATAAAATGCTAAGAATGCGACTGTGTTGTGAACAGGTTTGATATATGCATAAAGTGGGCCATATGTCAAACCTGTTCACACTGCAGTCAGGAGTGAAGTGTTCATGGCCTAGTATAGAACCTCTAGTCTCCTGGTCCATCAGTTGATCTGTCGGTCTGATCCTCTGGGATACAGAATGGTTCTGCGTGAAGACTTCTGTGTCCATTTTGGAGTCTCTCTGTCTGAGTCTCTAAATCAGCTGAGAGTGACTTCCTCTAGCCAAAGGAAGAGGTGAAAAGTGAACATTACTGACCTAAGACAAGCATCTCTAGCCAAGGGATCTGCAACCCTGGTCCTGGAGAACCACAGGCTCTGCTGGTTTTCATTGTTACTCTGCACTTAATTAATCAGTTAAAGCAGTTGATTACACAGTTAACTCACTGCATCCAACTACTTAAGTCTAAATTGGGTGCTGATTTTAAGGTAAAACAAAAACCAGCAGAGCCTGTGACTCTTCATGACCAGTGTTGCAGACCCCTGCTCTAGCCCCTCCCCTAGCTGCACTGCACCAATTTTGACTGAACTGAGACCAGTCACTCTGCACTCTGTCTACCACCCCCCCCCCCCAGTTGCACTGTATTTTTCTTTAGCTGACCTGAAATCACCACCCTCTGCCCCCGCCCAGCTACACTGCATCCTCTTTTTAGCTGACACTGAGATCCGTCATGATGCTCCTCCCTCAGCTGCTGTACCTCCTGTATTTAAACCCGGCAAAGTGAATAGTGCTTGCTTTTGAAGATTGCTTTTCATTAGAATTGCCGTTCCCACAAATCAACGTTGCTCACGAAGTCACTTAAGCAACGCGGTGATAAAAGTCTCATCACTTTTCAGCGTGATGTCACCATCCTTCATTAAATAGAGAACAGAACTAAGGAACACTACTGAGATCGTCGTCTATTGGGATCATGCACAGCTTCAAATAGATTCAGTTAAGGATCCATTGATCTTAATAATAAACCATTAATCATGCATGAGGTTTTTTCCGAGATCAATCAGAAATCAGTATGAAAGGGATTGATCAACCACCCCCTACATAACACTAGGGTTTCAATTCCGTGAATAATTAGAGAAATTAGCCGCATGCTCATTTCTCTGGCTTTTTAGATCTCGAGGTTCAATAGAGAAATTATTTAGCGCTTTATTATGGAAAGATGTTTCTTTATTGGCAACATTTATTTGTGAAGGATGTCTCTCTTAAGTAGTGCTTAGCATAAGACATTCATCTGAGCTGACTTACAGTACTGAGATTTGAAGAACAGTTCTTCAGCTCTGTCTGAATGCCGCTGTGATTGAGTTTCCTGGAATACGGAAGCGAAGAAGAAAGTGGAAGGTTTGCAGTGTTTTTCACTTCACACAGAGGGTCCTGCAGGGAGTTGAGAGAAGGAGTCTTCTGTCACATTGTTTGTTCAGACCAATCGTGGAATGCTTCTGGCACAGGAATCAACACAAAGCAAACCTCAAACCTCTGTAGACCAACTGGCCTTAAGTGGAACTAACTGTGGCTGGACTATTTGCGTGCTTTGCAGAGTGAGTGTTTAGTTAATGTATCATGAAATAATATATAGTATATAAAAATGAGGTTAATGCACTGAAGAACTTAGTCCTGGGATTCAAACCTGCAACTTCCATTTTACAAGGCTGGTTTTCTTGCTACCGTGGCATTCTGTCACTGCTTTAAAGCCAGTAACTTTAATGTCAAGTAACAGAGTGCCACTGAGTAATTAGGCACAGTCCAAACACACCTACACAGGTGCTGGAGTTCATATAGGGAACGTGAGGTTTCATACCTCCAACCTTTTCGAGGTTCCCGAAGCTGTGCTCTCCCTCCTCAAGTCTGAAGCGTTCCAGCACCTTGGACAGAGATGGCAGGCTCTTAAACTTTTGCCGAAAGCAATCTCAGCATTTTATGCACCGACCGCTCGAGAGGGTTGCGACGGGACAGCGTCGTGGCAGGTTTATCAGTCATTACGGGTTGGACGCTCAGTTGGTTTATGTTTTAATCAAACGTGTGCTCACAGCGGTGATGCGACTGTCAGCGCGAATGCCTTTCGAAGACGCATTCTCGCTACGTGGGCCTCGCACAAAGCCCGGTAGCGACCCAGCCGGCTCCGGCAAACGAGAGTCAATTTTGTTTCAATTAGAAAGGAGCGCGGCTCCTCGCTGTCCTCTTTACGCCCCTTTTCTGGCAATCCTTGGGTGCGTCCCGTCTGTCACCACATCTGGTTTAGTATACGCACACACTCTCGTGGCTGTCAGGCGTTATTAAGCAAAATGTAGTGGTAATTTAAAGCATCTGCGTCCCCCTTTCCTGACTCAGCCTTGCCTGTGTAAGCCAAGGTTTCTTTCCATCATATTTACCTTGTTTAAATTGGTTGATTCACCAACTATATGTATATGAATATTGTAGTTACTCTGTGGGTGACCTTCTGGTCTCCATCTCTCTCTTTTTTCTCTCTCCAGTTATTTATGAATTACTTTCACAATGAAATGTTCAGTGTCAAATCAACTCTTATGGAGTACACATGGTTCCTATTGTACTCTTTTACAGTTAAATTAGCATGATATTTTACTATGCTGTTGGCATAAAGCTATATCTGGAGATATACGCAGAACAACATGCATTTATAACAGAAAATATGCAACAATTAAAATTGTTTATATAGTATAAAACAAAAATATTACACTGTGTAAATAAACAGAATGTCTCTCCCACCCCCCCCCCCTCTCTCTCTCTCTTTCCACAGGGGGAGATGTGGCCTGGTTTGGGCTCCTTCATGGCCCTGGTGCTGTTAGCAGTTTTGGGGTTCCCTTCTCAAACGTGGAGCCTCAACCCAGATGACCCCAACGTATGCAGTCACTGGGAGAGGTGAGCTCCCTACTGCCCCGGAGTATTTGAATTAAGAATCTTTTATTTTATGTGACATCCCATCACTCTCTTCTGCAATACTGATCACATGCTTTTGTGATATCACAGGCTAATTTGTTTCCCAAAAGCTGTTTGTTTTCAGAGCTGTTATCTCTGTTTGGGACAAATATAAATTAGACACGATGGCATAGTCATTATCACCATATAGCGTGAAAGCATGTGGATTCTTCATAAACAGAGCCCAAGATATCTTCTTGCAAAGAAACCATGCTTTGACTTGATTTGAAAAAAGACCATTTATTCATCAGATATAAGATCATTTTTTTAGTTTTTAGTTTTTGTGGAGTAACTGGTTGCTTCATTACTTTCTTAGTGAACTAGTTACTCTCAATTGTTGAAGTAAGTATATGCTTACTTCATTAGGTACTTCATCAAGAAAGAAGCAAAATATTAATTTCTTATGAAAGCTTAGGAAATGAGAAATCCCTTTTTATTTTCTTTTCTGTTTGATATGCTTGCCAATCATGCTATTTAGTAAATAGTTACTCATTGTGCAATCATTCTATTTTATCAGTTATGAGACAAGATTTGTGGTGTGGGAAGCCACATTGTATGAGTTTTATTTGGTTTATAAGAGGTTTTTTAACCCTCCTCAGTGAGTGCTAAAGTTGCTAAAAGGGAAAAGATGGGGATGGAAGGAAGAGGGACATAAATGGAACACAGGAGCAAATTGATCAAGGCTTCCATTTACCCTAATCAATCACATCTACCCTCTTGCTAAAATAATTATGCCGTATTTGTAGGTGTCCATTATGAAGAATACACAGGAGTAACTTCCCTCCTCCCCAGTGCACAATGTACGGGGGAGACTGAGAAGGTCCACAGCACTGCACAAACACATCCCCCAGGGCTGAGCACGTGCAGAAGGGTCTATGCACCAGACCTGGGTCAAATACATATTTGTTTTGGATTCAAATACTTTTCTACGCTTTACTGATCTTGTCTGGTGTATTGGAACCAATGAAATACTCTCAGAAAGTGCAATCCCCGCCTTCTGGTCATATTGGCAGACTCAATTACACCAGGCAAGATCAATAGAGCACAGAAAAGTATTTGAATCAAAAACAACTACGTATTTGACCCAGGTCTGCTATGCACAACGTTCACTTTGTCATATCACAGGATGTGTTCAGCAGGAAGACCGAGAATCTCCATGGTTTGCAACGAGAGGATCTAGCTGCCATATGTATTTGTATTGAGGGGTTGGCACTAAGGACATAGGTTTCACCTGAACATCTGGGTGGACTTTAGCTCATAACATACCTTACTATCAAATTGCTCCCCTGGGGGGTAGTGACAAATCAAGCAACTGACATTTATCTCTTCTTGTGTTTTTTTTTCCGGTGCCTCTTTCGCCAAGCTTCTCAGATTAATTGAATTTTAGAGAGTAACAAAAAGGCTGGGCAAGTAGCAAAGTCATGCAGTTGTGGAGACCTTGACCCCTCCCTCTGTGGTTCCCAACCATGTTCCTGTAGTTCTAATGTCTTGTAGGTTTTCACTCCAACATTAACATTGTACACCTCACGCAACAGCTCAAGATCTCTTTGAGCTGCTCACTAGAAGAATCAGGTGTGCCAGATTAGGATTGAAATGAAAATCTACAGCACAGTAGATCCCCAGGAACAGGGTTTGGAACTGCTTTACATGCAGATAAACATGACATACATTTTTAGGAATGGACAGAAATTTTTGAGGGGGGTTAAAAGCGCCCCCTTTTCCGTCCTCAGTCTGCACGTACAGGCTTCACTGTCAATAGGCGGTTCAGTTGCCAGGCGATGGCGAGACTTCCAGCACTGGCTGCCAATGGGCCACAGCTACCCCCCTGGGAGAAGGGTGGGGGGTTTTTTCTCCTGCCTGTTATCAGAGTATGCTCTAATGACAAACGCATTTGTTAAGGGCCACTTCAGCAAAACCCGGACAGAAATAAATCAGCCGTCCCCTGCGTGTCCATCAGTGATGGATCTCCACTGAAACTCCCCGGTTGATTACCCATCACTCAGTCCATGTTTCTGACAGTTACGGGGCCGAGAATGAAAACCTCCAGTCTGAGATTGTCTTTATGTGACAGCAGCCAGATTGCGGTTGGATTTTAGTGTTTTATTTTAGATTATTTTACTGTTTTGTTTGCTAATCAAATAGGCTCATTAATTAAGTCTAGCACTGTTCTTCTTGAATTGTTACATGCACTTACTTGTACACTGGTCAGGCCGAATGCTTAGATGAAAATGTTATGAAAATGCTGCTGCAACCATGTTTCCACACTGCTGCTTTAACCACTACTCCACACTGCTGCTCTAATCACTACCCTACACCCTGCTACTCCACACTGCTGCTCTAACCACTACTCCACACCCCACTACTCCATATTGCTGCTCTAACCACTATTCCACACTGCTGTAATCATTGCACTCCACTGCTGCTCAAACCAGTATACCACACAGCTGTTATAACCACTATGCCGTACTGCTGCTCTAACCACTGCACCACACTGCTACCGTAACTCTACATTACACTGCTGCTCTGTTTCCTTTTGAAGTCTTATTGTCTTATTTTTTTCCAGCTATGCAGTGACTGTGCAGGAATCCTATGCTCACCCATTCGACCAGATCTACTACACCAGATGCACAGACATTCTCAACTGGTTCAAATGCACCAGGCACAGGTGGGTATGAGTCTTTCTACCAGTGCCACATTGTTCAGTGTTCCATTTTCTCCTCTGCATTTCCGTGCCAAAAAAAAATAAACACAGGAAGAATACTTCAGTCACAAACATGAAACCATAAGGTTGGGAGAAATTGACGTCACGTCCAAGGGTCTGGCTACTTTTCATTTCCGTGCACTAGCAAGGCAAAGCATGTTTTGCAATTTGTCTCCTTATTACCGATATTTGACCATCATTGCATTGGCTCTAATGGCTGCATTAGGGTTCACTGGCAACACACTTAAATAAGCATGAGTCACTGCTGCTAAATATGACCAAGCAAAGAACACTCTTCACCACACTGGAGAAAATCCTCATAGCTGCACTTTGGTTTTGCTTGTTTTTTTAACCCCTTCAGTTTTTAAGGTGTGGTTCGATTGTAGCTTGCCTTCAGGCTGGAGACTAGAACAGGATTTTCTTGAGACTTCCGTGCTTCCCGAATGTAGAACAAGATCAATTGCCTTTGTCCCAATTGCAGCGTGCTCTCAAACTCACTAGTACAGACCCAGGCTAATCCCAACCGCAGTCTTAAACACCAGCTACAGGACACTAAAGTTGCGTACTTTGTAAACCCACTGCTGACCAGGTTTTCCGAGAGACTGAGACAAGGATCTCCAACCCAAATCCTGGAAGGCCACTGTGTTTGCTGGTTTTTGATCTGTTCCTGCACTTTAGTGCTTAATTTAGGTCATTGATTGGCTAAAGGAGTGTGCACATCTTGTTTATAGCCTGCTTCATCCAATGCATCTGTAGCTGGCTAGTACGTTTACATAATGTATTAACATAGAAAATACATTTTGCTGCACTGAAAACGAATAATACATTGTATGTATTGAGTTAAATTATGTTATTGTCTGTCTCCCAGCTACAGTAGCTGTCTGTGGTTAAATTCAGAACTGTTCTTACATTAAATTGGTATTTTAAAAATGATACTACGTGTTGCTTATGAATTAAATAATTAATTCAAATTTCACCCCATTATTATTTTGAACGACTGACGGTGCGCTCCACGGATTTGTATTGCACTACCTCAGTGGTGTCAAACTCGTTGCCATGGAGGGCCGTGTGTATGCAGGTTTTCATTCCAGCCTCAGATCTTGATTATATAATTAGTTAAATTATTTGCTGAATTAGGGATGCAGGTTTGTGCACAATGGTGACCCGACGTCTATGGTGACCCGCATTGTCTAAATAAAAATTTTCTTATATTCTGTGCTTCAATGCAGTTAAACGCATATGGCTGAATGAGTAATTGGACTCAATTAAGGCAGCATTAATTGGTTGGAATGAAAACCTGCATACACATGGCCCTCCATGGCAACGAGTTTGACACCACTGCACTACCTCAATGAAATGAAAATAGATGAAATTATCAATAGTCCTAAACCAACAGCTTTCAGACCTGTTTATTGTTCTGTTGATTAACCAACGATAACTTGTCTGCATTTTGGATTGCAAATCATTTTCTTAGTCAGTGCTCAATAAGGCCTCAGATATAAAATGATTGTGTTTTGTTACAAAAAAAACATGCATACAAGTCTCGTTAAGTCACATAGGTTGTGTGTTGAGCAGTATCAACCGGTTACCTGATGCATACTAGTAACTGAATAATTACATTCAGTAATAACTCAGAACTATTAACTACAGCAATTATTGTGTAGATAGTGGTCTTTTAATGAAAAATAATGATCTAATTATCAGCTTCAAATGCTATTCTAATACCAATAGAGGGAAAATAACTTTGTGAATACAACATTTACATTAGTTATTGATTTAGGACTCAAATCATGAATTTAGAAATCTAGCATTCCAGACAGGGATACTCAGGCCCTCAAGATCAGTATTACTGCTGGTTTTCTTCTGACTGATAGTCCATAGTCCAATAATGGCATTGATTGGTCAGAAATTATACTCACCTGGTGCATTAGGTTTAAATCAGTCCCTGATTAGAGGAGAGGAATGCAAACCAGCAGTACTACAGGCCCCAAGGGCCAGATTTCAGTGTCCTTGATTTAGGATGTAAGACCGGGAAACGTTAAATTTTGTAACAGTTTATTTAGAAGAAAGTTTAGCCAGCATATTTATCTTTTAAAAGTGGCTTTAAAGCATTCTCCTGTTTATATAGGCTCTTTAATCATTACAATTGCAGATGTTTCAGGAATTAAAAAATGAGCTCATGTAAAATATTAAAAGTTTTCAGTTCTCTACTTTCGCTGTCCTTTAAACCTCTCGGAACACTGCAGGATCTTAGGAACACATGCATAATGGTGGAGAAAACATAAACACTGAACTTCAGAACCTGCAGGATTCTTGCTGGTTATCAGCTGATACAGAACAGCAATTACACCAGTGGTGTCAAACTCGTTGCCATGGAGGGCCGTGTGTATGCAGGTTTTCATTCCAACCAATTAATGCTGCCTTAATTGAGTCCAATTACTCATTCAGCCATATGCGTTTAACTGCATTGAAGAACAGAATATAAGAAAATTTTTATTTAGACAATGCGGGTCACCATAGACGTCGGGTCACCATTGTGCACAAACCTGCATCCCTAATTCAGCAAATAATTTAACTAATTATATAATCAAGATCTGAGGCTGGAATGAAAACCTGCATACACACGGCCCTCCATGGCAACGAGTTTGACACCACTGAATTACACGCTGCAATCAAAACCTTCCAAAACTTAATGAGATGCTAATCCATTGTTAGCCTGCAGAATTTGTTTGGGCTGTAGAGACAGTGGGCTGCCCAGGCTTACTTACTTACTACCTCCCCCTACTGGCTGCTAGGATGGACTTCCCCCAGATGGGCTAACTGCATATAGCAGCAGAACACTGGACTATGAGTGGTCGGTAGTGGGAGAGGGAGCACTCCCATTTGAATGGAAGGGGGTGAGAGAGATAGATAAAGAAGACATTGTGTAATACATCCAGTAGTAATGAAGGCAGTTTGATTCTTGGATCCACAAATCGTTGAGAGAGAGAGAGAGAGAGATAGAGAGAGAGAGAGAGAGAGATGAAGGACATGCATTAAGATGGGTGGAGACAGACAAAAGAAAAGGAGAAAGGGGGTGAGAAGTGTAGGGAGGGATGTACAGAATGAGAGTACGGTGCTGTAACCATGCCATAGTGGCTCCATTACTGTCAGGAACACTAGGCAGGGAACAAGCAATCAACACTCATAATAAAAAACCTTCCTGTCTATACGGCAATTACCCATTTACCATTGATCACTGTTTCAGGACAAGTCATGGAGATGGTGTACATAATGGATACCTCTTTAACTCTGTGCCTCACTGTTCCAGGATCAGCTACAGTATAAGAAAAACAAAGAAAAAAACACCTGTTTACTTCTACGCAATAGTGTTCTAGGATCTCTTATGATAATGCTGATAGTACTTAACCACCAACTTTTTACATCTTCCAGGAACTATTATGATTACTGAGTATGTATCAGCCATCTCTATCTCTACCTCTACCTCTGTGCATCACTGGTCCAGGATAAGCTTTAATAAAGGCCTTTACGAAAATCACATCTTTTACCACTGTGATAAGGGTGTACACAAATATGTACACAAATGCCAACTCTAGGCACCACTGTTTTAAGATCAGGTAGAATAACAGACCACAGTAAAGGTTGCATCTGTACCGCTGTTCGTCGCTGTTCCATGATCAGTTGTGATCCCTGTATGCGTAACAACCTTCTGTTTGACTCTGTGCGCCTCACTGTTCCAGGATCAGCTATAAGACTGCATACCGGCGGGGCGTGAGGACCATGTACAGGCGCCGCTCGCAGTGTTGCCCTGGATACATCGAGAGCGGAGACCTGTGTGTCCGTGAGTGTCCCTCTTTTGCCCTTCTTCTCCAGCCTATTCCTTCCTCTTCCTCATGTTGTTGCGTCAGCCCCACCCCCATTTTATATTATATGATATTCCAAGCCTGTTAATTTTTTTAAATCACAGTAAAATATTTAGTGTTCAATCAACTCTTTACAGAGTACGGATTTCAAAATATACTTTTTTGTGTTTTGGACCTTATTCCTAGCCCCAACATGCCACTCTCATCTAAACCCCCAAACAAACAACCCAACCTTTCATAAGAGGGAAAAAATAATTGAAATGCTAAGTAAGCCCTGTTAGCCTGATTCAAAGTATATCATTCAAAAAACATAAATACATTTAGTTTATGCATGGAAGCCCATCTTATTACACCCATAATACAGTATTGTTTGAAACTATGGTCACATAAAGGTAATTGGCATAATGCAAGGCATAATGGTATGTCTGATATAAAGAATATAAAAACTTCTAACTCTACTCCTGGGAATTTAATCATTTTCACAAGTCGCCAGTCGTTGCTGTGGGCATGACTGGCACAGACACCAGCGCTGAACCCCTGTACCTTTTGTTTGTCCCCGAACATTTAACCAGGAGTGATTCAGATTCTTCACGCTCTGCCTTTCAGAAACTCCTTACAGGACTGTTACCACCCTCTCTTTGCATGAGACCCAGAGAGTGTGACGCTGTCACTTCACAGAGCTCGTAAGAGGTGTTTCAGACACAGTGGAAAGGATTTGAAAATGCTATTTGTGATGAGTGTGGCATATTTTTAGTCCCCGCCTCTCTGTGATATTACTCCGGTGTGGGGTGGGGGTGGGGGGATGGGTGGACTGTGTAAGTGCAGGAGATGAAATCTGTCATCCATCTAATTGCACACTGAGGCTGTAACAAGCACACACATTGCTATCTCGCGCAAGTTGAGCTAGTCCCCTTTTATGTTGCTGAATGAGCGTCTCCGAGCCACCTCATCAAGTGTGTGTGTGTGTGTGCGCACGCGTGTGCTTATGTGCGTGTGAGTGTGTGTGTGTGTGTGTGGGTGCAACGACAGTTCATGAATAGGGATTCAAACCCCTCTGGTAGCAAATCAAGCAGCAGAATCTCAACTCTAAACTTCCAAATATTTGTTAGGTTTCTATGGAACAGCCACTGGATGTGTATAATTAAACCTGTAGAATTGCCTGAAGCCCCTGTGTCATAACACCACCAAATTCAAAAACAGAAGAGAAGAAACGATATGGAAGCTCGAACAGCTGCCTGAACACAAATTTACAGTGTCCATTAACTGTAATGCATTATTTCCTTTAGCATTTTATAATCCTTTTTTACGATGACAATTTACTTCCTTTTTTAATTGACGAAAACAGATTAATAAAATGCAGCATCTGTTACCATGACAAACCCAGACAAGCCCAACACCCGATCTGAGGGGGAGGTTTCAAATGGTGAGCAGCGAGATGGACGCACCGTCATTGTTTTCGACAGAGCTTGACCCGCGGTGGGCTCACGACGTTGTTTTTGTCTCCTTCTCTTTAAAGAGGCCGGCTCCCCTCTCCGTCCGTCTTGTCCTTCGCGTCCCGGTTTTTAAAGAATAAATCAATTACACACCCCAGATGGCGCCTTGTGAGCGACAGGCTTGATTTCGCCCCCTTCCTTAACGGGAAGGCGAGGTAGATGAGCCGTGCTCGGGGGCGCGCGCGAGAGGGGCATTGTGTTTCCCCGCCCGTCGCTGGTCGTAAACAACTTTATTAAAGGCTCCCGCAGTGCTGCGGAACCCCGGAGGCTCGGAGGAGACAAACAGCTCCTGACTTTATTGTGGAGATCTATCTCTGACCCGGTGCACCCAAGGCCAGCTCGCCAACTCGGCTGTTCATCCATCTATCCCTCTCTCTCTCTCTCTCTCTCCGGCTCACTTTCTCTCTCTTCGTGATAAGTGCATTGGGCTGGTCTTTTGTTGTGTGACCTTCTAAGCAGCAGGCACGGGGCTAGTTAAGGGTCCCCCCCCCCCCAATAAGAGTGGGGGGGGGGGGGGGGGGGGGGGTGGGGCTAGTGGGGTGGGGGTTGTGGGCACGGCGGTGGGGGGGAAGGGTAAGGTTCTAATTTCCTAAATGCCCCCCCCACCTCTCCCATTGTGGCTATATGTACAGAAAGCTTAATTCATGGTGCCCCCTTCCCTATGTAGCATTTATCTTGCTGCTGACAAGGGGGTTCAGTGTCTTTTATTGGGAGAGCGGGACTGAGGTGTTTTAAGTGCTTTTGGGAGTGGGGGGGGGGGGGGGGGCACCAGTTTAACATTGCATTAACTCTATGAGAGTTTAGCTGCAATAACGAGTTCAGGGGCAGCCTGTGCCAAGCTGTTAAATCACTGAAAATCGCCTGTTAAGGTCCTTTCCAGTAGGAACCTGCTGTATAGCTGCTTTCTTTTTTTGCACTAAATGCAATGTTTCATGGTGTAAAGCTACAGTGGAGGGAATGCATTGCTACTACATACTGATTTGAAGATCAAGTACAGTAAGATGAAATGCTTTCATTATCGGCTTTAAAGGAAACCATGCGTTGATTCAAGTCAGGTAATATTTGGTAACGGGTGTTTGAAGGACAGGAGCCGTCCTATTGACATGCCCGCACACATGCATGCACACACACGCACACGCACACACAAAACAGTATTAGAATTCATTTTAGAGTGCTAATATTCTGGCCCTGTTTTGGGTGCTAAAGTGCTATTTTGGTCACTACTCAAGTGGGTGTTAGCACTGATTGTGCCAGTGCTTTTAAAAAACTCCACCCATTTCTTCTAAATTGCATCATCCTTAGGAAACAATGACATCATAATGTTACCCTCGACCTCATCCTCCAAGTTTTTGCATCCAGGGAGGGCACTTACACAGAGTAAATTCGACAAGTTTGCAATGGAAACAGAGGCTTGGTAACAAAACAAAATGAAATAACAATAATGAACTGAAAACTGTAGTTCTGTAGCTCTAGGGATAATGTAACTAGCTTAGCTTGCCAGCCAGCTTGGTAGTACCACCACAAAGGGATGGAGAAGGTGGGAGAAAGAGCAGGTTGGGGAAGAAAGGAGACTGGGAGAGTGATAAGGTCGGTAGAAGGATTAAGAGCAGAAAAATGGCAAAATAACTACAGCTAACTACTGCATTACAAATATTGATAATGTGGACAGTGATTCTCCATGACAACGGAGTGTTTCACTGATTTAGTAGGACAGAATACTTTTATTTGCCTCAAACTATGGGAGGAGACATGCAAGGAGACTAGAACATTTATTTGCCATTAAGTCAGGTCCTTCGTGACATCATGAAGGACTTGGACCCAGTAGCCCCGATCCCGGTAATAAATTGAACTCCACCCATTTAATCCCCTCATAGGAATAGATGGAAATGCTCAGACTGATATTGCAAGTCGATATTGCAATGCAATTGATTTCTCGTGCTGTTGCTGATGCTCAATGCATACCATAATAACCCCATACAACGTAGTCTGAAGGTATTCTCGATTTTACCTTTGCAATCATTTTAAGGGAGTCTCGTCTCCGAGCTGAGGTGAAGGACGGGGCAAGGCATAATGAGGGTGGGGCTGGGCGTGGGTCTGGATAGTGGGGGTGGGGCTAAGTGACACGAGAGTGCTGGATGATAAGGGCAGAGCGAGTTGGTAGGGGCGCTGGGTGACGGAGGCGGGGCTGGATGGTTCAGGGCGGAGGCTAGCGATGACAGCCAGAGGGTGTCCCTTGGCTGCCTCCTGCACTGCACAGTCTCTGCGGAGTGTTAAAATCCCTCTAATCCCCCTCCTCACACCGCGAGGATTAAGAGATTTGTACTGCCATCCATGTTTTGTGTAGGGGCACAAGAGCAGGTATTAGCAGTGTTCCTTTCTTATCTGGAATCTTCGGCACATTTTTTGTTGCCCTTCAATTAACTCTGCCTTTGTTTGTAAGATCCAAATGTTTCTTATCTCTCATATCAGAAATCATATCACATAATTTATTTTATTTTTCATTTTATTATTTGTTTTTGGGGTGGGGGACAGCACAGGTTGGTTCTACTCCTTGGAAGGGTAGAAATCACCAAACAATGTGCAAACTGAGAGAGAGAGAATGTAAATGTAATGTTTTATATTAGTAAATGATACATATAAAATGAATGGATCGGTAAACGATAATTGTGCTATTTTTGAATGCTTTGGTTATATAATGGCTGGTACCTGTAGTGCTAATAAAGCTCGTTTATGTTCAAATTGATAGGCAGAAAGTAAGATATAGTGCGAGAGAAGCGGAGAAAAAGAAACAGACAGAAAGACAGAAATCAAGAGATAGAAAGGTGTAGAGGTGCCTTTGACAGTCGTGTTTCGGCAATAACATAAACTCTCTGTTCTGATGCTCTGTATATGGCCAACTAGTGATTTAATTGGCTAACTGACTTCTCCAGTAACACAACCAGGTCTTAAATCTATCAAGAACAAATGACCTGATACTCCACTGTTTGCGCACACATGTTTGATACTGCTGTTCTTCAGGGAGAGATAAGCATCCCCATCTATTCTCTCGCTTTGCCATTAGAGGCACTGGGAGTTCTGCGCTACCAGAGACCAGTATGGTATTAATGAGGCCAAGCACTGGAAAATTAGTTTGGGATATGAATAACATTCTGTGCTGTCATCCAAAATATATGTTTTACATTTCCACTTTAATGAGCTACAATATGAGACTTTTTTCCAAGGGATTTATTTTCAGACTTTGATTTTTCTTCTTCACCCCCTACTCCGCCTTGTTGCCACTTTTTTATCACCTCAAAGAAAAGTGAGAGGATAAATCCTCTCTGACACTGATTAAGGAACAGAGAGGTAGTAGGAGAAGAAGATGATGGACTGAGGCTCTTCATGGATTCCTTGTCATGTTTAATGTAATCACATTTTTATTAGAGAAATCGGGGACTGAATCAGGTTGTCATGGTAATGTCACTCCTGATGTGGATGGTGACATAGCCCACCCTATGGCACTCTTGTGTAGCTTCGCATAAGTCGGCGGTCTGCAGGACCCATGTGGTCTGCTGGTTTCTGCTCTCATGCGGTGCTTGATTGATTACACGATTAACAAATCTCACCTGGCTTCTTGGGTCTGAATTATTTTCAGATTTTTTGGGTGAAAACGAAAATCAGCAGACCCTGTGGCTCTCTTGGTACAGGGTTGCAGACCCCTGGCGTTAACATTTATTGCTATGTTTGTAGTTGTTATGAAGGTGTTATGCAGAGGTCATAAGGGCTTTGTATTGCTCTTATGTAGGTTGCTTCGTGGGAAGTGTTGCATTTCTTTATGCTGTTCCCAGCAGTGACTAGACCAGGGTGCAAGGCTGATTTAATAAAAGGTGCCATCGAGCCGCTGTCATTTCTGCCCTTGCACAAGGGAACGTTCACCTCCCCACTGTGGAACGACAGTCGGGAATCAGCCCCATTGTCACTTCCTCTGATATCATCTTTTTTTTGTTTCTCAGAAGCCGGGGTATCTTTCATCTCCATCATTACATAACCCAGTTTTCTGTGTTATAATAATTTTAACAAGTCCAGACTTGGCATTTTCTCGCTCTCTGCTGATCAGAAATTGATGACTGAAACTGAATTTAAAATAAGTTGTCTCATGATGCTGTCTGGGAATCACCTTTGTTTGTCCTCTGCCCCTAACCCCTCTCCTGTTCTTTTTTGTAATACCTGAATAGATTCTTTAGTTACTCAGCTCCGTTGATCTCAGGTGACCTGCTTTGTGAAATAAGACAGGCCAAATTGGTCTTTTATTTATTTAATTACTTTACCGCTGGGACTCGGATGGCTGAACAGATGTTGCCTTAATACCATGGAATCCTCCCTATGTCATTTTCCTGTGTTCTTGGTTTAGCGTTTTTGCTTGGGAAGCATTTCTAAGATTATGGCCATCCTCTGGGTGCTAAGGGATAGCTCTGATTGGGACCATTCCCAGTCCCAATCAAAGAGTGATTGAGTGGTAATCAATGCGAGTGCTGACCTGGCTCACCCCACGGTCCCTAAGCAGACATGCCCATCCCTGCTGCCCCGCCCCTTTCCCTGCCTTCGTAGACAGGGGAGAAATGGCGAGACTCTGCCCAGCCAATCGTAGTACTTCCCTATCCAATCACAGGGCTGCACTGGTTAATGCTAATCACAGCACTAGCTATACCTCAATATATCATAGTGCTTCCCATGCCTCTGCCAATCCCAGCACTGCCCTGTCTTCTGCCTATCACAGAACTGCTCTGACTTCTTCCAATCACACAGCTCCTGAAGCCTCTGCACTCTCTACCAGATCAAGCTGTGAGCACTGTCATCCCCCGAATTAAAAAAAAAACAAAAAAACTGGCAAGGCATTTTAAGGGAAGGAGTTATTTAATAATAAAAAAAGAACCTTCCCAGATTAATTTTAAAGGAAAAAGTTCACTTTGTTATAAATATTACCCAGGATTAATCTGGAAATGTTTGACATTCTTGTACTTCAATAGCATGTTCCCTTGACTTGGAAGTTTTGATTGGATACAAGGGTATAGCTTATATCCACAGCCACACAATATATCCCCTGTTTACTCTAAAATAAAGTTTGTCCAGACTACTGTCTTCTGGTATGTGATAAACAAACAGAGCTTTGAAAGACATGAAGGACATCCTCAGCCAAACAAAAATCTAAGCGCATGAAGGTATCCAAGAGCGAACACACCCTGAACCGTGCAGAAATGTTTCTCTCTCTGTCAGAAAGCCTCCTGCCATAAAGCTTCATCAGAATGAACGTAAGAAATTACTTGTCACCAAATAATATAGTAGCTGATGTACAAATGCATTAATAGCATCATATTTGGAAACCGAGACCATGGCTCATTTTGAGAAAAGCTGTTAAAATGCTGGCATTGCCAGATGTAATTTATTCTAAGCGCGGGTACAGTACGCTACATGACAAATTGATATACAGGTCCTTCTTGAGTGTTGGTGAGAGGTGGACAGCAGTATATCAAAGCACATGCTCGTAATCAGAATCTGAAATGAATGATGGGGAGATTCTGTTGCACTTGGAGAAGCTTGCTAATAGTGAAGAGGCACAAAGAAGGGAACTAAAATTGCCACAAAAGTATGTTAAGACTGTTGGCCAGGGAAGAGACAGACTTGCACCACCAGGAATGGGTGGCATTTTAAATGCATGTACTTTGAATGCCTATTTTCATGTATGTTTTTCATAGTTAATACAGGTTGTTTTCCAAGATGACTTAACCCTCTGTGCCACCTGCAAATAAACATATGCCTCAGTCAGTGTTACAGTAGTTTCTATGTTCAACTTTAGGAGGTATAGTGAAAATAAATGAATTAGTAAATAAATAAATAAATAGTAAAACTTAGTATATTTTGCCCAACGAACAGAATTTGGGAAGTCAAGCGGAGTCCCATCTTCACCGGTCTCCCTTGAGCTGGTCGCTCAGTTTTCTGTCCGAACGCATCCCTCAGGGGCTGTCACACATGCCCGTGCTTGGAAGCGCACACCCCAGCGCCTTCCAGTCCACGTCTGCCCGAGCGCCAGTCCTTTCCCGGAACGGCCTCCTCCCCCGGCCCCGGCGATAAGGGGACTGCGCTGATTTCAATCAAAGCGGTTTGTTCCCGCCGGGTCCGGCTGAGCTGTTTTCAGCGCGAGATAAAATGAGGCATCCGGTTTTAACCCCGTCCGCCTCGACGACCTTGGCTGTCTCTGCTTAATTCGTGCTAAATATTGCTTTTTATTCTTCTTTTCTTTTGAATTTTTTTTTTCTTCTTCTCTTTGCCTCCTGCCAGAAAGCTGGCACGCTGACAGAACTCAATGTAGGTCATTTTATTACCGTGCTGAATAAAAAAATAATAAAATAAAAAAACTCCACTCGATCTTGCGCGGAGCATTGCCAGTAATGCTAATATTACCCCAATCAATGTGTCAGCGAGTGGCTCAATGGGGAATGATGGAGAAAAAGTGCACACTTAGTATACATTGTGACTCCACGGGCTGTTATATTAGTGTCATCGGCAAAAAGCATGAGCTAATTTTGCATATTTTTCCCCCACTGCTCAAATTTCTTGGCTTGCGTGAAGAATGGTCAGTGACATAAAGCCGCCCACATTTAAAGAACATAAAGGCCACTTTTCCTGTAGGAATTTTTCAGTATTAGGGGTGGACTTCAGTGTTAAATTTCCAGTGTGTGCATGTACGGCTATGGACAGGAACAAACAAACCTGAATATGTTGAGGATGCTTTAGTGGCCTCCTTTGATAGGTTTATACTTTTCTGTGGTTTGCAGGCTAACTGAAAATATGGTTTGAGTGTGTTTGTACATGTGTATGTGTGTGTGCGCACGTGTGTGTCCATGTATGTGTGTGCATGTGTGTGTTTGTGTGTGTGTATGTGTGAATGTGTGTGTGTGTGCGTGCGTGCTTGTGTGTGTGTGTGTGTGTATGTGTGTGAGCGTGTGTGTTTGCTTGTCAGTGTTTGTGTGTGTACGCGTATGTGTGTGCATGCCTGTGTGTGTGTATGTGTGAATGTGTGTGTGTGTGTTTGTGTGTGTGCATGTGAGTGTGCGTGTGTGTGTGTGTGTGTGTGCGTGCACGTGTGTGTGTGTGTGTGTGTGTGTTTCTGTGAGACTCTAACCCTCTCTTTCTCTCAGCTCTCTGTACAGAGGAGTGTGCTCATGGCCGCTGTGTTTCCCCTGATACCTGCCAGTGTGAACCTGGGTGGGGAGGACTGGACTGCTCCAGTGGTGAGTCTGATCCCTCACTCGTTCACCCGTTCATGTCATAATCACTGCGTTATCTGGTCATTCACCCGTTCATGTGATTCTCACTGCATCCTGGATTCATTAATTCGCTCATTATTGTGATCTTCACTGACAGAGTTATTCTTTACGGTGGGATTACAGCACCCACTGCTGTTTATGCATTATTGCGTACCACTGAGCCACGCATATTGATTAAACACAACGGCCCGTGAAGATCAGACAGCAAGAAAATGAAAGTGCACACACATGCAAACACCCTGACCGAGGGAAATCATTATCAATGTTCTGTCAGTCATTCCACTTTATTTACAGGAGTAATTTTCTCCCGTTTTTATTCATTTATTTATTTATTTTGGGGGGGGGGGGAGGTGGTATGTAATTCACATGACATTTATATTCAGGTGCGGGGGAGGGGGGGCGTTCAGAGAGTATCTGTTGAACTTTAACTTTCTAGTGGTTGAGCACTGTTCGGATGTGGACAGACAGACAGACAGACAGACTGACAGGCAGTCAATGGCATTTGCGGCATAGATAAACAGAACTATGGTTTCTACATAAACTCTGCCGTCATGGTCATTAAGACCTTTATGCTTACTTGTTTCTGTGATAATACATTCTATTAAAATGTATTCAAGTGGCCCTTCTCTCAAACTCAGTACTTTTCAACACATAAACAACATTGTAGTGCAAAGCAACATAATCACAAATGCAGAACAATTGGCTTGAACAGAGTGCGCAGCACTACCGTCACAATAAAGGATAAAATAATAAAACCAGGAGGAATGCTATCAATATTTCATGGAAACAGTCTCCCAGCTAGACAGCCTGGTATTCTGAAGTATGCTGGCACACTACGACTTTCTAGAGGGCACAGGGCAGCCTGGATTAGCGAGATAGCAGGACATCCAGAGAAGCTCGTAGAGGCCGTTAAGCGACCCCGTTGAAATACGGGACGTTTTGCCGACTCCGGCGTAACCGCATCCGCACTGTGCACCCGAACGTCCGTGAAAAGGGAGCGGGTGTGAAGGAGGCCTTAATAAACAAACAAGCAAACAAATAACTCAATAAAATATGAGGCGGAAATGACTTCTGCAGCTTCTCCCCCGGTGACCCCGCGTCCCCAGAGCTCTGGCGGTGACGGTCACTGCGGTTACATTATTAGACTCCTGCAGATCGAGCAGTCTGAGCGCGACGAGGGCAGGGCCTAACCCACCCCCCCCTCCCCCCCCACACACACACACACGGTTATTGCTGCCTCCCGGGCCCCCTCTGTCTGAGGCAGTTTATTGCAGCTCTGATGGGGTGGGGGGGGGCATTCTGGCACTAGATATGACGCAGTTCCTGTGGAGATTACATTTGTGGGTACGTGCGTGTGGGGGTCTGGGTAGTGTAGTCATCAGCTGTTAATATTACTGGGAACATATTGAGTACTGAGAGGGTTAGAGATAACTGCGGCTCCCTCCTGCTGGTTAAGAAGAGTGAAACCGGTTAGGAAGAGTGAAGTTAATTGCACCCCGCCACACCATATGTCAGACCCTGAAGGTGATGTCACGCAGCCCCTCCTCTTTTTGTGTCCATTCACTAATGTTACGCATTTGCAGTAGGAGACGGTGACACACAGTTTTGGTGAAGTCATTATATCCTTTCAGGGGGATTTCAGGTGAAGACCCTGTGTTGTTTTTCCGGTTTAGTAACTGCGGTCTCCATCCATTTGGACAGCACAGTTGCGCAGAGCTCCACCGATCATTTTTATGATGCCATTCATAAAAATGCCCATAATGCTCTGTGCTGATTTTTTCAGTCAATGAAAATTTGAATTTCTATTTATTTCCTAAATTGACCGAATTGAAGTGGAATTGAGCCAGCTCCGTAAGCCGCTATCCTCGAACCCCGCCCCCTTCCGTGCCGGCGACGGGGGAGCGTGACGGCGGGCGGGCAGGGGAAGCTCCGGCGGATGCGGCGTCCGCTCCTACAGCCACGCCGCGCGGGCGCCCCGCTAATCCACTTTATTAAAAGAGACTTGACGATGGAGACGGAGACATTATTCATAACTTTTCTTCGTTTCCCTGCCTGGGCAGGGGTCCAGCATCTCTCATTTATGGGCTTTCATCTGTAGAAATGAGGAATGAGTGCCAATTTTGAAATTAAATCTCTCCCCCCCACCACCCCCCACCCTCGCAACTCTGTCCTCATAAATAGCAAATGTTGTTTTTTTTAATCCCTCTGGCTCTCCTGCTGTCCCCCTTGTCGATGATAATACTGACTTGAGGGGCTCGGTGAACTCCCCTAAAGTGGCACCTATTTCTTCAGGGTTCAAGCAGGGCATCAATATGCAGTCATACAGTACCAGCCTAAAGCCAATCAATTTTGAATTAAACCACGGTTGGCATAAGAGGCGCGTGTCAGAGCTGAGGTGGAAAACAACAACCGTGGCAACAGATCAGTTCTCAGGACATAAGAGAGAGTTGATTGGATTGGGTTTCATTTTTTAAAACTGGGACATATGCAATGTATGGTAAGTGATGTGTTCTTGCGCTATGTATCAAAGCTGGCCCATTATGCTGACTGAGCTGTGAACTAGAGTCAGAAAACTCGAGAATTTCTTCATTTTCTTTAAAGTGGCAGCATTTTGTGGTTATGGCTCCATCTCAAAGGGTTGGGTGATGCTTTTTCGGAGTCAAACACACAAGGAGGTGGTCATTTGGGTGATGAGAGAGAAGAAGAGGGAGAGAAAAAAAGAAGAGAATAAAGAGAGTTAAAGGGAATGAAGGGAGGGGTGGGTTTGCCTTTGAGCACACCAAGGCAAAACCATCCCTTCACATTACAGACCTTGGTGCTCAATTCTGATTGTTTGCTTGGATCCGATCCGTTTGCATTCACTGTTTACATACACGTTTGTAAGTGACCCGTGTCTGACGTAAGTGTGAACAGACCTTTACCCTGAAAGAATACGCACACGCACATTAACAACCAAAACATTGATGACAGTGATCTGCACCTGTACAATGAAGTGTGATGCTAAAGAAACCATATGAATTCCGATCTGGCAGTTCTCACAGTGGTCGCTTGGCCACAGATTGGATATGTATTTGATCTAGGACCACATATGGAAGTGCCCCAAATCTGATATGAAAAGATGCAGCTCAGAAAACATTCTTTTCTGTGTCACATGTAGGCAACAAAAATCTGATTTGGCCCATTTCAGCCTATAATCTGAACGTAGCCTTAGATTTTAAGGGGTCAAATTTGGCTTTTGATACCTTTTTGCTCCTGAATACAGTGTTGTGTACTCTGATTACTGTTTCAGACTAAGTCATACTCAGAGTCAAGGACAGTAAGGAACACATTTGTTTATCTGGCTCATTAAAACAACATTTACATGACTGTAGAACCAGGCAAAGCACTGAACTGTACAATGGTGTTACACTAGCTAGCCAAAATATTTTTGGTTGCAAAAAGCTGGAAAAGCATGTGATCTCATGATAGTGTTGTTTGATAAACACCTCTGTAAAATGTTGTCCTGAAGAAAAAAGTCTAAGCGTGAATAGACCTGCTCAGCTGTAACAACCTTACTACCTCAACAATTATGTTTTGCAACTTAAAAAGATAAAGAAAATGCAAAGTACTAAATAGAGTAACGAATATACCAAGTTGTGATGCTGTTTTCAGCAGTGACATTCCTCCATAGACTCGAAGAGTCCTCAGATGTTTATGCTGACTTTATGGGTTGGTAAATTAGGTTTATGGCATGACTCATAGCTGCTTTGTCCATACACACATAAACACCCAAACACACACTCTTTCATACACGCAAATGCATTTATTCATGTGCACACACACATACGTAGTAGACGCATGGCCACATTTTTATGGATTCTTATTCTCTCTCTCTCTCTCTCACACACACACACACACACACACACACACACAAACAAATATAAACAAGTACACTGTTCAATGACAGCTGTGCAGATGTCTGGAGATCTACTTCTGTCCTGTGCTCAATTCAGAGGCCTGTGGACCATACTGTCTTTATTCTCCTTAATAATACCCTCCTGTAGACCATGCTGATGAATGTCATCTCAAGGAGAAGTGTTTTATTGTCAGGCTACTCTACGGCCGGCCTATTCCACTTGGAAGGCTGAGAACCAATGTAGTGCTGAGAAGGTCAGTGCCCTTGCTGAGATGCTTAAGGCATTTGGTAACAAGCCTTTAAAGCCTCCATGCCAACCTGAAACCCGCCAACACATTCTTTAAACCAACCCCAAACATGCCAGCACACTTCAAATCAACCACAAACTTACAAAACCACAAAGTGAACCAAAACAGACATACCTTTGTGAAACAGCAAACAATAAGAGAAAGAGAGGTGCTCAACAACTATGGCAAAATACTGAGACAAAAAAGGAATCCAAGATAGATTTACAAAGTGTATTGATTCCTGGAATAAAATACAAAGTCAGAGAACAGACTCAGGCTTTAATCCATGGAGAAACCGCAAACTGACATTTCTATAGGTTTGGAACCCTTTAAATCAACCCCAAACCGAGCAGTTCGCTCTTTATTCCAACCACAAACATGCTACCACACTTTTTAAATCAACCCCAAACTAGCAAGCAAGCCCTTTAAACAAATACCTAACCCCAAACCCACCCGATCACTCTTTAAACCAACCCTAAACCCACCAACACGCTCTTTAAACCAGTAATAAACCTGCCAGCACACTGTTCATACAGTACCAACCTTATTTTTTACTTTGTAGCCAACAGAATATTCAAAACCACAGATAAACCTGCAATAAAAACAATCAACAACATTACGTTACACAAGGAAAAAAAGGGAGAGGGAAAGTAACATGAGTAATATAGAGCTTGGTTGACAAAATATTTTCTTTTTGAATTATAAGCCCTCTATTATGACCTCCAGTATGGTCAAAATTATTATTAATAATAATAATAATAATAATAATAATAATAATAATAATAATTGTAAGTATTCATATAATTAAATACATAAATATTTCACAGAGAAAAAAGAAATGCGTAAATATGACATTTTGTTATTTCAACACTAAGAAAAAAAAAAAAACCAACATAGCAAGAAAAGGAGTTGAATTTTTGTAGACCATATCAAATTTCTTCAGTAAATACTGTATATCTTTCCATTAGAAATTTCCTACTATCAAAATGGGCTCCATGGCTCCAAGCCATATGTCCTTTATGTTCAGAAATTTAACAAAAAAGATACCTAGAATGAAAGAAGCTGACCACTATAAATCCTCATCTTATGGCCTTCAGCAGCAGAGAGCATTAGAGAGCAGTAGCATTAGCAAGCTACTGAACAAAACTCCTCCCTCGCTCATCTTGGTTATACCTTATTTCCATTGCTCTTTGGTGTATTTGACAGCTGCTTGTTCAGAAAAAGATTACTCTGCACCATTACATGTGAATACTGTTGACCTGGTAAAATACCAGATAGTCTTTTGTTTTGTGAACAAGAGAAGCCACTAGATTGCCAAAAAGTGTCCAGCAAGGCAGTTGCTTTAAAAAAAATGTTCAAAAAGAGCACAGTTTGAAAAGAATTTAAAAAGAAAGGGAAAACCATAACAAAAAGCAACAGAAGAAAAAGTTCAGGGTGAAGTCTCAGCCGAAACACACTCATTTTTTGTCAGAAACAAGACTACATTCTTCTGTCTTTGTCCATGTTAGCCTTGTAGATAGGCTTCAGTTTGGCAAAGATTAAATTGGTTAGCACATAGATAGATGTTTCTTCTTCTTTTAATTCACATCAAAAAAGTTGGTGATTGCATCGCCAAAAGAATGCTATGGCTCAGATAGTTAGGAGGGGTTCACATTTCATCACTGTCTAGCAACCACTGGTAAATCGGGTGCCCATGGACTACATGTTGAAGCCGCATATGAATGGTTTTCCTCTGACTCTGCTTTATGCAAGCTTAGCTGTATTGTGCAGTGTTCAGCCAGACACTGGGTGGCAAATTTCTATTTTTAACAAATATATAATAATAATTAATATCAGAAAAGAAAGCTTAAAAATGTGCATTCACTCTCACCATCACCTTAGGTATTGATATGCACCTCCACCGTATTACAGACATTACAGACTCCCCCCACCCTTTAATGATTGTTAAACTGGCCTGCTGCGCAGTTGGAAACCGGTATTCCATCAATCATCCTCCACGGGAGGTTATCTGCTCATTTGGGCCGAGGGTCTGTTGTAAAAGCAAAAGCAACAGACCATAGGCGTGCTTGCACCTCAGGTGTACACACTCGTGGCACTGAGAAATGCAAACATGAGCACACACACACGCACGCACGCACGCACAAAAATCCACGGATGGCCAAAGGTAGCAGAACGGAGGGGTCTGGCTGGCATTTACGGTGCAATGATTGTTTGAATATATAACAGACTGTCCCTTTAGCTGCCAGATAGGCAAGCACAAAGGTTTTGAATTTGATGCGAGCAGATATAGGTAGCCAGTGGAGAGAGAGGAGAAGGGGAGTGAAATGGCAGCCAGGGGAGGGTGTAGATCAAATGAGCAGCAGTATTCTAGATGAGATGCTGAGGTCTGACTGTGGAGGCAGAGAGACCGGCAAGGGAGTAGCATTAGTCCAGACTGGAGATGATCAGCACATGGACTAAGAGCTGGGTTGAGTAAGTGGTGAGGAAAGGATGGATTTTCCTGACGTTGGGCAGAATGGAATAGAATCTTAGAGAGAAGCTGCCTTTGTGTGTGGTGGCCCTCACCGACTGCAAGAAGGGCAGTCTCCATTGAATGGATGGCCCTGCAGCTAGGCTGGTGAGGGTCTAGAAGGTTATTCTGAGAGAGAAAATGAGTGGGTTGGTTAAAAATAGCACATTCAAGAGTTCTGAAAAGAAAAGGAAAAGAGACAGGACGCTAGTTCTGGATGGCAGAGGGTCCAATGGCACGTTTTTTAAGCAGGCAGGTGATACAAGCTTGTTTGGAGATGGCAGGGAAACATCCCATGGACAGGGATGAGCTCACCACAGTGGTGCTGAATGGGAAGATGTCAGAAGAGAGAGACTGGAGGAGGGGTGTGGGGATGGGATCCAGGGAGGAGGCAGAAGTATGGTGGGATAGAAGAAGTTGAAAGAGGACAGCATCTGTAAGAGGAGAGAATATCGAGAGGGTATAGAGTGGGGACAGGGGAAGGGTTGTCTAGGGAAACAATTGACTGATGTGTTTGAGGTGTAATAGTATGGTTTACAATTTTAATGCACTGAAACATTTTTGTTTAAGAATATTTGTATTTAAAAAGCATATTTTAATGAAAGATGTACATTTCTCATTCACAAAAGCAGGGTTTTAATTATGGGGGGGATGGGGGGGGGTCTGCCCCCCATAATTAAGACTTGGACCCCCCCCAAAAGAGGTAAAAACAACAGGTCAGGGGGGTCAAAACATTTATATATCCTTCTTACCTGTAATCGTACATATTACAATATATTTCCCATCAGTGGCGTCACTAGACACCAACCATAGTGACGCCACTGATGGGAAATATATTGTAATATTTTGCGCATTTAGGTTTGAATTTTCTTTTGACCTTTCTTTAATTCCTCCTTACAAATTTGCTCTAAATCTGCCTAGTTAGATAAATAGTAATTGGGCTTTTGGCTGGATTATTCCAGAATAGTACTTTTTTGTTTTTGAGCTATTCCTTTGTTGTTTTCCTTGTGTGCTTTGGGTCATTGTCCTGCTGAAACATGCATCTTTGCCCTAAATGCATATTGTTTTTGCAAACTGAAACAGATTTTCAAGGATTTGCCTGTATATGGTAAAATTTCTTTGAGTGCCTCCTGCTAAAAAGAAAGTAAAAAGCTTAATGCTGCCACCACCGTTCTTTTATGATGGTCAGGATGGTGTTTGGTTTACCCCAAAGACAGTGCTTTAAGACCTCAGCTTTAGTTTCACCAGACTACAAAATCTTCTTCTATAAGGCATGACTTAACTTTCTCAGAAGTGGCTTCCATCTTGTCACTTTCCCAAAGAGGTCAAATCTGTGAAGTGCTTCAGAGTTGTTGATGTCTGGACAGTTTCTTCCATTTCCGCCTATGAGCTCTGTAATTGTGTTAGTGTTATAACTGACCTGTCTCTTCTCTGACAATTTCCCTTCTTGTCCAGTTGCTCAGTTTGATGACTTTATTTTGGTAGTGTCTGGCTCGTACCATATGTTCTCCATTTTGTTACAATGGACTTAACGACCGTCCTAGGAGATTACAAACTTTTTTTTTTTTACCTCCAGCCTTTTCCCTCCAACTTCATTGCAAAGTTTCACAGTCAGTTCCTTAGTCGTCATCACAGCACAACCGATCTGATCAGCTGTTACAGTTGTGAGACCTCAGAAAGTTGGTGATGTTTACTCTGCAATCAAGCGACTGAACACAGGTGGATTTGAAATTAACATTGGTGGAACTCGTTAACATATTTAGCATGCTTGAGAAATGAGAATACACCTGGCCCAATTTAGTTATTCATACAAATGGGGTGAATATTCATAATATAAGTCATTCTCAGGTTTTCATTTTAAATATATTTCTGGATTCATCATTTTGACATTATAGAGTTACTTACATGGGAGTAGGAAAAAATACCATTTAAATATATTTTAACAAGAAAATGTGAAATTTTCAATGAGGGTGAAACATTTCTGAAGACACTGTGCATGCACATACGCAAACACATGAGCATGCACACCCACACATATGTGCATACACATAAAACTCTCAATTCAGTTTTGTTTGTATTGCACTTTTTACAGAGACATTGTCGCAAAGACACTGTACAGGAAAACAGGAATTACTAAATGCTGTTGAACCAGGAGAGGGTCAGGGCTGGATTGGTCTGGAAAATATAAGTACTCACACTCCCATAATCACATTTGCACACACACACACACACACACACACACACATACACACATGCGTACACACACATGCACAAAGAAAATATGTATTAGGAGACAAAGTCAATCTACTGTATTCTAAATCAGAGATCTCTAACTCATGTCATGGAGGGTCGCAGGGTCTGAGGGGTTTTTGTGGTTTCCTTTCATTCAGCAATTTGCCTTGGAAAAAGGTGGGTGGAATCTTTAGCAAATTTTTAAGCATGGTCATGGACAAGTCCTCTTGCTGTGAAAATAGAGAGAGAGAGAGAGAGGGAGATCGAGAGAAATAGGTAATGAGTGAGTGTAGAGAAGTTTAATACCTTGATACTTTAATAATTTTCCAGTTTGTGTTTGTGTTTCATGTGAACTCTCTGGTCTGACCATAGACTGGGTCTGAATCTCTATACTGCCCCCTGGTGCTTTAATTGGTTAATTGCCTCAACCCGTAATATGACCAGGTCTTAAATCTATCAGGAACAAATGACCTGGTACTGAAACTGTTTGTGCACATGTTTTTGATACTGCTGTTCTTTGGGGGGAGATAAGTATCCCCATCTATTCTCTCTCATTGCCATTAGAGGCACTGGGAGTTCTACGCGTCCACAGAGCGGTGTAGTATTGACATTGTTATAAAATGCTCTGGCAGCACTGGGTAACTCTTGTCATGTTAATAAAGCTGTCTTTGAACCCTTTGGGAGAGCCATTAAGACAGAGGAGAAGGGCTTCTGCTGTGGTGTGCCGGTCAAAAAATAAACAAGCGAAATCATTGTGCTGTCTTTTCCTCCACAAATCTTGGTGTAACATTACAGTGGGTGACCAGAACTGCAGCATTTTCTGAGGCGTAATGCTAACAGTGATGCAGCATTACCAGGTATGTGTAAAGTTACCGGCGGGCAGGTATGACTGTTATTTTTCTCCCTGTACCTGACAAACCTTTATTAAGCATGTGCAGGAGATTCTGTAGTTTCATTGCAGTTACTGTACAGAGCAGTGGCTGCAGGACTGAATAAACTGCATGCCTGCGCATCTCTCTCGCTAATGAAGAGGACCAGTCCCAGTTGCAAGGCAATTTGTTACACCTTAATAGGCTAAATAAATCACCAGATTAGGATTTTAATGGTGAATGGGTTTGGGGCGATGGTTGTGGGAGGGGTAGGAGGGGGAGGAAAGAGGTGAAGAGCGGAGGGGGGGGGAGGGGGGTTGGGGTGGCAGTAAATGAAGTGTGACTCCGCACGTGACTACTCTGCCAGCAGGTCGTTAACAGTGGACTCCTAACGAGCCGACGCCACTCTCAGCAGTTCAGCTGGAAGTGTCTTCTCTTCTCTCCCTCTCACCTGCTCTCTCTTTCTCTTTTTCTCTCTCTGTCCGGCAGTGTCCCAGTGTGACTTTCTCTTTCCAGCTGAAGCTCTTAATGTCCCATTAAGCCCAGAGGTTCTTTTTTTCTTTACATTACGGTGTTATTTGCACCATTAACCATTAACGTGGTGAGCGCCTGAAACTCTTTGGAGAGTAAGTGTGTGTGTCTGTGTTTATCGCGTCTCGTGGTGTGTGTTAGTATGATTTGTCTGTGTGTGCATGTGAGTGTATTTGTATGCGTGTGTACCTCTTGCATACTTGAGTGTACTTAGGGAAGTACTTATATGTGTATGAATGTGTGTGTAAATTTTTGTACGTTTGTGTGTATGTGCGCATTTGCTTGTGAGTTAGTGTGTTTGTGTGTCCATGTGTGAGTCCATATGTGTCTGAGTGTGTGTGCATGTGTGTGTCTGGATGTGTGCGTGTGTGCACGTGAGTATGTGTATGTGTGTGTGTGTTATTTCTCAGTGCTAGGCGTGTGTACACATGAGGTGCAAATGTGGCTGTTTCGCCTACATTTCTGTCTGTGATTACGCACGTTTCCTTTTTCAAATCGTAGGCCTGTAAGTGGGCTGAAACCTCTCAGGGCGTAAAGGCAGCGATCGTGGCGGTGATGATGGTGCCAGCGATGATGGCGACGATGATCATTATCCTGCTGCGCGTGATTAACCCTCAGCTCATGCCACTGCGGTCCTTGTTCATTAGACTTAAAGCTGTCATTACGCCCAAACTCCAGAGTCCAGGCTGCTATGGTCTTCTGGGACGTCCTGATGAGGGAACGGTCCAAACCCCCTATCTCCTGTCCTTAATGGAAGGCTGGAGTATCGAAAATAGTGCAAAAATGCTAGAGTGGCCATCAGAGGAGATAAGAGATTGTGTGAATATTAATGCGGGGACGCTGTCCTTGTTTCACAGTCTGCGAGTCACAGTTGATTTCCTGGCCCATTTCCATGGTTATGAGCACTGGCGTTCGCTGAGCGATAAGTCATTTGTGTTACTTAAGTGATCATTGTGTTTGATGGTTCCCTTTCCTAATGATCAAGGGCCAATTGTGTTTTGTTCCAACTTCTGGAATGGGCGGGTACGCAGAATTTTTGTACGTGGTTGCCCTCTGTGTGTGTGTGTTTGTGTGTGCCGGCACGTTGGAACTGTAAGTAGCTGGGGGTGAGCTGACACCAAGTGTGGGGGGAGGGGGGTGTGCAATTTCCTTTTGTTTCTGACAAACAAAACGGCTTTGAAATAAATGAATTGTAATGGGGGATCACAACTGCAAGTGGGGAAATGTGTGCATGTTGGTGCGTGTGCTTGTATGTGTCTGTGTTTGTTTGTGTATATGCGTGTATAGATTTGTGTGTATTTCTGCTTTGTGTGTGCGTGTGTGGTACAGGTGGTGCTTGTCTTTCCACATGGTGATCTTAAGCTTGTGTGCGGCTGCTCAGCTCAGGAATCCCACTTCATTAAGCTCCCAACGAAGAGGTCTTGTGCTGAGGTTGCTTTCAGAGGCAATCAGGAATTAGCTAGCAAGTGTTGCGAGACAGGCGATTTTTACGCGCTATGAGCTTCAGTACTCGGCAGTCCCGTTCTGTGAGCTTGTGTGGCCTGCCACTTTGCAACTGAGCTGTTGTTGCTCCTAGACATTTCCACTTCACAAGCACGGCAGAAATTTGACAAACTGACTTGTTGGAAAGGTGGCATCCCACGATGTATGTGTGTGTAAGTGTGTATTTGTGTGCTTGTGTGTATGTGACTATGTATGTGTGTAAGTAAAGCACATTGATTGGCACTTTGTGTTCGAAATGTGCTATATAAATTATTATTATTATTATTATTATTATTATTATTATGTGTATGTGACTATGTGTGTGTGTGTACATGTGCTTGTGTATATGTAATTATGTATGTGTGTGTAAGTGTGTATTTGTATGCTTGTGTGTATGTGACTATGCATGTAAGTGTGTATATGTGTTTGTGTGTATGTGACTATGTATGTGTGTGTAAGTGTGTATATGTGCTTGTGTGTATGTAATTATGTATGTGTGTGTAAGTGTGTATTTGTGTGCTTGTGTGTATGTGATAACGTATGTGTGTGTATATGTGTGCTTGTGTGTATGTGACTATGTTTGCATGTGTAAATGTGTATGTGTATTTAAGTGTGTATATGTGTTTGTGTGTGTGTGACTATGTATGTGTGTGTGTATATGTGCTTGTGTGTATTTGACTATGTATGCATGTATAAATGTGTAAGTGTGTATATGTGCTTGTGTGTATTTGACTATGTATGCCTGTGTAAGTGTGTAAATGTGTGCTTGTGTGTATGTGACTATGTATGCATGTATAAATGTGTAAGTGTGTATATGTGCTTGTGTGTATTTGACTATGTATGCCTGTGTAAGTATGTAAATGTGTGATTGTGTGTATGTGACTATGTATGCATGTGTAAGTGTGTATTGTTGTGCGTGTGTGTATGTGGGATAGATCTGCTGCAGGGGGGAGTGGGGTGGAAATCGGGGTGGGGGGGGGGGCTGCATATCTGCAGTCTGTGATATTAGGGCTGTTACCTGTGATCTCTGGATGCTGCTTAACCCTGGACTTAATTTGAGTGGCGCAGTGATTACCCGCCGTCCCGCGGGACATCGATTGCCCCCGCCCGCCTCCAGCGAGCCCCTCCGCCGTGCTGACGAATGAACCTACGGCTCCGCCAAGTCCAATTAGCCGTCAGGGCCACATCGATGCGCCTCTCTCCTTGTCTTTCTCCTTTCCTCCATCTGCTAGGGGTAAAGTTGAGCGTAAACTTTTAATCAGGTCCTTCTGATAGGCTCCCCAGGCTTGTCCTCTTTTGTCCTGTCCCTCTTTTTTAGTGGACCGAAGCGGTGATCTCCGCGTGGGATGGAGCTGAGAGCCCGCGGGGGTTCGTGTCATGTGACGCGCCGCAAGGTGTCGTGGTGTGCCGCACTTTGTTTGGCAGGGCTTTTGCGCGTGCGATTCATGTTCCCAGATTGGTTTTGGGTTGTGCTGGGGCTGTTGATCATCCAAGAAAAGATGCTGTTTACCTCCCAGCCAGCAAGTGAAGTCAAGCCCACCTTGAGCTACAATTCTAAAAAAAAAAAAGGCCTTTAAAAATTGATAATGGCATCAAACCTGCATTTAACAAACTGATGAGTGATTTATTTAATCAAGTAGTTGACTACATTCAATGATGTTATGATATTGCCTTTTGCATTAAATCATTTTCATTGTATCCAAAAATGGTTTAAATAGGTTAAATGGTTGTACCGTATATTCAATTTTCAGTTTTGACTTAACCTGATACCTTTGTTGTAAGAAATTTGATTTAATGTGAAATGGAATTATTAGAAAAAAGAGATGCCTCCACACAGTGTTAAATTCTCCCAAACAAGTTTGTTGGTGGAAACATCATTTAAGCCAGCAATGGTCTTCATTGGGCATAGATATCAAATAAAAGGATATGTTTTATTGTTTCTTGATGGCAGTGATGATGCTGAGAATGATTTTGATGAAGACAGAGATTATGGTTATTTTTGACTGCTGTGATGATCCTGATTGATGGTCATAGATGGCTTGGCAACCAAAAATGGGTTTCCGTAGTCAGTAGTCATCAGGCTAAATTACCTGCTGCACAAGGCAAAGTGCAAATTTAATATCATGAACGGCTCTAAACGAAATGACCACAGCATGGTGTAGATCAAGGCAATCAAATTGTTCTGGTTAAAATGAAGATAATGGATATCATATTTAACTCTCTCTATATATATCATATGTGAGGTAAATATGGTATTCATAATATTCCTGTTAACCAGTACATTTTGATTGTCGTACACCACGCTGTAGCCCTTTAGTTTAGAACTTTATCTTGTGCAGCAAGACCAAATGTGGAATCTGGAACAGAAAAAGGGCCTTCCCCAAACTGTTGGGGAAGCACATAATCATTTAGAATGTCATTGATACTTTTGGGCAAAGAGTATAACATAAACACAAATGAACATTAAAAGAATAAAAATGAACAAGAATTTATTGTGTTTTCTGAAAAGTTATTGATATCTTGTGAGATGGCTAGAAGAGCACGGGTTTGATAACCAAACTTCTCCTAAGGGCACTCCAGCTATTCCCTGCATGTGTTAGATTCCCCCACCAGCACACTCGATTCCACTTAATGAGGTTTTGTTAGCTGAAATAGGTGAGCTGGTGGTGGAAATTAACAAACACATAGAATAGCTGGGGTGCCTTCGGGAGAGGTTTTGAAATGGCTATGCTAACATGATTTGACAGACATAAAAATCATACTTTTGCATCAACAAGGCAATTCTCAGCAAGCAATAGCCTGACTAAGCAGATTTTCAATGTGTGATGGTCGAGCTGTCGTAAAGAAATTTGAAGAAACTTTGCGAGTTGAAGTCGGAAAATGAAGTGGAAGACCCTAAAAGCTGTCCGCACCGATGCACAGTACTTAACGGTCACTTCCTTGAGAGACAGAAGGAAGTACAGTGAGGTGCTTGCTCAGCATCGGACAGAGTCATTTGGCACCAAAGTACACACTCTAACCATTAGAAGAAATCTTACAAAAATAGGTCTTGTAGGGCTTTTTGCTAAAAACATAACTGCAGAAAGGCAACAAACAGAAGAGATCACAATACGCAAAGGACCATAAATCATGGGGTAACAACCAATGCCAGAAAGTCTTATGATGCAGTCCAGATTAAAAATTTTAGATTCACAAAGATGCCAGTATGTCAGAAGACGAGTAGGTGGGAAGTACATTGGTGCCTGTCTGCAGCCTTCTGTAAAGCAGGTGGCTCTGTCAGGGTCTTTTGAGGAAACCGTGGTCAAAATTAATGGAATTATGAATGCGGAGAAATATAAACAGATCTTCATTCATCGTGCTGTACCTTTGGGAGAATGACTGACTTGCAAATACACTATCTTTCAGCATGATGATGACCCCAAACACTCTGCAAACAGGATTAAGACCTGCAGTACTTGGAAGAAGTCGGTAGATGTAACACTCACAGTATTATTGGCCACATCAGACTCCTGACCTCAACATAATTGAAGCTGTGTGGACAGAAGGAAGAACAAAAAGCGGTCACAAGTAAAAAATAAAAAAATAAAAAAATAAAAAAAACAGATAAATCCTGTAATTAGCTTGGAATAATGTATCAAAGGGCTATGTGAAAAATTATAGTCTAAAATTAAATTGCTTCAGTTTTGCATTCTAAGGGAGGCCACACAAAATACTGACTTGTTTTAAAAATGCAAGAAGTTTTTTGTTGCTTTTCATTGTATTCATGTTTCTTTGTGTTTAATTCAATGTTGTATGTTTTTTGAACAAATAAACACTGCCCAGATCAATGGCTTTAATTTCATTCTTTCAGCATGGCCAATAACTTAGCAAGGTACTGTATATATATACAGATGGTGTTTGTGTGAGTGTGTGCGTGCGTGTATGTGTTAGGTAATGTGTCTGTGTCAGATGTATATTTAGCATCAGAAATAATTTTCTGTCTGAGAATGTCCCATATCACTCCCTTCTTGTCTCCATCACATTTATTTTTGTTTGCTGTGTGTCAGTTCTCATTATTTGCTGCACTGCTGTCATTGTGACACAGCAAACATTGTTGCCCTTCTGAAAAAGATATCAGTTTAACTCACAAGTTTGAAAAGATATTCACAGGAAACATTTCCACCAGACGCCTTTGTAAGCTGTTTTCAGAGTTTCAGATAGGTGCAGATGATGGTTTTTTTTCTCGTTTCATGTATTTTTTTGTAATCACCCCAAGATGTCCTCAATCTCCTGGAATTGCATATGTCATTTGGTTGCATAACATGATTGGGATAATTATCTGACAAATCACAATGTGGGATCCAGTGGATGATTTCTGCAGTGCACGCTTTACAAGTCAGAGTCTTTCCTCCTCAAGTGCAGTGTCGATGAAATCATCAGAAGGCCCCATGAAAGAGGAGAGCTCTGGAGGTAGAGGGACAGATCAATATTGCTGGTCGTCATCCAGACATTTGTAAGAGAGCACTGAATGGATAAATTAGATTTCACTCCATCCTATATTTCCTTTCCAGACATCTCTGTGGCTTTATCAGATGGGGACAAAGGCATTGTCTATGTAGTTTTTTATGTAGAGGGTGGTGTTGTGTAGCTTGAGCAAAACCTGCTTCTCCCATATCTGTGCCTTTGATTAATTTTCAAGTGGCTTGTTTAGGACTCCTGTTGATTTTCAAAGTCACTGAGAATTCAATGGAACATAGTGACAATTCGCACAAGGGATTTTTCTCGGAATTAGCGATGCATTCTCTTTGGTTCACCTCAACTTTGAACATACGATGTAACAGGAGGGGTTTGTCACTGTAGGGAGGTTAAACTGGTTGAAGGCGGAGCCACATGGGGGAGGAGCGTGCTGTTTGATTACTAGAACTGCTTCTATTAGTTGCAGCAATGCCCTGCCCTGATTCTCACAGTAATGTCTCCTGGAGGAGCACAGGAAGTGAGGTCATTAGTAGGGCCCTGTTTGAGGGGTGAACACACTGGGCCACGGTACCTGGCCAGGAATTCTTCACTAAAAATGGTGAGACTAGATAAACTGAACGGTCCTTTCTCTTCATGAAACATCCTTGTTCTTATGTTCCGTCTTATACGTACCTGAGATACCCAAGTGCACTTTATTTGATTAAATCCTCAACATTCATGTAATGCCACTTTTGAGTTCAACATTTTTTAACAGGCTCATTTTCAGCAGTAAAATCATTTAACCTCTAGAGAGCTAGTTTCAGCCACTGGCCCTGCTCATCATCAGCCAGTCAGTTAGTGAGGTTGATGTGGGGTGAGCTTGACCTTTGACTCTGTTCTGCAGAGAAAAAAGGCAGTGTGTGTTTGATATTCATTGCACTGATGAGGAGACAGACTCCTGCTGAGGTTCATAAATGTAATTTCCTTGTGAAACGCATCTGCATAATGTACACGCCAATTACCTTTCCCGCGAGGGTAACTGACGATCTTCAGATTGAGAAAAATCACAATTTTTCAGCTTGCTGTACAACTCTGGGCTTTTTACAAAAAAATTGAATAAACTGCAGTATTCATTATATAAACAAAAATACTTGAAAGTATATGTAAAAGTCTGAGGATGCTACCAAGTCCTGGTTGTTTTTATTATTTATAAAGGAATAATGCAAATATGATCCAGTCCAGCTACACTTCTTATTCTCGAATACATTATTGAGAACAAGGGGAGCATAGTAGGATGGCATTCCCACCACAGTCACCCAGTTGAACATCTGTGGGAGCAGTTGGAAAGGCCAAACATCAGGTGACATGAACAGATCATCTATGGAAAGTGCTTAGAACGTGCTGGGATAAAACAGAAGATGATGTTTTGCATTAGTTGGTGGAATCAATTCAAAACAGAGTGAAGGCGTTAAACAAGGCGAAAGGCTGACGCACCAAACACAAACACTTTTTGACCTTCAGTAAATGCCTGCACACTTTTTTTTACTTATATTATGAAAACAATAATGTATTCTTGAATGAGAAGTATAAACGGAATATTATAATTGTATTAGCCCTTGATAAATAATGAAAATAATCAGTTCTTGGTAGTGTCCACCAGACTTTTGGTCCCCAGTGTACGTGTATCATATTATACTAAATTATATTTGCATTACATTGCTGTATATTCTGAAAAAATATTTCCTATGTGGGTGCTGTTAGAAGCATGTTTGCATTTGACATGCTCCGACAACATTTTGAAGTTTTCCCTTTCTCCAGGGAGGGGTGGGGGCAGCAGTAAGACTGCTGGTGGGACTGTGGAGACCTCTCTGTGCCTGTGTGTGCCCGTGAGTGCGCATATTTGCATGAATGTGTGTGTGTGTGCGTGGGGGTGTGTGTGTATGTGTGCGTTATTATACAGTATGTGTGTTTGTATGTGCCTCTGTGTGGGTGTCTGTGGGTATACAGGTTTTTGTCTCTGTGTGTATGCATATGTTTGTGTATATGTATGTGTGTGTGTGTGTGTCTCTGAGTATGTATATGTCTGTGTGGATCCATGTGTTTGTGTATATGTGTGTGTGTGTGTGCCTCTGAGTGTGTGTGTGTGCCTGTGCGTATACTTGTGTTTGTGTATTTGTGCGTGTGTGTCTGAGTGTGCTTGAATTGTCTCGTCAGAGGCAGGGTAGTGTGTTGGGAGTTCTGGTGTGTCGCTGGACTACACTGCACGCATGCATGTGATGAACACAGAGAATTTTGTAAAGTTTAATAACCCCTGTGGTTTTCTCTACCATGATTCCGCCTCTGCTGGGTGAGAACGTACAGCAACACCTCCCCCTTAGGAATAGTCCAGTCCATGGTGCCCTGGAATCAGAGGAGGTTGGAGCTAGTCCAATCTTCTTTCACGGGGTAGTAGCCAAATGCTGTTCTTTCAGTTTCTGCCAGACTGCAGATGGGAGGGATTGGGGGGAGGTTTCACATAATGTGAAGGGGGGAATAACACTCTGAGGCTTTCCTGTCCTCAACTTTTGCCCAACAGAAAATTAATGATGTCACACATCTGGAGCCCCCCATCCCACCCCCAAACTCTGATCAATACAAACCCCCCCCCACAACTCCATCGACCCACTGCCATCCGCCGGCGAAATTTACAGCATCCTAATTAGAATTATTAATTGAAAATAGGAAATCGATGTGTACAGGCCAAGCTTGGCTCGATTAGGTTTAATCGGGCTGACATTGTCTCTGGGCACCGGCAGGTCTTAGTGCGGTGGCTAATGCGACTGCCCGTGTGTGCGCACACACACTGCCCCCCTCCTCAACCCCCAACTCTCAACCCCCCAACACTTCCTGGGGAATGGGGTCCTAACATTTGGCAGCTTATTGTTATTATTTGAGCTCACTCTCTTGATCAGAAGTGAGCAAAGATTATTTTTTGTTTGGGGGGGCTGGGGACAATTTGGGAAGGTGGGGAGGATTTGAATTATTTATGAGGAGAAGCAGTGGACTGTGTGACAATGTGCTGATGAAGACAGTTTGGGTATAGCTCTGCAGGGTGCGTTGTGTAAGCTGCTGGGTTTTTTTTAAGTTTTTTTTTTTTTTGCTCTGCTCTAGGCAAAGCTTCCCCCACTGTCCAAGTTATCCTGCATATCTAGGCCTCTTATTTCATGGTTAAGAGAGAATGGCTTCATTTACTAGAGGGTAATTTAGTCGGCAAAGTAGAGGGTGAGGGTCATTTTACAGTATTTCAGAAATTTCCTTTTGACCTTTGATTCATGGCCCTCATAGCCAATGGGCTCCAGCTGTTCCATATCCCACCTCCATTGCCACTATGCCACTAATAATATCCCAGTTGTGCTGTACTGGGATCTCAAAGGCTATTTATTATGCTTCTTAGAGATTATTGTCATTTTTTGGCATAGAAGAATAAAGCACTGAAATAATGAAATTCTGTGATGTAGTCAACATCTCAGCCTCGCTCTGTTGAGTAGAAATGTTCTAGCACCTGTTTCCCACGTTTCAATCTTCAGTTAGATGCCTTTGTTTTTTTCCAGTACATAATAACTAGAGCCACAACTAAAGACTGACCCAGGATCAGCTCTGTCCTAGGGCACATAATGGCACAAGAGGAGAAATTAGAGACTGACCCAGGATCAGTTATGTCAATGCATTATAGCACAAGAGGAGAAGTAAATGGGAATTACACTTTATAACACTTCTGCTTCTCATGACTGATATTGTCCTTCTAATGAATGTGTCGCCCTTCATTTTTCGATTAGTTATTTCATTATGTTAATATTTTACGTTGTTTTGTTGTTTTCCTTTACAAAAGCAGATAGTAGACGCAGGCAGTTTAGTGTCGAACTCGAGGATGCATATCATTGCGCGACTTCTAATGTGGGCATACCTGCAGACAATAACATAAGGTTGGTCGTAGAAATCATAGACATATATACATATATATGTCTATGGTAGAAATAGTGTTGTATGACTACTAGCTAGCGAAACCGAAAATGTCTGAGGACGAAGGAAATTTTGTTTTTGATCATGGGATTGTTGTGCCCTATCGATTTGAGCCGGAATACACAGAAGAAGAGCTGGCTAATTTGCAGGCTGATCGGGCGAGAGCGAGAGCAATCAGGAGCGGGCCGAGATTGAGGCTATTCCCAGGACAAACGGCAACTGGTGGTAGTGGGTACAGCTCCAGGCTTCAGACAGTCGCCTTGGTAGTCGGTGCCTTCAAAGTAGTCGCCTCATACCCTTAGTCCTTGTTTGCGAACTTCTTCGGCTGTTATGTTGGGGTGTCTGATTACATCCAGCCGTGTCTGACACAATGTTGAATCACGCAAGTTTAACGGGGGCATTATAACAACCGGGTACAATGCACCTCATTATTACACCGATATCGCATCAAACAAAAGCTAGCAGATGTTAGTTTGTTCGATTTCAACGCTAAGTTAACGGAATGTCTTTCTTCGCTTCTTCTCGATTTTGCCGCGAAACGAAATCAAAGAGGAAAAAACCGGAAACCGTACTACTATGTGGACTTGCGCTAAAAAAAACATAGGTCTTTGTTTATAATGTTAGACATTTAAAATGAAATAACTAATTGAAAAGTGAAGGGCGACACATTCATTAGAAGGACAATATCAGTCATGAGAAGCAGAAGTGCTATAAAGTGTAATTCCCCTTTAAAGACTGACCCAGGATCAGCTGTGCCAGAGCATAATAGCACAAGAGGAGAAGTTAAAGGCTGATCCAGGCTCAGTGGTGTCAGTGCATACTAGCACAAGAGGAGAAGCTAAAGACTGACCCAGGTTCAGCCCTGTCTCAGTGCATAATGGCACAAGAGGAGAAATTAGCAGCAATGACAGAAATGAGACTGTCCCAGAACTGTCTCTCAGTTCTGTTTCAGTGCCTTATGGCAAGCCTCGGCTTTTCCAAAGCAGTTTTCTCACCTGCATTTCAGTCATCCCTCAGCATGAGGGATAAAGCAGAGTCTTCTTTGATCACACACATTAGGCAATAATCACATTACATCTCCCTAGCTGTCCAAGTCACTTGCCACTTAACAATGACTGACAGAAATATTCCCACACTAATCTAAATCTAATCACATACTGCATTCATTGTGGTTATTAGAAATACAGATATACAGCAGAAGTATATTTTCATAGTGCTAGATTATTGTTTTAATCTACCCACACACATAAATACTGCAGTTATATCATGTGTACAAAAATGATAAATAGAGGGGTGTTCATACAAAAATGGTTTGCGGCAGGATTAGGTTATTAAAAAATTAAATAGATTAAAACGGATGAACTGAAATTAGATTAAATTGCAATGTTTACACTTTGTAAATGAATGCAATAAATTCTCAAGGGAACAATGAGATGGGACCCTCTGTCATTGCTGTACAATTCTTTGAGTAAACTTGTTCATTGGAAGAGATGAATCTTTCTACATCGACAGAGTTGGCTGGAACGGACAAGTATCTTTTTGCTTAACGTGCAATATTTAGAATGATTTTCTCTCCTTGTCCCAGAACTCCAGTGCTATTGCGGTGCTATTCTGCGAATAATTTGTGAGTTGATGAGTTTGAAAGAACAGCTCTTGTCAAATCCCAGAATCAAGTCCAAAAGGAGTTTTGTCAGATCGAATGTGCCGACTTGTTTGGGGTCAAAAACCCAAACATTCTCATGGAATCTGTGAGCTGGCTGAAAGACACACAGTTTCTTTTGCAGTGCATGACAGTGTAATATGTTATTAGTTTCTCTGTAATTGCTCTGAACTCCTTGACACATTGGCTATTTATTGTTTTTTACTGCACTGTTTGGTAATACATTTTCAATTGTTCCATTGTTAATGTCCATTTTGCTTTGCACGGCTCAGGTGGGAGTTGCATTGGTAGGTCTGGACCTTGCACTATTAATGTGTTCTCGTAAGCACTGTGTAGCACAATTTTCTGATTTTCTGAATGCTTAAACGCCTCTTTAACACCTCCCAGAAGTTATCAGCTTGGCCAAGTGCCACTCACCGGTGCCACATTGTGGGTATTACAGGTTAAATGGACTGAATTTGGAATCAGGTCTTTTGAGTTATTCCTGGTAGGCTTTGTAAATTTAACTTGGATTATTTGTGATGAATGCAGTTTGTTGAAATTCACCTCAAAGCCCAACAGGCATTTCTTGATGCCATATGAAAATGAACAGTAATTTACCGCAGTAATGTACGCCAGCAATGACTATTTTCCAAACTGATGTAATTGATTTTCCTGGCAAAAAGATTAAAAATGTGCAAGCCATAATCGTCTGTGCCATCTGTTGACTCATTTGTGACCACAGCCATGTTTCATGTCCATCACAGCTGCATGCAGCTTGTATTTCTGCCTAAGCTTTTTACAGAGGGGATTTCTCCACCGTTGATTACAAGCTTATTGAGGAATGCACATTCGGTTTTTATAGTGGAGTGTTTGCACTCTCAAATGCCATCAGTCAAATAGTGGTGACGTCTGTTGTGACGGTGACAGATGATTCGCCTTGTTCTTGGTGTCCATATGAGGAGACTATAGTTGATGCTTCTTTATTGCAATTGTCAATCTATTGTTGCTTTGTGTGTGTATTGGCAAATTGCAAACTGTGTGGAATATGTTCAGTTCCTCTGTGCGTGGTCTATCGGGTGGATTTTGATGTGCACAGTCAATCACAGGCTGTTTTTGTTTGACATTCCATTCATTTTTACTTTCCTTCCCCTCCATGTTTATGAAGGTCACAGGGCTGCACGGTGGTGCAGTGGATAGCACTGTCGCCTCACAGCAAGAATGTTGTGGGTTGGAATCTCAGCTTAGGGCCTTTCTCTGTGGAGTTTGCATGTTCTCCCCATGTCCATGTGGCTTTCCTCCAGGTACTCTGTGTACTCTGAATGGTGTGTGTGCCCTGCGATAGATTGGAGGCCTGTCCAGGGTGTATTTTTGCCTCTCGCAGAATGTACCCCCTGCGACCCTGCTCAGGATAAGCGGGTATAGATAATGGATGGATGGATGAAGGTCACAATTAACCACTAATTATATAATTTGTCAGGTGATTGTGCTAATCCATTGTCAATGGACCCCATGAGGATAATGTACTGCAATGTGTGTTGCAAGTGCCATGAGAGGACAAATGACAGACTGACCCAGGTTCAGTTCTGTTTTAGTGCCTCATCATGGCGATGATGGGCAGAAAGGAAAGGCTAAACTGTCCCAAGATCAGCTCTGTCATTTTGGGCGAGACATGGTTCTCTAGTGAGCTTCAGTGGTGTTTTTTGGAGCCTGGTCTTGCATTGAAACCCTTTGCTGGCCCACCTAGAAGACTGTGGGTATACACGGGATGGGGTGGAGGACTTGGAACAAGATGAATGATGCTCCCTGTAGTGGCTGTGGTTACTATGGCGCATGCTTCTTCCTGTCTCCCTTTTTTTCTTTTTTTTTCCACAACTCAGCAAGAATTCTCAATTATTAGCATTGGCATGTTTTTTCTCCCCCCTACTGTATATTTAGAAAAACATCCATCAGCTTCCAAATGATACTTCCAGAAGGTTCTCTTGTAGCAACTGTGGGCAGTAGTCAATGCACTAATAAATAAGCTTGTAATAACTGTCATTCGCCCACCTTCCTGCCACCCCCCCCCCCCCCCCCCCCCCCCCCCCCCCCAAAGGAAGACCTTCATGTGTTGAGAATCGACAGGCCTTTACAACAGCCGGTTTAATGAGGCCAGAGGCATTTATCAGGCTGGTTTACAGAATAATGTAACGATCACTCAAGTAAAAGACCATTGTGGAAATCTGGCCTCTTTTCATTTACATTCAGTTAGAGTGCAGTTCTGTGAAAACAGTCTGTTGCAGTGAAAAGGCAAGGGCATTTATATTCTCATTGCCTGAAATGTTTGTCTGAGGATGCGTTTCATTATTTTTACACATTTTTTAAAAGTTCTGCTTTTTTGAGGTGGAAAACGTAAAAGCTTGTTGGCAAATGACACACCGAAGAACAAGTCCAGTTTTTTCTAATTAAACATTCCTTCAGAATATTATGTGCTTTGACATACCCTCTGGTGATTTTTTGTGTGTTGTACCTCTTCCTGCTAAGCCATAAAAATCAATGTATCCTGCAATGGAGGTTTGGTTTAATTCATCCCCCCCTTAGAGTGTACCTGTGAGAGCAGGTGAAGGACTGCCCCTCCCTCCCCCCCCTCCCATTCTGAGACCAAAATCTTTTACTTAATCTTTTTGAGCTTTCCCCTTCTCTTCTTTCTGTTTTTTTTTTTTTTTTTTTTGCTTATTCTGGCTTCTTGTGACCTTCCCTCCTTCCCTCCCTCGCCTTTTCTCCCTCTCTGGTGAAGTCTATTGATTATTGAGGTGAGGGAGCTTTAGCACAATCCAGTCCTGTAGCGGGTAGCTCCGTAGTGGAATGTGGGCTCATTTTACTGGTGTCTGCTGGCCCTGTCTGTAACCCCCAGCACAGGGGAGCGCTGTTTGTTTGTCTGATAAAACCCCGGTATAGGTCGATGGGACACGAAAATCCAAACTGACCAAAGATGTTTCTGATCTGATGGTGGTTTGATGCCGTGAAGGCAGTTAATGACAGACTGTTAAGAAGCCTGGAGCGGCTGGAGAAATTCACAACGGCAAAGCCAGATAGAGTTATGGCTTCTTGCGGTATTTGTGGCTTCGAGGTCCCGGCTCCCTTAAGTTGGATCACACAATGACTTCCTGCTCTGTCTTAATTGAAGACCTGCTCATGAGTGATTAAATCATCATTTATGGCAGCCTAGCTTTAGTAATGTTCAGAAAATTGATTCTCAACCCCCCACCTGGCTATGTGCAATTAAATGGATGATTTATTTGCAATATTAAAAACTGCAGAAGGGAAGCACCCTCCCTGATGAGTGATTGGATGTGCAGCAGAGACATGCTTTGGCGCAGGGGAACACTGGGGGCCCTGTCACCCTCCTCTGGTCTCTCCTGCGGAGTTTCCTCACACACTTTCAGTCAGAGCACTGGGCCGATTAAAGGGCAGCTGATTGGCACCTGTGACGACTGAGGACTACAGTTAATCACACACTTTAATGAGAATATAGTTTGCCTGGTGTGTGGTTCATCCTTTTCAGACGCTGTTCCTGCATATGGATGAGCCCATAGTATCTAAGCCAGACCGTGCCATTCCTGGCCATGGAATCTCTTATGAGTGTAAACGACAAAATGTAATGCATTGAGAAGCATCTCCCCAAAGAAGTTCTGGAGGATGTCCATTCCCAGGGTCTTCTGTAAAACATCTGTGAAGCCTTCCTCTTTTCAAAGAATGACAAATCCATTTCTGACAGACGTTTTTTTGGCACAGCAGTCAATGCATTTACATCTCTTCCAGAAGTCCGTACCAGGTCAGAGGTCAGGAATGCTTGTTGATATCCAGACTTCTTCCTCCGGCTTCTATTTTGGCTTCTTCGGCATGAGTGTCCTGGTAAGCCGGCAAAATATCCGTCCAGGACTGCTGGCCAAGTCTGCCATCCAATCTCCTCTGCTGAACCCAGTGTGCCAAAGCAGAGTGCATGCGGTCTTTGCTTCTAAACAACTGTTCACTGTTGCTCAGTTTATCTCAGCTAGTGGGCCCCAAACTTTCCCAGCCCAAGACCTGTTTAATTAGCAAATACTTTTTCTTTCTGGGACCCACTTCTTTCTGAAAATATAGCCTTTCTTAAAATATGTACAGCGATGGAATTTAAATGGACCAACCTACAGTGTCAGGGCAACACTTTATGTAATAAACAATTTATTTGCACAGAGTAGAGGTCTGACAAAGATGCAGTGATGTTGAAATGTTGTCGAATGCACTCCACTCTGTTTCATTAAATTGTGCATTATATTCAGTGTTGCCCTTAGTCAGTCTAAGGATAAGTCTGCTTGAAGATTCCTCTATAAGTTTCAGCAGGTCCCGACCCACGGTTTGTTTATTTTAAGTATTTATATTTGTCAGTCATTACATAAGAAAGGATACACTGCTGCAATACTGAGACCAAGTACATTAAAACTTATTGAGGATACTGTAACATAAAAAAACTTGCATTAAAAATATTTCCTTGCCCTTGCTTTCAGGCAAAGTGTGGCATGCTCGGCATATACTTGTAATACATCACAATACAGTTTGTGGCAAGGATCAGTACCAGGACTGCTGGTTAAGTAGGCAAACACACCGGGATTGCGTTACAGTCCACTATTTGAAAGTGTGCTTCTTTCCACAGTAGGCGTCTGAGACTGGGAACTCACACCACACATTGGGTGCATCACAATACTCAAAAAATGTATCCTCCTTTCCTCCCCTACCACCTTGTTCCCTCCGTGCCCTAGAAATCAATCTTTGTATCCTCCCTTCCTCCAATGTTCCAATGAAGCAGCCGCTTCAAACTCAGCTCCTCAAGCTCATTTCAATCGGTTTTTTTTATTTATCCGTCCTCGTCTCCTTGGTTTTCACCTGACCCGGAAATCAATCAAGGTCTTCAAGGACATTCCAACCTGTTAAATGCTCCTTGTAGGAGCTAGGAGGCTTCCTGAAGGATGCTTGAGCAAGAAAACACAAGTCCATCCTTTGCAGAAGTATTTTTTCCAGAATGCGTGACATGTAAATGATTGACCTATGGATCTGCCTCTCTTCAAAGCATCACGTCTGCAACTGCCACATGGCTTCAAACTGATGCCTGATTGAACAAGAATGTTCCATTTGCCTACTACACGTTTCCTTGATTCCTCTGTCCTCACATCCTTTCCTTGCATCCTCGAATGGGTCGAGCTAAGGACCGAGGAAAGGACACAAGGAAAGGATGCAAGGAGCTAAAAGTAAGCAATTGGAATGAGCCTCCATCCTACTCCCAGCGATGGATGAATCAGTGTATGCTACCATGGAAGTCTTTTCACATTTCTGTGTGACATCACTGTGCTCACGCCCACAGAGATTGAAAGACCATCCCACAGAATCTGACACCATCCAAATTGTACGGTAGAAGAGGGGGCTTAAACCAGCTGTGAGCAGGTGCAGCCTGGAAATATGTAAAGAATTGAGCAATGTACTTGCTCTCAGTAAAAATATTTGACGTTAAAAATATTTGACGTTTCGGCCTTGCCAGAATCCGATCTTTAGAAAGTGTAGATGGCAGCGAACTTAAATTTTCCCAACTATGTAAGATATTTGTGTTTGGTTAACTAGGCTATTATCACACACAGCATCGCAAAGACTGGATTGTCTACAATGGATAAAAAAATTCAATTTTGTGACTCTAATCCAACAGACAAATTTGGCAATTTAAGATGGGGCTGCAGGTTTTTTATTTTCATGTATGCATGTTGCTTAAATGAACATAACTAAACATAAGCATGGCAGGTACCATTAATAGTATGGTGAATAGTATGCATGAATTTATTTATTCAACTGTCTCCAAAGGACATATTTATTATCAACAAATTTGATTTCCGATATTACAGTGGGAATTTGTTTTTCAGTCTGAATACTGAACATTGTGACACAATAACTCAGATAATATAAAGCGACAGATTCTTTTTACTAATCTACGGAAATATTTTTGAATTTTCCTGTGTTAGATGCAATGAACTGGCAATAGAATGTAGGTTGTCACAATATAACTATAGCATATGAGGTGAATTGGTGCTCTGTATGTTCTGACATCACACAAATCGGGATTCTGGAATTAGAGTAAATTATGTTTGCATATACTGTGAGATGTTTGCTTTGATCTAATGTTGCTGATTACATATTAACTAGTGTCTCAACTTGAACTGCAATGTCATGTTCACATTTGTACAGGCTACTGTACATTCCACTACTTGTACTTGAAACTTACAAGCTGTTTTGCAGCTTTAAATAGGCTGGCCACATGTAAGATATGTGATTGGCTATGGGACTGTTTGTGGGATCGGCAGAAAAAACGCTTTTGATAGCCCTATTTCATCAATAGTCCGTGTCAGCCTTGATGATGGAGAAGCAGATAAGCAGTCCCAGTTTTCTTCACGCCTCCTCTTTCTCTCCTGGCTGAAAAGCTGAAGTTTTGGTTTGATTTATTTTGCCTTTGTTGTTTAATTTTTTTAAATTAAACAACAAAGCATTCTTCATTTATTTTATACATTGAGAAAACCGTTCTCTCTCACTCTCTAAATAAAAGACCAGTGAAAACCAGAATTCCCACATCTCCCTGTGTCCAGCTCTTCTGTTCATCACGCAGCGTGTGTAACATATTTGGTGTGAAAACTTGGGACTGCCGCATTTTTCTCCTCGGGGTGTTACACGGCATGTGACATAAATGGTGCCGAGAACCTAGGAAGGAGCGGTCTCGGCGCAAGCCTTCGGCTGAATTCTGCTGGTGGAGAATTGTGGCATTCGGTCCAGCAGAGAAGCAGATTTGACTCATCCCCACTTGCCGGTGGAGAGAACGCACGCACCGGGGTCAGACCAGGTGTTTAAAGGCGTGTTCCTCTCCACAGTGCAGGGCCAAAACCCGGGAGCACACGCCGAGCGAGCTAGTTTACGCGAGAGCTTTTGTTTGTCTGCACACAGAGAAAGAGAACGCCCATGAGAAGTTGTGGAGTTTGTCAGCTGACAAGCTGGCCAGCCAAGAGCAGGGAGTTAAAAAGCTTTCGCTTTCTTTTGCTTTCTTTTGTCTTTGTTGTTCTAGTTTGTCGTGTTAGTTTAGTGTTTTTTCCCGGAATCCGTGCGGGGGATGGGTGAAGCTGTTCATTTATTTGTTTTCGGGTTGGTCTGGGTGCGCTCTCTCTCCCTCCATGTGGCTAACTGTGGTCCAAACCTGGAACTGCCGCATCTTCCACCCAGGGGTGTCACGCCACGTCTGACAGTTATTTGGCAACACCCGTGTTTGAGCGTGTGTTCTTCTCATGATAAACATTCTCAGTTCTGCGTATTTGTCTTGCCTCCGCCAGTGCGAATCCCATTAAAGATGCCTTGAAACCCAGGTAAGGAGGAACTTCTTACCATGCTTCTCGCAGTCTTGTGCAGTACCGGTTTGGTTTTCTCTCTGTCGATCGTGCTTGGCGGGAAGTGACCTTCGCGGAGATAAGTTTTGTTCCCACCCTATCGGATTACGCCCCAGGACCCCCCCCCTTCCCCCCCACACTAATCACGGCTCGGCTCACGCACCCCACCTTCTGCCTCTCTGATTGCATGCTGCCCATTCTTTACCAGCCTGCCCTTCATCTTCCTCGGAGACAGAAGAAAGGGCCACATCTAAAGTGGATTGCAACGGAAGCTTCCGGGTGCTTCAGGATTCTGTGGGATCTATTGCCTCTTGCACGGCATCTCCCTCACTTTCCCTCTGCAAACGGTTTATTGCAGATTTTTCACTGCTGTCGATTTCACTCTCTCTGTAAGGGGCTCACAAACTCCATCTAACTGAATAAGAGTCTTGGGGTGTAAATATATGGGACGCTTATTCATGAAATCCATTTTTGTTGTAGTGTGGTCTTAAGAAGGCCACAACAGCTTGTTACAATTCAGGATTGCAATTGTGGCTGGAGGGAAAACACAGGTGTCCACCAGGAATGAGTTTGAAAACCTTTTCTGTATGTTCCTTTTTTGTTATCCCTAGACAGTCTTTTTCAAGGTTATTTTTTATGTATTCTCAAGTGATAAACAAAGCCATTATAGTGTTTTGGTAAAGTAAGTTATCCTGCGTGATTGCCTGGCAGTTCTGCAGCAGTTTCTGGTGGCATCACGCAGCTGAAGTTGCTGGTTCTACTTGAACTCTTTAATCCTCAGTAAAGTGCCACCACAGACGTGCCGTTAAGAGGCTGCTTTGGCTTTGAGCTACAGGGCCTTTGTGCGGTGGAGAGAGGGGTAGCAAATGGGGTTTACTCACAATGTGCTGAGGCAGGGATCTGCATGCTAAAGGAGCTTTACGCTCTGACTCACACACACACACCAGCATCCACAAACTCGCAGGAGCAGGTCCTGGCTGTCAGCCTGTCTGTCTGCCTGCCCAACTCCTCACCATGTGGTTTTTTATGGCAGGAAAAGGCAGCCTCATTCACGCATGCACTCACTCACTCACTCACTCACTCACTTATGTTTGAAAATTCAGTTGCTCCCCTCATATTCAGGCGCTTATAGCTATGAGTCTTCTTTTACATAACTCATCCTAATGTCATGCCAGTCCTGAGTTCAGCTGGCTCCCTGGCTACCACGGAGACAGGAGACCTTACTGAACTTCCTGTTTGTTCCGACCCTATTCCCCCTCCCCCAAGTATGGAACGCACTGTTCCAGAAAATGTTGTTCCAGCACATGATGCCTGCACTCAGCGAGCGTGGTGCTTAGTGACTGGCAAGAAATAAGTTTCACTTAAATGTTCATTTCTATTTCTATTAGTCCCTTGCCATCTCACAGTAGCACCAAGTTAGGAGGACCAGAAAACAGAGATGGAGATGGTTGTGGGGGGTGGTAGGCACACCACATGGGGTATTGATTTGGGCACAGCAGGGAGTGTTATCTGTACGTCATTGTGGAGAGTCAGCCACCAAGTTAGAATCAATACTGCCCTGCTCTCTCACTTGACAAAGCTAAAGGGTACTTGTGAGAGGTCAGGGAATTACTTTTCAGATTTTTCCTAGATTGGCTTAGCTGGAAATTTCCTGTTTTTTTCCCTCCTTGACAAACTATGTTCACTGAGAGGTAAAGTGTAACAACCAGTTTGCAAATGACAATATACAAAAATGCACAGAAAATGTATTGTGTATGGATATTTTTTCTGTCCGAAATCTATCAATGATAGTTTTTCTATTTTTTTCATTTGTTGGTTAAGTCATAGGAATCCCATGTTACTGCAGAAAATAACTTGCAATTTAACAAAAAAGTGAGCATTAAATGGAATCAAGCTACAGTTTCTAATCACAAAAAAACAGAAATACATGTCTCATTCTGCAATTGCATGCATAGCCCATTTAAAATCAGCTCATTCCAAAAGAGAAAACAATAAAATGAGTCATTTCTTGTGTACAATGAAATACACATTGTAATGCGTTGTTCAACACATTACTGAAGGCCTTTATTTATTAAACAGAAGCAGTTTAAATTCATCTGGGCTGCCAGAAGCCACTTTGGCCTCCAGAGACTGCTGCTTACCTTTCAGTGCCCCCTCACAAATATCCTCACCTTTCAGTGCCCCCTCACCCACACCCTCACCTTTCAGTGCCCCCACACCCTCACCCTTACCTTTCAGTGCCCCCACACCCACACCCTCACCTTTCAGTGCCCCCACACCCACACCCTCACCTTTCAGTGCCCCCACACCCTCACCCTTATCTTTCAGTGCCCCCTCACCCTTATCTTTCAGTGCCCCCACACCCTCACCCTTACCTTTCAGTGCCCCCACACCCACACCCTCACCCTGACCTTTCAGTGCCCCCACACCCACACTCTTACCTTTCAGTGCCCCCTCACCCTTACCTTTCAGTGCCCCCTCACCCTTACCTTTCAGTGCCCCCACACCCTCACCCTTATCTTTCAGTGCCCCCACACCCACACCCTCACCTTTCAGTGCCCCCACACCCTCACCCTTATCTTTCAGTGCCCCCTCACCCTTATCTTTCAGTGCCCCCTCACAAATATCCTCACCTTTCAGTGCCCCCTCACCCACACCCTCACCTTTCAGTGCCCCCACACCCTCACCCTTACCTTTCAGTGCCCCCACACCCACACCCTCACCTTTCAGTGCCCCCACACCCTCACCCTTATCTTTCAGTGCCCCCTCACCCTCACCCTTACCTTTCAGTGCCCCCTCACCCACACCTCACCCTGACCTTTCAGTGCCCCCACACCCACACCCTTACCTTTCAGTGCCCCCTCACCCACACCCTTACCTTTCAGTGCCCCCTCATCACTGGCATTGTCTTTTATGGCATAACTTTTTCTGTTTGCTTTGACCTCACACTTCACCTCATGTATCCTGCTATTGCTTTTCTAGATTAATAGCTTTCAGTTTCTCTGTAATTGACAGCCATAGGCAAAATTCTTTATGACATTAATTAAGACAACAGTTTTTAATGAATTTGAGAAGGGTAGCATTTTTGCATGCAGCTTATTATTATGCAGTGTCGTATGTTGCATCTTTCAGAAATCCAACACAAAAAAAGTGATGTCATGATATCCTGCTTACAGGATTATTATAGCTGCAAACGAGAGCCTGTTTTTAAGGATAGAGTAATGCAAGTAATCATGCCAATAAACGATTAAAATTAAAACTGTTCAATTTGTCTTCTCTTTCAAAGTTTCAAGCAACCTCCATTGCTGATGAGGTTGTGTCTCTGATCTCTGTGGTTCTAGCCACACACGCACACACACACACACACACAATGCAGTTGTATATAATGGGTAATCATTTTGAATATTTAAGTTTGTGTCGTTTTTAAAATACAGCTTTAAAAGGAAATGATGTGTTATACTTCATGATTAATGATATGTCACCATTAAATAAAATGAGTTTAGTGCTTTGGAAGCACAGCAATTGCAATGCCAGTGTATATTAGGCCAGAATTTCCAGTTGTATTTCCAAATGCAGATAAAGACACAGATAGTGTCTTCTCTGTTCACCCTGACAAGCTTATCCTGTATTGACTTATAAACAGTTTTTTTTTTTCCGTATACATTGTTATAGCTCATTTTCAGGGCTAGCCGCATTCACGGGCTACAGTGGCTGTGCCCCAACCTGGAATTTTGCCCTAAATGAAAAACACACTCTAGTCTTGCAAACACTTCATCACACTGCCATTATCACCACTGTAGTGCCTGTTGCAGAGCCGTGCCTCCTCAAGTGGATCGTACAGCATCCCTCGTTTGGCTGGGCTGCCTTATATTTCTCACATTCAGGTAGAAGTGAAGGCACTGTGTTTGTCCCTTGCCAATTAACATCTAAAGGTGCATGCAAATGCTGTCAAGTGTTAAATTACATTAACAAAACCAGAGGTCCTCCCCAGTGTTTTTGTTTCAATCAACCTGGATTTGCTAATTAGCACAATTCAGCCAGGAGATTGAAATAATTAATGAAATCTGAGTTCATTGGTGGAAAAAACACATAGCAGGACTTTTACTTTCTGACCCACGGACTTTCCGCCTCCTTTTCACTGTGGTCACACGATTACACCTTCGCACTGATGCAGTTTGTTCTGAGAATGCTTACAGCTTACAGTTTTCGCTCCTGTGTCCGCAGGTTGCCAGAATGACTATTGGGGGGCCCACTGCAGTAACCGATGCCAGTGCCAGAACGGGGCGCTCTGCAACCCCATCACGGGCGCCTGCGTCTGCACCGACGGCTACCAGGGCTGGCGCTGCGAGGAGACCTGCGAGCCGGGGCACTACGGCAAGGCCTGCCAGCTGCCCTGCCAGTGCCTCAATGGCGCCACCTGCCACCACCAGACAGGGGAGTGCCTCTGTGCGCCAGGCTACACCGGGGTCTAGTGAGTACCCTCACATTTACATATTTTGTAGACTTGCGTTATTTTTTTATGTACAATCCTTTCACGCAGCTCAATATTTACTGGAGCAATTCAGGTTAAGTGCCGCGCTCAAGGTATTTGCTCAATTCCCAAGTTCCCACCTAGAATGAATCTGCAATTTAACCTGCAACCTCTTAATTAAAAGCCCAGGTCCCTAACTATTATAATACACTGCAGCCCAATTCTGATATCTCTGCTTGCTCTCAGTATCCCGCTTAACGCCTGTAAATCAGACCACTGATCAATGCTGTAAAAGCCAGTGCGGTTTCCCATAAGAGCATTTACATTTACATGTAGGCATTTAGCAGGCGCTGTTATCCAGAGCAATGGGCTTACATTTTTAACATATAGTCCATTTATACAGCTGGGCATGTACTGACATAGTTACGGTTAAGTGGTACAACGGCAGTGCCTCACCGGGGAATTCAACCTGCAACCTCTCTAAGTGTTACATGTCCAGTTCTCTTCTCATTATACTGCCGCTGTCTTGCTTTCTGTGGACCTGTGGTGGTGTAACTGTGTGCTATGTATGTTGAGGTTTGACCTCTTGTAGACTGCAGGTCAGAAACTCCATAACCCCGCACCCCCTCAAAAAAAGCCTGTCTCAGCTCTGTCTGAGTGTCTGCTCATTTCTGTGTCTGTATTGTGTCTCTGCTGTCTTAGTGCTGTCTGAGACTTATTTGTATCTGAGTGCCATTAATGTCTTATCTTGGTGTTGTTTTGGTGCATTTTTGTCACATTAGTCCTAGTGAGGTCCTGAGTGCTGTGCTTTGTTCTCTGTGCTCTCAGTGCTGTGTGTGTATACTGTATGTGTGTGTGTGTGTGTGTGTGTGTGTACGTGCATGTTTGTCTGTGTGTTTATGAACGTGTGTATGAACGTGTGTCCTCTGTGTGTGTTTATGAACGTGTGTCCTCCCTGTGTTTATGAATGTGTGTCCTCTGTGTGTTTATGAACGTGTGTCCTCTGTGTGTATGAATGTGTGTCCTCTGTGTTTATGAACGTGTGTCCTCTCTGTGTTTATGAACGTGTGTCCTCCCTGTGTTTATGAACGTGTGTCCTCCCTGTGTGTATGAACGTGTGTCCTCTGTGTGTGTATGAACGTGTGTCCTCCCTGTGTTTATGAACGTGTGTCCTCTGTGTGTGTTTATGAACGTGTGTCCTCTGTGTGTGTATGAACGTGTGTCCTCTGTGTGTTTATGAACGTGTGTCCTCTGTGTGTGTATGAACGTGTGTCCTCTCTGTGTTAATGAACGTGTGTCCTCTGTGTGTGTGTTTATGAACGTGTGTCCTCTCTGTGTTTGGAACGTGTGTCCTCTCTGTGTTTATGAACTTGTGTCCTCTCTGTGTTTATGAACGTGTGTCCTCTGTGTGTGTTTATGAACGTGTGTCCTCTGTGTGTTTATGAACGTGTGTCCTCTGTGTGTGTATGAACGTGTGTCCTCCCTGTGTTTATGAACGTGTGTCCTCTGTGTGTGTTTATGAACGTGTGTCCTCCCTGTGTTTATGAACGTGTGTCCTCCCTGTGTTTATGAACGTGTGTCCTCCCTGTCTTTATGAACGTGTGTCCTCTCTGTGTTTATGAACGTGTGTCCTCTGTGTGTTTATGAACGTGTGTCCTCCCTGTGTTTATGAACGTGTGTCCTCCCTGTGTTTATGAACGTGTGTCCTCTGTGTGTGTTTATGAACGTGTGTCCTCTGTGTGTGTATGAACGTGTGTCCTCTGTGTGAGCGTAACTCCCTGTAGCTCTGTAGGCCTTGCTCTCAGTGCAGTGCTCTTGCCTGTGCCTCTGCAGCTGTGAGGAGCGCTGCCCAGCTGGGAGCCACGGGCCGCAGTGTGAGCAACGCTGCCCATGTCAGAACGGAGGGGTGTGCCACCACATCACCGGGGAGTGCGCCTGCCCCCCAGGATGGATGGTAGGACCCCCTCCCCACAGGACTCTCAAGAGCACTAGGGGGAGTGAATGAAGAGAGTCCCACCTCCCCTCCATTTAATCACGGAAAGAAAGAGCATGCTGTTTTGACAATTACAGAACGTTGTTAGAAATAGAGCACGCTCAGATTGCATTACTAAAATAAAACATGGCTGGCATGGTCTTTGATGGAGCGCCTCTTGTCACTGAATGTTACTGTAACGGGGGAAGGAGCCCTGGGCATCAACATTGTTGGCAGGGGTCGTCATCTGATTGCGACTACTGACAAGGACGCATTCCAGAATCTTATAGGGTTGCCAAACTTTGTTTCTCCCAACATTTGGCAATATTGTTAAAATTAATTATTTAATTTGTTGAATCGGGTGCAATAGTGCTGGTCTAAAACAAAAACCTGCACCCACACTAGCCCAATTCATATAAGACTTGACATCTCTGGCTAATACAAACTGTCCAGTGAATTACTTATTTCCCCCCTTAACTCACCTACCACAGGGCTCCCTCTAAAGGAACATCAGTACCTTATTTCACCACTAGGTTGCACTAAAGAGCAATACTTATTCACTTGTATTGTTTAAGTGGGTGCTGCACTGTTACTCCTTACAGTATTCCCAGACCTCTCAGCTGTCCCTCTCCCTGGCTCTGTTCTGTCCTCAGGGCTCAGTCTGTGCCCAGCCGTGCCCGTTTGGCAGGTTTGGCATCAACTGCACCCAGGAATGCCCGTGCCGCAACAGCGGGCTGTGTGACCACATCAGCGGCCAGTGCCAGTGCGCGGCAGGGTACACCGGGGAAAGGTACACCATCGCTCACTGGCTCTACCATTCACTCAATCACTCATTCATTCACTAAGCTACTCACCCCCACACTCACACACTCACTCACTCAGGATAAACAGTTCAGTTTATGTTGTTAGTGAGGTTTCTGTAATACTCCAAGATCTTAGTTAGCCTTATGTTTTGCCATAAATGACAAAGATGGAAAAATACGGGCAGAACTATTAACCACAAACATTTTTGGTTATTGTAATGCATTACGAAAATGTTAAGTGATTTGTACATTTCTGAATTTGAAATGCACATGATTACTTTAATGTGGCGTTAAAGCTCTTTGACTGTCTGCCAGCCTGTGTACATACCCCCCTTTCTCATATTCTCATATTCAAACAAATTTATCTCACTCTTTATATCACAGTTATCTGTTTAGATAATGAGTTCCCACCAAGTATCAGTTTTATTATGATCCAAATTAAACCCAAGATGGATTTCTCTCCATGTCAGTGACAGAGGAGACCGGGATTTGCAGTTTTTCCCGTACAGCAAGTGCCTCAGAGATAGAAATGGTTCATGAATTAGGCTCTGCTTTCTTGTAATATTGGCCACATTAATTTTCTTGGTGAAGGAGAAATTACGCTGAGATTGTGTTATACCCCCTACTCCAAGTAATAATGCAAGTCTTCCTCAATAAGATCAAAGCCATTTAAACGCAAAACATGACAAGTTCATTCTATTATTTAATTGAGCCATTTGTCTGGCTCTTAATGACTTTGTTGGGCATTTGAGATTGATGCTCTGCCTGGACAGCGTATTCAACTAAAATTCCCCCATAAGTGTCTTTGCTTGTCAGCATATCTGCACTGTAATTACATCCATTATAATTAATGACCTCTGAGTCACCTTGGACAGCACCCACAGGTCTGTCTTGGGCCTCAAATGTCTAACTGTGTGGTGTGTGGTGTGTGTGTGTGTGTGTGTGTTTGTGTGTGTGCGTGTGTGCGTGTGTTTGTGCATGTGTGCGTGTGTTCATGAATTTATGTATATCTGTGCATAGTACTCACTCAAGCTCTAATGAGCCTTGTCACCAGCACAGCTGTGCTGAAACCAGTGTGTTCTGGGTGTTGTAGTCTTACCCTTACATGTATTATCTGTCAGTCTGGTTTCGTCCAGGTGAGATTTATTGTTTCATATCACCCAGGTGCCAGGAGGAGTGCCCAGTTGGCACCTATGGCCCACAGTGTGCAAAGAAATGCGACTGCCAGAACGGTGCTACATGTTACCATGTCAACGGAGCATGCGTGTGTGACACAGGCTTCAAAGGGGCCAACTGCCAGGACCGGTTCTGCCCAAATGGGCTGTATGGCCTCATCTGCGACAAATACTGCCCCTGTAATGCCAGCAACACCCTCAGGTACAGCAACACTCAGGTGCACTGTCGTAAGATACACCTACAGTCAGATACAGTAGGATTCTTAGGTACAACATTACAGTCGGGTGCAGCACTTCTCTCAGGTGAACCTGCACTCAGCTACAGCATTGTCCTCAGGTGTACCTACGCTCAGGTACAGCATTTTTTTCAGGTATTACCTGCACTCAGATACAGTATTGCCCTCAGGTATACCTACACTCAGATACTGCAACTCTTGAGTACAGCAAGATGCTCAGATACAGCAGCAATCAGAGACTTCAACACTCAGCTACAACAACACACCAGGGTACACCTGCACTCAAGTACAGCATTGCTCTCAGTTTATCTCCTCACATTTCCCTCCTTCCCTCCCCTCTTTCTCTTGTGTTCCCAGCTGCCACCCGCTGTCGGGTGAGTGCACCTGTGCAGCAGGCTGGGCGGGGCTGTACTGCAACGAGACCTGCCCCTCCGGTTACTATGGCGAAGGCTGCAGTCAGCCGTGCAACTGCGCCAACAGGGCGGACTGCAACAGCTTCACAGGAGCCTGCATCTGCGCACCTGGGTTCATGGTCAGTGTCGCCATTGGTCGTGGTCAGTTTATCTGGGCTGAGGGGGGGAGACTTGTGGTCCTGCCATCTTACAGTCTGACAGTCAGTGTTACTAATGATGTGAAGTAGCGTGGTGGGGGTGGGGGGGTTAGTCTTCATGATGTTTTTGAGCTGTGCACATGAAGTCATCTCAGTTGTATCTCAACAATGGTTAAGTGATCATCCCTACTGCAGCTCCCGTGACAATATGACCTCTTCCTTGAAAAATCAGGTTGTCACAAACTTTGTTTTTGCTATTATCTCTGAAGTCCTTATTCACCTGTATCTTTGACTTTGCTAATCTCAGCACCCTTAATGAGATCACGAACACTCCAACCTGAATTATCCCTTCTCTCTCAATTAAATCACAATGGCTTCAGCGTTTATTAAAGCGCTCAGTTAAAGAGACGCACTTTGTATTTAAATTAGGTCACACAGAACAAATCGATGTTGAGCAACAAAGTAATTAAAGGTCTGAACTTTAAAAATGTGACACATAATTCTGTTGAAGTGAAATGTTTTCTTTTTTTTCCATGAAGAGACTCACAGTTTTGGCAGGGTTTTCTCAATGAATTGTTTTCGTTCCTCTTGAGTAAAATGTTTAAACCTTGGCAAGAGCAGGTTAATACCGGCCTTTCTTCTTCCAACATTTCGACAGGCTTTCCTTCATAAAGCTGTAAACTCACACAGGGATTGTTCACGCCTTCCATTGGAAATGTCTTGATAAAGGTTATGTACACTCCTCGAGTTATTAGTGGAAAAAGTAAATGGCAGTGAATGCAATATACAAGCTCCGGAGATTATTCCGTCGGTTTGGGAAAGCAGTGGAGTGTGAAAGATGGAGGGGATGGTGAATTGCTTCATTGCTGCAGGTGTAATTGATGTCTGCTGTTAGAGCACAGGTCCGTACTACGATACAAATCACTTTGTGCAAATGATTGTAAGAAGCCTGGGGGCAATGAGTTGAGGCTCTTGCAGCCATTGCAGTGAATTGTGCAGTCCAGTTCCTAAGCAGGCACTCCTGTGTAGCAGGTGTGATGTCCACACATTTATGCACTTTTTTGTTCCTATGCTTTCTTTTGTATTTTGAATGATATATTTCCTTTTTTTTTGGTGGAGGGATTATTCATTTTTGGTTTGAAAAATATATACATATTTTTTTCTCAGACCATCCAGTTCTTGTTAATAACCCCCCACACTTAAAGTCATCAGACACACGTAAATGTTATGTATTAACCATTAAGTGTGCCTGATGGCTTTTTGGACAAATTATATTTTTGTCTACAGTGGAATTCAATGAGAGCAATGAATAAATAAATATTCTCGGAATCACCATTGGTGAGTGTGTCACCCAGGGTATGGGAGGGTTCAGTCGGTTTGGGGTCTGTATTTCATCACTATCTAGCAACCCCTGCTGGTCGATCAGGCACCCGTGGACTGCATGCTAAAGCCGCATCTGAAAGGTCTTCCTCTGACTCCACTCTATATGAGCTTAGCTGTAGTCTGTGAAGTGAAAAGAAACCGCTGGTGACACCACGTTGTATTTTGGAGGAGAAGCGCAGATGTATATACTCTCCTGAATCGACAGTGGACCAAATTTGCGCATGAGCGTGGCTGCAGTTGCAGACAATTGACCATTCCAAATTAGGGTGGGAATTAGACATGCTCAGCACCATGTTGGGCACGAAAGATAGAAAAATAACTAAAATAAAAAATCTGATTTGAGGGCTGAGATCCTAAATCGAAGGGGCTTTCTGCAGTGGAGCTGAAATCTGAAAAGCTATGAGGCAAAACGCTGCCTCCATGTTCCACTTGGTGGGTTCTCACAGTGGACACTTGACAAGATTGTGTAAATGCGGAAATGTTAAGTTTCAGTTACCATCACTTCTCTTGGAATGTGCATATCGAAACACCGAAACAAAGAGCAAACTTACAGTTACACTGAAACTATGTAGTATAAGAGCTAATTTTTTCTTAATGAAGATGCATTTACTAAATACTGTATCTTACAGTCTGATTAACTTTCAGCTGAAAATATTTAATTCCTATGCTACAACATACTGTTAATATTGAATTATGTTAGAATAGTATTACTTTTTAATTAAGACATTTTCATAAATGCAACTCAAAATCCCCATAAATGCACATGGATAATCATGCAGTACCTGGAATATAAGGTGAAACAGAGCAGCATCACTGTTATGTATCACCAGAAATGTGTGACTGCCCACTCTCATGTCCTGGCGTTGTCTAAGGTCCAGTGTGATGCAAAAGGGTGAAACACCAGCGGATGTGTGTGCGTGTGTGTGTCTGTGTATGTGTGGGTGAGTGGGCGTGTGTGTGTTTCTGTGTGTGTGTGTGGGTGGGTGTGTGTGTGTGTGTTTCTGTGTGTGTGGATGGGTGTTTGTGTGTGTGTGTGTGTGTTTCTGCGTGTGTGTGTGTGTGTGTGTGTGTGTGTGTGCATGTTTCTGTGTGTGTGGGTTGGTGGGTGTGTGTGTTTCTGTGTGTGGGTAGTTGGGTGTGTGTGTGTGTTTCTGTGTGTGGATGGGTGTGTGTGTGTGTTTCTGGGTGTGTGTGTGTGTGTGTGTGTGTGTGTGTTTCTGCGTGTGTGGGTGGGTGGGTCGGTGTGTGTGTTTCTGTGTGTGGATGGGTGTGTGTGTATGTTTCTGCATGTGTGTGTGTGTGTGTGTGTTTCTGCGTGTGTGGGCGGGTGTTTGTCTTGAACCCTGAGCCCTTGGGACCCCAGTGACTCGGACCCAAACTTTCCCATCATGCCTGGCGCTCCTCTGTACTTGTACTCTGAGGAGACGGAAATAGAGAGAGGCAAAGTTCTCAGAACCGACTGGGCACTCAAGAGAACAACACTGGAAATAGCTCCGCTAATTGGACAAGGAACACGGTTTGTTTCTTGGGAAGGAGACAGAGTGATGAAGTCTTTTTTGTTTTTCTTTTCCTAAACAGTCATACGCGCACCAGAGACCGCTGTGATCAATACCGGGTCTCGGAGCCCCCCCTGCGGCGGCCCTGATTTTGTTGTTGGTGTATAACAGTGATTAGAGTGTAAAGGACTGAAGCATTTCCTGTCACCTCTGAGGACTCTCACTGCGTCTTGATTGACACAGTGAATTTTTTGTGTCAATTTTACTTTTTCAACCATTTTTTTTGTTGGTGGGGGGGGGGGGGGGGGGGGGCTCTGCCAAGACCTCATTTGTTACATTAGGAGTAACGATCATATCTTTCTCTTTAGCACTTTTTTTTTTATCAAGCTTCATGAATATTAAATAGCTGGTTCAGCAGCAGAGGCAATTAAAAGACCTAGCGGTGTAGGATGTGTGGCGGATGTTTAATTAGCAGATTCTGTTTGCATATCTGTAGGAGAGGGCCTGATCAATGTTCTGTCAGAGAGGTAGAGACCGCTCCTATCTAATTAATCCGGCTCCAAATTGTAACGAGAGCGAAACAGGAAATGGACAGGTGGATTCTCGGCCATACCCCTCTCCAGGCTCCTCCTCCCGCATGGGAGTGGCTCAAACTGGATTTAATTGGTATTCCTTTCACCCCCGCCAACTGGCTCTGCCACCAGCAACAGGTGTGGTCTGGACTGTGCAATTCATGAAAACCTGGCCCTTCCCTCTGGTTCCACCTTAACCCCATTGCCCCCAGATGGGTGTGGCCCAGATGGGGTGTAATGGGTACAAATGCTCTTGCGAAGAAGACATCTGTCCCTCATATAATGAGGATTTCATCAAAGTGGTGCCACCGTTTCTTCAATGTTTCCTCTGCTCTGATGTTCTCTTTGGCCCCGCCATGTTTATTCATTTTACACCAATGTCCTCATGGTGGGGTCATGCTTGCATTCTTATAAGTATGATTCAGTACAGCTGGAAACTTTTTACTTTCACTTTCACGTAATTTAATGAGCTCATTCTGTGTATGACGTATGGTGTTTAATATAAATGTTACCATTTGACGTATTGTACCAGGTTCAGCCGAGGCAAACTTTCTTCTGCAGTCCCTGGGTAGGGGAAAATTATACAGTGATGTGAAAAAGAAAGGACACTCTCTTTCAATTCTATGGGGTTATATATTAGGACATAACTAACTCTTTTCTAGTCCTCATCAAGTAACCGTACATAACCGTAGATAAATCTAACCTCATGTGACTCACACGACTTTCACTTTGTCATTACTTATTCAATCAAAAATAAGCCAACATGCAGATGCCATGTCTGCTTACATATCGTTTAAGATGGATGGTAATTGGAACCAGCTGCTGCTAATCAAGTGCACGCGATTAGCTGATCAGCAGGATGTGCTACCACCTGTATATAAAAGCATAAACTTTGACAGATTGGTCTGGAGAATTCAGGTTTGTGTAAACACGGCATTTCAAGGACGAAGGATATCTGTGACATCCAAGAAAGGGTTATACGCGTAAAGCCATTCCAGAACGGTACGAAATCCCCCCAGTCCACAGTTAGAAACATCATTTACAAGTGGAGAACATTCAAGACATTTTGCGATCTACCCAGGATTGGGTATCCCAAGATCAGATGCTCCAAGAAATCGCAAAGAACCATAAAGCTAAATCCAAAGATCCACAGACCACAGTAAATGTTACACTTTCTGACTCCACCATTAGGAAAATACTGAACAAGTATGGATGTTATGTAAGAGTAAGCAAGAGAAAACTGATTCTCTTCAAAAAGAACAGCAAAATTAGCAAAATTTAAAAGGATGAACCAAAGGCTTGTGGAGCACTGTCCTCTGGACAGACGAGACGAAAGTGGAGTTGCTTGGTCATAATGCACAATACCATGTTACAGTACATGAAAACCATGCTCCTCATATCTCCACAAGAACCTCTTTACAAACATCAAGCATGGTGGTGGAGTGGTGATTATTTGGGGCTGTCTTTCAGCCACAGGACCTGGATGCCTCACAGTCATTGATTTCACCAGGAATTTCCCTACCCCAAGAAAATGTGCGATTGACAGCTAAAGCTTGGCCAAAAGTGGATCATGCAATGGGGCAATGATTCTAAGCACACACCAGTAAATCTATGACTGAATGGCTGAAATAGAAAATAATCAGGCTTATGGAATGACCAAGCCAAGGCCCAACCTCCAACCCATGCATAATTGAATGCCCTCAAATATCTCAAATGAGCTGAAGTAGTTTTGTAAGGAGGAGGGGGCCAGAATTCCTCCAGTGCAATATAAGAGACTAATGAGCTCATACAGAAAAGGGTTGCTTAAGTTCATTGTTGCTGAAGAGGGTTGTACAAGCTATTGAATCAGGGGTGTCCTTACAGAAGGCTTAAATATTTGCTTATTTTTGGCTGAATAAACAATGATGTAAAATTTGTTTTGTCTGATTTGTCAAATGAGGTTACAAATTACATACTGTTAAGACTGTGAGGACTACATGAAGGTTAGTTATATCCTAACATAAAAGCATAGAGTTTGAAAGACCGTGTACGCTTATTTTGACGTGACTGTGCACATATATCAATGACTGAATATCAGTATAAAATACACAAAGTACACACAAACATCACAATAAGACAATAGACAATACCATTCACAAAGCAGTTCCATAAATTGCAAAGTACTGAAGCAAAACAGGTTTGGCTTGATTACTTTGAGAGTGACATTGTAATGTTCTACCTGAGAATCAGACCTATAACCTGTAGGTGATGAGTGTGTGTGTGTGTGTGTGTTTGTGCAGGCCTGCGTAGGTGTACGTGTGTGTGTGTGTGTGTGTGTGCGCGGTGCATGCTTGCATGTTCTCAACACCCGTTCGAAATAGAAGAGTAGACATGCGCAATTTGCAGCAGTCCTATAAAAATATTATAGGAGGAGTTATTCTGTTTATTTTTTAACGCAAGGCCACACGCAGGGTTTTTATGAGGGAAGTAGCTCTCTTCCCCCCCCCCCCTCTCTCTCGCTCTCTGAAATTGTACAGAGTGCAGCACCACAAGCTGGCTTACAAACGCGGTGATCGTCCCACTCACTCAAGTGCTGAGTTAGCTCCTTTATTTTATTCTGACAGCAGGGAGAGACTCGCCATCGTTAGCGCTCTGAGGACCCTGATTTTGATCAGAACAAAGGGGACTGCAGCTGAGTGATGAAATTTTCATTTGCGGAGGCGGCTTTTATGTGGGTATGGTGGGTGGGTGGGGGGGTGGTGGTGGTGGGGGGAGGGGGCGGTAGTGAGCGTGTGAGTGGGTGGGGGTGGGATAGGGAAGTAGAAAGAATACTCGCTCTGAGATGCAAGGTGTACCCCCCCCTCCCCCCCAGAGTCCTGGAGCAGAATGTCCCCTGCCCCCCCCCCCCCCCCCCCCGTTTTTTAAAGCCAGCTGAGAAGTGGTAATGAAATCATCAGAACTCAGCATTGACACCTGAACTCTGGGGAGCAGAGGCGTGCGGGAGAAAAGGGGGTGAGGGGGGACGGGTGAGCGTATGGAATTTTCTGGAATCTTGATGGTGAAAGTGGACTTGGGGAGCTGTCAGTCAAAGGCGGCCAGGGATGGTCACAGTCACTTATTAGCACTCCCCAGAGGATGAGAGGCATGGACAGAGCAGTGAGCGTGGGGTGTGTGTAATGGGGGTGAGCTGTGCATTTGGAAGACTGGGTGTAATATAGGCGTGCTGTGTTATAAGAGAGATGAGTGTATTAGAAAGGGATAAACTCCAGTGAAACCACACTGAAGGGGAGGCTGGGCCCAGAGTGCAGCTACTGTTAGAACTGTTTGTTCTCCTTATTATTGTACGCACCTTTAGACGCATCCAATTTGGCAGTAACATACAGTACTCGCACACTCACTAAACGGAGTTACACACTAAGTCACTCACAGAGTCACTCTCTAAGGTGCTAGAGGCATTTACACAAACCCTGTGGTAGAATCCCACACACACACACACACACACACACACACACAGGCAAACACTCAGAACTTAAGCTTCAGCAGTCAAATCTCCAATGACAGCCCATGAAGGGACTGCAAAACAAACATTTTCAGACATTTCAAGTGTCAGAGAAGAGCACAGGCTACAGCATAGAGGTTCTCTGTCCTATGAGACCTGCAAACTGTGTGTTCATGAATTTCAATGATACGTAATTGTTATACATAATTAAACAGCGATGTAATTATGCGGTTGTCTGACTGATGGATTCCCTCCTTGGCTCTTGGACAGGGAGAACACTGCTCTCTGATTTGTCCTCCTGGACTATACGGGACGAACTGTTCCAGCACCTGCGTCTGCCGAAACGACATCGGGTGCTCTCCTCACGACGGAGCCTGTATCTGCAGGGAAGGTAAGCCCCGACCCGTCGCTCCTGTCCCCCCGAAGTCTCCCCCCCTCCGCCTCAGAATAACACATTCACACTTTCCTCTGAATCAAGTGAAGCACCTGATGCTGGCCTGACCCGTCAATCACCCATCCTCAAAATGAACTGGGTGTCCCAGCCAATTGCAGCTCTTATGAGGTCTTTTTCAATATGTGGAGAGCATGACTTTTGACACCTTCATTGCTTTAGTCTTATAAATGTGTATGTGTGTGTTTGTGTGTGTGTGTGTGTATATATATATATGCACACACACATACACACACACGTACCTCCCCCAGCTGGTCTGAACGCCAGCTGTCAGCCATGCTTTTTTAATAAATATACTGTTTAATGACGTAGATATTCTGGCTTTAAAGGCTGGGTCTGTCAAGCAGACCAAGCTGGTTACATGTGGTTTACTTTCACCAGTGTGAAAGTAGCTTTGCTATGGGCAGTGGATCCCATTCACAGGAATGGGGTGGTACAGTGTGGTGTACTTATGTGCAAAATGTGCTTTCCCCTTCATTAGAATCCGGTTTTTAATCAAAACTCCATTCATAATTGAAACTCACTGAAATCTCAGTGGTAATGCTGATTGCCATGGACTCAACTCCACCAAAAAAACCACATGTTTTTTTTTTTCTTTGGACCTTTTAACTTTTTTATTGATTTAGTGAGCTAATTCCTCCAGCTGTGTTATGAGGAAGAGGCTGGAGTTCAGCGTGAGAGCAGAGGCTCAGACAGCTAGAATTGATGGCGCTATCATTATTTCACCTTTTTTACATATGTTGGAATATCAAACAGTAAAAATAAATCTATACCGACAGCGCAGATTCCATCCTTGATTTAAAATCTCTCATCAGTATGGCTGAGACATTGCTCCAGATGTCAGTGTTTATAATATGGAACAGGTTCTGTGCCGTACTGTGCAAGTGATGGAATAGCAATGCTCAAGTGTTATCTTTTATTACACGGCAGGTTACTGACCGTGTTCACTCTCTAACCCAGATTATTGACCGTGTTCTCTCTCTGTACCCCAGAGTATTGACGTCATTGACCATATTCTCTCCATGTACCCAATGTTATTGACCATGTTCTGTCTCTGTACTCGAGGTTAACGACCGCATTCTGTCTCCATACCTCAGGTTATTTACCATGTTCTCTCTCCATACCCCAAGATATACCCAAAGATATTGACCACCCAAGGTTAATGTATTCTTTCTCCCTACCCCATGTTATTGACCATGTGTAATCTCCTTACCCGAGGTTATTGACCATGTTGTTTCTCTCTATAGCCCACTTTATTGACCATGATCTGTCTCTCTACCCCAGGTTATTGGCCATGATCTTTCTCTATAGCTCAGTTTATTGACCATGATCTCTCTCTATAGCCCAGTTTATTGACCATGATCTGTCTCTCTACCCCAGTATATTGGCCATGATCTTTCTCTATAGCCCAGTTTATTGACCATGATCTGTCTCTCTACCCCAGTTATTGACCATGATCTTTCTCTATAGCCCAATTTATTGACCATGATCTTTCTCTATAACCCAGTTTATTGACCATGATCTCTCTCTATAGCCCAGTTTATTGACCATGATCTTTCTCTATAACCCAGTTTATTGACCATGATCTCTCTCTGTAACCCAGTGTATTGACCATGATCTCTCTCTATAGCCCAGTTTATTGACCATGATCTGTCTCTCTACCATGATCTCTCTCTATAGCCCAGGTTATTGACCGTGTCTGTTCTCGCTGTGCTCCAGGCTGGCAGGGTGTGGACTGCAGTGTCCCATGCTCCGGTGGACTTTGGGGTTTGGGGTGTAACCAGTCCTGCGCCTGCGCCAACGAGGCAGCCTGTGACCCCATGGACGGGTCCTGCACCTGCTCCGCTGGGTGGAGGGGTGACCTCTGTGACACTCCCTGTCCTGTGAGTCCTCTGATCCTCCGGTGACCCCTGCCCTCTGACCTCTCACCTTTTACCCATTTCCCTCTCCTGATATGAATCTTTTTCCTGAACACTGATCGACATTCATTTCTCTTTTAGCATACAGGCATGTTTTTGCTTTGGAATATTTCTAAATTTGAATATTGGCATTGGTATTAAATTGGTGATGATACTGTACTTATATCCTGCATGGTGCATCCATCATGGGCAAGACTGTGCCCCAAGTGGTATATTTTACAGCAGAAGAGGTTACAATGTGTTGAGCGTGTGCTGGTGGTGTTGTTGATAGGATGGCACTTACGGGCTGGATTGTCAGCAGCACTGTGACTGTGACCATGCCGACGGCTGTGACCCTGTGAGCGGGCAATGCCGCTGTCTTGCTGGCTGGACTGGTGAGTGCTGGGACACAGACACTGAGACACCCGCACTGAGACACTCACAATGACGTTAAAGTACTGACACTGAGACACTGACACTGAGGCACTCAGAACGATGTTAAAGCACTGACACTGACACTGAGACACTCACAATGATGTTAAAGTACTGACACTGAGACACTGACACTGAGGCACTCAGAACGATGTTAAAGTACTGACACTGAGACACTCACAATGATGTTAAAGCACTGACACTGACACTGAGACACTCACAATGATGTTAAAGCACTGACACTGACACTGAGACACTCACAACGATGTTAAAGCACTGACACTGACACTGAGACACTCACAATGATGTTAAAGCACTGACACTGACACTGAGACACTCACAACAATGTTAGAGTACTGACACTGACACTGAGACACTCACAACAATGTTAAAGCACTGACACTGACACTGAGACACTCACAACAATGTTAAAGTACTGACACTGACACTGACACTGAGACACTCACAACGATGTTAAAGTACTGACACTGACACTGAGACACTCACAATGATGTTAAAATACTGACACTGACACTGAGACACCCACAACGATGTTAAAGTACTGACACTGACACTGAGACACTCACAACAATGTTAAAGTACTGACACTGACACTGACACTGAGACACTCACAATGATGTTAAAGCACTGACACTGACACTGAGACACGCACAATGATGTTAAAGTACTGACACTGACACTGAGACACTCACAACGATGTTAAAGTACTGACACTGACACTGAGACACTAACAACGATGTTAAAGTACTGACACTGACACTGAGACACTCACAACGATGTTAAAGTACTGACACTGACACTGAGACACTAACAACGATGTTAAAGTACTGACACTGACACTGAGACACTCACAACGATGTTAAAGTACTGACACTGACACTGAGACACTAACAACGATGTTAAAGTACTGACACTGACACTGAGACACTCACAACGATGTTAAAGCACTGACACTGACACTGAGACACTCACAATGATGTTAAAGCACTGACACTGACACTGAGACACTCACAACAATGTTAGAGTACTGACACTGACACTGAGACACTCACAACAATGTTAAAGCACTGACACTGACACTGAGACACTCACAACAATGTTAAAGTACTGACACTGACACTGACACTGAGACACTCACAACGATGTTAAAGTACTGACACTGACACTGAGACACTCACAATGATGTTAAAATACTGACACTGACACTGAGACACCCACAACGATGTTAAAGTACTGACACTGACACTGAGACACTCACAACAATGTTAAAGTACTGACACTGACACTGACACTGAGACACTCACAATGATGTTAAAGCACTGACACTGACACTGAGACACGCACAATGATGTTAAAGTACTGACACTGACACTGAGACACTCACAACGATGTTAAAGTACTGACACTGACACTGAGACACTAACAACGATGTTAAAGTACTGACACTGACACTGAGACACTCACAACGATGTTAAAGTACTGACACTGACACTGAGACACTAACAACGATGTTAAAGTACTGACACTGACACTGAGACACTCACAACGATGTTAAAGTACTGACACTGACACTGAGACACTAACAACGATGTTAAAGTACTGACACTGACACTGAGACACTCACAACGATGTTAAAGTACTGACACTGACACTGAGACACTCACAACACTGTTAAAGTACTGACATTGACACTAAGATGCCCACACTAAGGCACCCACAACAATGTGAAAGCACTGAAACTGAGTCACTGGACAGTGATGTTAAAGTACGGACACTGAGACACCCACAACAAAGTTAAATTACTGGCACTGACACTGAGACACTCACAATGATGTTAAAGTACTGACACTGACACTGAGACACTCACAATGATGTTAAAGTACTGACACTGACACTGAGACACTCACAATGATATTAAAATACTGACACTGACACTGAGACACCCACAACGATGTTAAAGTACTGACACTGACACTGAGACACTAACAACAATGTTAGAGTACTGACACTGACACTGAGACACTCACAATGATGTTAAAGTACTGACACTGACACTGAGACACTCACAATGATGTTAAAGTACTGACACTGACACTGAGACACTCACAATGATGTTAAAGTACTGACACTGACACTGAGACACTCACAATGATGTTAAAATACTGACACTGACACTGAGACACCCACAACGATGTTAAAGAATTGACACTGATACTGACACACAATGCATGGTCACAGTGCGTGGTGGTGGAAACCACCGGTCGCAGTCGCAACCTGGTCATCTGTCCGCGAGAGAGCAAGCCCCAGTAATTATGCCGTAAATCCTCCTGGTCCAGAAGTCACCCCCGGATAGCAGCACCCGCCAACATAAATACATAAAGGAATAAATAAATGATAAAACACACGGAGCGGAGAGGGAGAGAGAGAAAGATAGACAGAGCGGAGCGGCAGAAGTTGTGAATGTCACAGGAAGGGTGAGTTGGATTAAATTCCGTGCTGGAGCAGTGCGGCACGGTGGTAAGTGAATGCATAATGGAGGGACAGGGGAGCGCGAGTACTGAGGAGGGGAGGGGGGGGTGGGTGGTTAGCGGGAAAGGTCACGGGCGGGCTGGGGCCAGAGGAGCGCGGTACCGGCAGGAGCCCCCAGGGGGCGAAGGAGGGCTTTTATTCCGGCGGAATGGAGGGGTTTAATTAGGTGCAGGCGTGGCCCGTGGGGTGTGGGAGGGAGGAGGAGAATGAGGGGAGTTGGGGGGGGGGGGGGGGGGGGTGAAGGGGGGTCTCGCTCTGAATACTGGGCAGGTTCGGGCCATCTGTCGGCTGTAATTGAGCCACTAGGGGTCCCGTGGAGCGGGGCGAATGCGTGAGTGTGTGTGCGCGTGCGTATGTGTGTGTGGGGTATGTGTGCGTGTTCCGTGCGTGTGCACGTGTGTGTGTATGTGTGGCGTGCACGTGTGTGTGTTCTGTGCATAGGTGCGTGTGTATGTGTGTGTGTGTGTGTGTATGTGTTCTGCGCGTGCGTGTGTTTGTGTGTGTGTGTGTTCAGTATGTATAGTGTGTGTTGCGGGTACAGGAAGCAGAACAGGGACAGCGCTGGGTATGACCACCGCTGGCTGTGAACCATCCAGATGGAGCTGCTGACTCTAACCAGGCTCACGTGCCAGCTTGACCTCAGGATTCCTGCTGAGGGGGCTCCGATCTGCTTTCTCATCCTCGGGCACCACGCCCTCCTCCCCGCTTTGGGGAAAACTTTCTTTTGGTTTTGTCTTCACACACAGGGAATCAAATATGTGCCAATAATGCAGAAGTACAGTCAAATATTATTTTTCCCCCCTCTTTTTTATTTCCTTTACATTTTTATCTATTCAGACTCTCACAGTTAAATATATGCTGCGTGGGCTTTTGGCTGTCGCCCATGGAGCGGGTGGTGGGTGCAGAACAGACAGAGCAGCCAGCGGAGAGATCAGCGCGGCGGCGTGTTTGTGTTCTCATTCCAGCTCAGACGCAGGCTCGAGCGCAAATTAACTTTCCCCTTCCTGTAAAAGCAAAACAAAGCTCCTGACAGAGGACTAGAGTTGTTAACATCACAGGAGCAGAGGCGTCTACTGTAAGGGCCATGAGGGCAGTACGTGTACGTTCTCACACATATACACGTACACACAAACTTGCACGCACATACAAGTGTATTAATACGCAAACACACACACACACATATATACGCATACACGCACACGCGCACACACACACATATACGCGCACACACACACACATATACGCATACATGCACACACACACGCACACACACACACACATGCACACATACACGCACACACCTGCACACCCACACACAATAATACTCATGCGTTAGACGTTAGATGCCCAGACAGCTGAATTTCCCTCAGGTTTAATTGAAAGGAATCTGGTGGCTCCACTTTAATGGCAGCTCTGCACTCTGAAGTTTTCTGTCAAAAGAAATTCCAAATGAGATCCAGGCAGAGAGACCAGGATGCTATTTCCAGACCACAGGGCTGCGTGCGTGTCAGCATGTACATGTGTATGTATGTGTGTGTGTGTGTGTGTGTGTGCGTGTATGTATGTGTGTGTGTGTGTGTGTGCGTGTGTGTGCGCGTGAGCGTGTGCATATGTGTGTGTGTGTGTGTCGGTGCGTGCTGTTGTGTCCAGTAGTGAATGCATATGTTCATGTTGGTCTGTGTGACTGTGCTTGGTGTTGTTAATGAAGATGCAGATTTTGCTGGACAGACTGCAAGCATCCCCTTCTTAAAATCTCCAGTGTAGCACCTCTCTTTCTGTCTCTGTCTCTCTTTTTTCTCTCTTTGTATGTTCTCACACACACACACACATGCTTTGTATGTTTACACACACACACACACATATGCACGCACACACACACACACGCACACACACACACACGCACGCACACACACACTTACACACATATGCACGCACAGCTGAAAGAGAATGGTAGAGGAGCTTATGTCTGGGACTTAATGAACACGCTGTCCTAGCACATCAGACAACCCGCAGTTAAAACATTTTTCTGTGCTGGAATCTTCTAGCATGAGCGCTGTGCTCTTACCACACATCACTGAGCCTTATGCATCAGCACATCTGTCTAAATATCTTGACAAATGACGCTTACCAATGAAAGGTTTGACCAACTTTTTGAGAATAATTGATGAGCATTCTTATCACCTTGTTGAAGTTAGGAGTACATCTGTCAAGCACTGTGTTTAAGTAAAGTTCTGAGAAGTGTCTGTAGTGTTTGCATAATGTCTGTATTAATTGCACAGGCTCTTGAGGGTGTCAGTGATATTTGTAATGTCGGTACTGTTTGAGCAGCGCTTGTGTATATTTCCTGGGTGGATGTCAGCAATGTATATGTAGTGTGTGAGTAGTATTTGCACAGTAATATCTTCAGTGTAAACAATTCTAAGAGAGTACTTTTTGACTCCAGTGCAGTCCCTATTGTCCCTGTTAACGCTGCTAGACTCGATTTAGCACTAGTAAATTTTTCTGTGCGTATAGACTCCTGATGTGGTTATCTTTAATGTTTGAGAATGCATATGCTGTATGTCCCTGCAGGGGTCCGCTGTGACAGTGTGTGCACCCAGGGCCACTGGGGACCCAACTGCTCCAGGACCTGCACCTGCGAAAACGGGGGCTCCTGCTCGCCTGAGGACGGCACCTGCGTGTGCGCCCCCGGATACCGCGGGACGTCCTGCAAGAGGAGTAAGCGCCATTCAGCTCGTCTGATTGGCTTAGGAGGCCACCGCTTGCCCCCATGCTCGAGGGCCACAGTGCCCGCCAGATGACACAATCCGTCTCCTGCATGATAGTTAATCAATTATTAATTGATGATTATTAAATATAATCGTAACGTGATCACGTTAATAATACACAGTAAAATGTCTAGTGTTAATTCAGCTCTAACAGTGTTAATTCAACTCTTGACAGATAACATTTGGTCTTGGCAGATAACTCTGGGATGTGGGACCAAATGTTATCTATTAAGTGTTGAATTAACTGGACATTTTACTCGTTAATAATAGAAAAGGCTATCATTATTAATGTGTTACGAATAACTATTTGTAATTAGTAGGCTGGATATTCTCTTTGTCAATGATTGGAAGGCTGCGGGCTTGATTACTGGGCGGGGCACTTATGTTGTGACCTTGAGCTGAGCACTTAACCTGAGGGATTTCAGTCGAAATACAGGATAAATGGATACAGGTGCAGTTAAAGCTGCCTTTTGGCAGTCATCTGCTAGGCTAGACCCATTGCCTTGTTTAGACTCCATTGAGTCTCTTCTTAATTCTGCAGTGAAATATAAAGAATTATGTTTCCTTGCTCTATTCTGACTCTTTTCTTTTTTCTCTTCTCATCCCTTCCCGTCTTCATCCTTTCATTCATCGTTTAATTTATATTTGCATCCTCTCCTCTCCTCTCTCCACTGTCCACTCACCTCCTTGCCTCCCCCTGCATCTGTGCTACTGCTGTGTGTATGCCTGTGTGCGTGCATGTGTGTATGTGTGTGTGTGCGTGTGTGTATGTGTGGCGTGTGTGTGCATGTGTCCGTGCGTTTGTTTTCCGTGTGTGTGTGCATGTGTACATGTGTGTGTGCATGTGTGTGCGTGTGTGCGCGTGTGTGTGTGTGGTTGTGCCTGTGCCTGTGCCTGTGTCTGTGCCTGCGCATATATGTGTGTGTGTGTGTGTGTGTGTGTGTGTGTGTGCTTGTGCCTGTGCTTGTGCGTATATGTGTGCATGTGTGTGTGTGTGTGTGCTTGTGCCTGTGCTTGTGCGTATATGTGTGCATGTGTGTGTGTGTGTGTGTGTGCTTGTGCCTGTGCTTGTGCGTATATGTGTGCATGTGTGTGTGTGTGTGTGTGTGCTTGTGACTGTGCTTGTGCGTATATGTGTGCATGTGTGTGTGTGTGTGTGTGTCTCAGACTGCTCCCCAGGGCTCTACGGGCAGCGCTGCAGCCTGTCGTGCCCGCAGTGCGTCCACAGCGTCGGGCCGTGCCACCACATCACCGGGCTCTGTGAGTGCCTGCCAGGCTACTTCGGCTCTCTGTGCAGCCAGGGTAAGCCCCGCCTCCCCGCTCCGCGCCCTGTTTACGCTCCATTGTAACCGCAGGGTCCAAGGCAGGCACATTTTATTTTTAGGGTGTCCTTCAAGACATCATAAAGCAGCCCCCTAAAGAAGCTTTAATGAGTCTATACGAGCGCCTCCCCGTCTCAAACCCAGCACAGATCTCCAGATGAAATATAGATTTTTATTCCCCACAATAATTAACCGATCTTTTCATGTATTAGGGGAAAGGCTCTGGCCATATATAGAATTCACTTTCATGGCTTTGAAGGCTGGTCCAATAGTAAAAGTTTAATTATTATAAAAAATCAGAAAGCTTGGGAAAATATGGTCATTTGCGAGGGAGAGACTAATCGGGGGGGGGGGGGGGGGGGGCTTTCAGCTCATTTGGAATCTGCCCCCCCCCCGTAGACCAATGTCCTTTAGGGTCCGGTACCTGAGGCCCCACGAAATGCACGACACATTAAATGAATGCCTCCTGTGCTGAAAGTCACAAACTCCCATGCATATACGACACTGGCTTTGAGGTACTTCTCCAGAAATGCGAAAGTAAGGTTTTTGTTTGAAAACTTCAGAAAAAGGTGGTGCTTTATATATTTAATTTCTGAAATCTATACAAATTCTTATTTTACTATATTCTGTGAATTACAGTCTTAGAACATTGACTTTTTATTTTATAAAATCAATGTAAACTTTTTTCCTGATGTTTTTTTTTCATTATTTCTAATCACCTCCTTTTAATGCATAAAAGTAGGCATTGCCCAAAATAACTTGTTTTCTTCTTCAAGTTCTTTAAAGTTGCACCAGGCCACTGGAAATCTTGATTTAAAAAATGAAGGCTTTTCATTTTTAAAATTTAAGTTTTTTGTTGGACGAAATGTGAAATATTCATTTTCATTAAAGCTTTTATTTGAATTCTGTCACAGACTGCAATGTGTTTGTCTGCAAAGGCTGATCACTAGATTCAGTTGATCAGGAAATCTCTAGAACCAAACACTGACCGACTCCTCGATAAATGTCTGGGGTATTCCCCGGCTCCCAACTCCTGAACAATGAAACTTCTTAGGTCAACTTAAGTTGCATGCGTGCAGCAACAGGTTCTCCTTTGCTGAACGTGACATTGTTTAAACCAGCGCATTTTCTCCTGGGAAATATGCTGCCATATGCTGTCACTTATTTATATTCATCAATAAAAAAAATTTGCTTGGCAAGGCTAAATGAATTGCTAATTTTATTGGTTCAGATCGATGTGTTCATCAAAACTCCATCTACACCCATTAGGGGTTGCTGAAGCCTTGGCATCCACCCGTAGAGCACTGGATGTGTGTGTGTGCACCTTCATGTAGTTATTTTTTGAATCAGAGAGATGCAAAGTGATGAGTCATATAGTGAGTCTGTGGGGTGTCTTTAGGCTTTGTGAACAATGAAACTGGGCTAAGTTTCTGCATTGTATTGTGTGTGTGTGTGTGTTTGTGTGTATGGTGTATGTGTGTGTGCGTGTGTGTGTGTGTGCGTGTATGTATGGTGTGTGTGGGTGTGTGTGTGTGTGCATATGTGTGTGTGTGTGTGTGTGTGTGCGTGTATGGTGTGTGTGGGTGTGTGTATGTGTGTGTGTGTGTGTGTGTGTGTATGGTGTATGGTGTGTGTGTATGTATGGTATGTGCGTGTATGGTGTATGGTGTACGTGTGTGTGTGTATGTATGGTGTGTGTGTGTGTGTGTGTGTGTGCGTGTATGGTGTATGGTGTGTGTGTATGTATGGTATGTGCGTGTATGGTGTATGGTGTACGTGTGTGTGTGCGTGTATGGTGTGTGTGTGTGTGTGTGTGTGTGTGTATGGTGTGTGTGTGTATGTATGGTGTGTGTGTGTGTGTGCGTATGTGTGTGTGTGTGTGTGTGTGTGTGTGTATGTTTGGTGTGTGTGTGTATGTATGGTGTGTGTGTGTGTGTATGTATGGTGTGTGTGTGTGTGTGCGTATGTGTGTATGTATGGTGTGTGTGTATGTATGGTATGTGCGTGTATGGTGTATGGTGTACGTGTGTGTGTGCGTGTATGGTGTGTGTGTGTGTGTGTGTGTGTGTGTATGGTGTGTGTGTGTATGTATGGTGTGTGTGTGTGTGTGCGTATGTGTGTGTGTGTGTGTGTGTGTGTGTGTATGTTTGGTGTGTGTGTGTATGTATGGTGTGTGTGTGTGTGTATGTATGGTGTGTGTGTGTGTGTGCGTATGTGTGTATGTATGGTGTGTGTGGTGTTCTCTCTCTCTCAGTGTGTCCCAGTGACAGGTATGGGAAAGACTGTGCAGAGGTGTGCCTCTGCAGCAATAACGGCTCCTGCAGCCCCATCGACGGCTCCTGCCAGTGCCTCTCCGGCTGGATCGGGGAAGACTGCTCCCAGGGTACATTCTTCTTCCACTTCTCTTGCTTTCTTCTCTCTCTCTATCCCTCTTGATCTTTCTCTCTGCTGTCTTTTGCTATCACTTTATCTTACCCCTCTCTCTTGCTCTCTATTCTCTCTTTCTTCTCTCTTCCTTTATCTGGCCCCTGTCCCTCTCAATTTATCCCCTCTCTATCTCTCTCTGTCTCTCTTTCTCTTTCACTCTCTGTTTATCCAGCTTCTCCATTCGTCAGGCCACCTCCACTAAGAGTCTACAGGAGCCTCCACTCCCATATTCACCCTCATTATCATTGTCATCCTCGTTTTTTTATTTCCAAAACAACCAGAAGCAAATGCAGTTTGGGAAACAGTGTCCCCCCCAGTTTAAACGTCAGTAATAACACATTACACAGAAGTCTGAGCAGTGCCCTCACACACAGCTCAGTGGCCTCTGTCCTTCTTTTGGTCCCTGAGCAACGGGTAGCCTGTGCAATGTAAATGGGATGGGTGCAGGTTTGGTGTGAGAAAACAGAAAGGCGATATAGAGCTCAGATATAGTGTGGCTTCAGCACTGTGTGTGTGTGTGTGTGTGAGAGGGAGACTGTATGCGTGTATGAATTTATGTGTGTGTGTGTGTGTGTGTGTGTGTGCAGGTGTGAGACTGTGTATGTGTGTGAATTTGTGTAAGTACTGCACGTGTGCATAAGAGAGAGTAAGTGTATGTGTGCAAATCTGTGTGTCTCTGTGTGCATGTGCACTTGTGTGTGAGATTGTGCATGTGTGAATTTCTGTGTGTGTGTGTGTGTGTGGGCGCGCGTGTGTGTCTGCGTGCGTGCGTGTGTTTCTGCGTGTGTGTGTGTGTGTGTGTGCATGTGTATATGTCTGCGTGTGTGTGTGTGTCTGCGTGCGTGTGTGTGTCTGCGTGCATGTGTGTGTGTGTACTTGCGTGTGTGTGTGTGTCTGCGTGCGTGTGTGTGTGTGTCTGCGTGCGTGTGTGTCTGTGTGTGTGTGTGTGTGTGTGTGTGTGTGTCTGTGTGTATGTCTGCGTGTGTGTGTGTCTGTGTGTGTGTGTCTGCGTGTATGTATGTACTTGCGTGTATGTCTGCGTGTGTGTGTGTGTGTGTCTGCGTGTATGTCTGCGTGTGTGTGTGTGTGTGTGCATGTGTGTACTTGCGTGTGTGTGTGCGAGCCTGTGAGAGTGTGCGTCTGTATGCGCGCATGTGGCCTGCGTGTTTGAGTGCACACGTGTGCTTGTGCTGACTGTGTCTCTGACGGTTGCAGCTTGTCCCTCGGGGTACTGGGGCCCCGACTGCATCCACAGCTGTAACTGTCACAATGGAGCCCAGTGCAGCGCCACAGACGGGGAGTGCAGGTGCAGCACCGGCTGGACTGGACTGTACTGCACTCAGCGTGAGTCTCCCCACTCCCCAGTCACACAGCGACATCTGCTGGCAACCTTCTGCAACTGCGTCAGTCAAAAAAACTAAAGAACTACAGTGCTTTCCAATCTGCAGAGAAAATGAAAACTTTGTTCAAGACAATTGAAGTGTTAGCTTGCATCAGCTTTACAAAGTATGTATTTTAAAAAGGATTGGATAGCAATTTGAGTCTGGAATGGGTTGTATATCTTGCAACACAATCCAGATAAAAAACCTTAAACACCTGTTATGCACTTTTTTCCCCCACTGTACATTAATCCACAAACCATGTGATCAGCCACATCACATTGCATTCCACACAGTTCATTCATTTAGTATTCAGCTAAATTAGCTTCATTTCCAGCCCATTCTGGTTTTGCATATTTTTTTCTCTTTTTTTTCTGACACCGAGTTTCAGAAAACGAATTTCACGTTTCATAAGAGGGGTGATGATCTTATTTGACACAGATTGCAGACCTTTGCATCAGCTCAGTTTGTGTGTGCCCCTGCTCTCTGATCAGTTCTCCGCTGCTGCTTTTTAACGGACGCGACTTGGATGTTCGCACAGACGAGGAATGGGCACGTGCGCACATGCGTGCACACATAACCGTGCGCTTTCATGTGTGCACCACAGTGCTTGTGTTCACGTAAATACCTGTGTGTGTGTGTGTGTGTGTGTGTGTGTGTACTAGTAATGCATTGGTTCCATGCTGTGCCGATTGCTAAGCGTGGAATCTCCAGCCTTTTATTTCTGTCAGTGTCGGGTTTGATGATGTCACTCTCTGCACTTTGTGTTGCTCCTTATTGCTGTGTGTCAGTCCATGTTGCTCCATACAGCTCTACATCAGCCTGTTCAGTGTCTCTCTGTGCTGGTTTGTTTCTCTCTGTGTCACTCTGTGTTGCTCTGTGCTGCTCTATGTTGCTATATGTTGCTCTGTATTGTTCTGTGTTGCTATGTGTCTCATACTGTTCTGTGTTGCTCTGTCTTTCTCTGTGTTGCTCTGTGTTGTTCTGTGTTGCTCTGAGTTGCTCTGTGTTGCTCTATGTTGCTCTATGTTGTTCTGTGTTGCTCTGTGTTGCTCTATGTTGCCCTGTGTTGCTCTGTGCTGCTCTATGTATGCTCTGTGTTGCTCTGTATTGCTCTGTGCTGCTTTGTGTTGCTCAGTGTTGCCCTGTGTTGCTCTCTGCTGCTCTATGTTGCTCTGTGTTACCCTGTGTTGCTCTGTGCTGCTCTGTGTTGCTCAGTGTTGCCCTGTGTTGCTGAGTGTTGCTCAGTGTTGCTCTGTGTTGCTCTATGTTGTTCTGTGTTGCTCTGTGTTGCTCTATGTTGCCCTTTGTTGCTCTGTGCTGCTCTATGTATGCTCTGTGTTGCTCTGTATTACTCTGTGCTGCTTTGTGTTGCTCAGTGTTGCCCTGTGTTGCTCTGTGCTGCTCTATGTTGCTCTGTGCTGCTCTGTGTTGCTCAGTGTTGCCCTGTGTTGCTGAGTGTTGCTCTGTGCTGCTCTGTGTTGCTCAGTGTTGCCCTGTGTTGCTCAGTGTTGCCCTGTGTTGCTGAGTGTTGCTCTGTGTTGCTCAGTGTTGCCCTGTGTTGCTCTGTGTTGCTCAGTGTTGCTCTGTGTTGCTCTATGTTGCCCTGTGCTGCTCTGTGTCTCATATTGCTCCATGTTGCGTAACTGTGACTGCGTCCCCCAGGCTGTCCCTCGGGGTTCTATGGGCGGGACTGTCTGGAGGTGTGTCACTGCCAGAACGGAGCGGACTGTGACCACGTTAACGGGCAGTGCGCCTGCCGCACGGGCTTCATCGGGTACAGCTGTGAGCTGAGTGAGTCCCAGCCACGCCCAGCCGCCACCTTCCTGGCCACACCCATCCACACCTAGCTCTGCCCTTAACCATACCCATCCATCCCGCACGCCACCCTCCTGGCCACACCCACCCATCTCAACTCCACCCTTAACCACACCCATCCACACCCAGCTCCACTCTTAACCACACCCATTCATCCCACACATCACCCTCCTGGCCACGCCCACCCACCTACCCAAACTCCGCCCTTAACCACACACATCCACATCCAACTCCACCCTTAATCATGCCCATTCATCCCACATGCCACCCTTCGAACCACACTCTCCATGTCCCACCCTCAGAAATACTCCATCCCCACTTTCACAAAATCACAAAGTAAAATGCAGTCTTAAATGTACTATAATCTAATAGAGTGCATTTGATCCCTCTCTGACTCAATTAATGCTGAACATTTTAAAGTGCAGTTTTGTGGGCTGAAGGTTGATCCAAGGCTGTCCAAATTGCACGGCCTGCAGAGTCATTACCGTACCAGAGCTCAGAGTTCATCCGTTTCTGCCTGAGCCTGCTGTTTCCTGTTTCCTGTGAAGTCACAGATATCACAGATGCTGGTTAAAAATATATATGCGAATTTGACCCTCATCCATGCTTCCTGATGCTGGATAGGTGCATGTTCTGTTTGTGCTTGCATGTGTGTGACCACCTCTATCCTCTCTTTCTCATTCTCTCTCTCTCTCTCTCTCTCTCTCGCTCCCTTTTTTGTCCTTCCATCTTTTTTCAACCCTGTCCTCCTCTCAACCTTGCCCTTACTCCCACTCTTATCCCCTTTCTCTTTTTATCTCTTTCATCATCCATCTTGTATTCTTTTCTTGTGTGCCTGTTCATGCCATGCCCCTCTTATCTCTCTCTCTCTCTCTCCCCCCCCCTCTCTCTCCCCCCCTCCCTCCCTCCCTCCCTCCCTCCCCCTCTCTCTCTCTACCCCTCTCTCTCTCTCTCTCTCTCTCTCTCCCTGTCTCTGTCTCTCTCTCACAGAATGCCCGTCTGGGACGTTTGGTTATGGTTGCCAGCAGCTGTGTGAGTGCCTGAATAACGCCACCTGTGACTATGTGACAGGCACCTGCTACTGCAGCCCTGGGTACAAAGGCATCCGCTGTGACCAGGGTGAGTGAGGGCCCACGCACACGCACACGCACACACATACACACACACACGCACACACACACACACACATACACACGCACACACACACGCACACACACACATACACACGCACACACGCACACGCACATGCGCACACATACACACGCACACACACACACACGCACACACACACACACACACATACACATGCACACACGCACACACATCCACATGCACACATACACACACACGCACACATACACACCCACACACACACACACACACACACACATACACACGCACACACACACGCACACACACACATACACACACACATACACACGCACACACGCACACGCACATGCGCACACATGCACACACACATGCACGCGCTCACACACACACGTGCACGCGCACGCGCGCACACACACACAGACACACGCACATACACACACGCACATGCGCACACATACACGCACGTGCACACACACACACACACGCACACACAGACACACGCACACACACGCACACACACTTGCACACACACACACATACACGTGCACACACACGCGCACACACACCGGGAATAACGGCTGGTGTTTCCCTAGCGGCCCTGATGATGGATGAGCTGAACCCGTACACTAAGATCAGCCCGGCGCTGGTGTCGGAGCGGCAGTCTGCAGGTGCGGTGATGGGCATCATCTTCCTCCTGCTGCTGATCATGGCCATGCTGAGCCTGTTCGTCTGGCACCGGCAGAGACAGAGTGAGAAGAACCACGACATGCCCAGTGTCTCCTACACGCCTGCTCTGGGGATCTCCAGCACAGACTACACCCTCTCTGGTAATACGAGCACAATCTCACACACATACACATACACACACGTGCATACACATTCACACACATGCATGTACACACACACATATGTATGCACATGCGCACACACACATACACACACACACATGCACACACAAACACACACACAAACATACACACTTTAAACTATTGACACAATGTCAGTAAGCTTGCATGTACACACACACACACACACACACATATTCATGTTAAAAAATGTGTGTGTGAATACATGTGCCTGTGTGCACATACAAGCCATTTGACACCATGTCAACACTCTTGTTTGCAGATGCTTCTCAGACCAGTGTCAATACCAGTGGCCACTGCTTCTCCAACCCTAGCTACCACACTCTGGGTCAATGCAGTGTCACCCAGTGCCATGGCAACAGCCTGGATGGACAGTCCACCCTGAAGGTACAACCTCTCACATACTTGCATATACATGCGCAGAACTACACACAGCAGAGCCATTTTTGGTTGTTAAAAATGATCAAAGTCTGGGAAATACTAAGCTTTGCCAGCTTTCTAGCCAGAAAATAGATAAACAAATATTTATAGTCTAGAGTGTAAATGATGGGTCTTACACTTTCACGTGTGCATTTCAGTTATTTTTTCTGGAAAAACACAGCAACTTGTCATTGTTATCGCCCCGGTAGCCCCTACAGCAGGCTCTGTAGGCATGAAGCAGCCATTTCTATCGGATCAAAACCGCACAAAACCGCCAGAAGGAAGAGACGGCTGCATGGCTGACGTGAATCTCAAGCTGCACTAAAACTATCAAAACATTCAGTTTCAAGTCAGCATCCGCCAGAAGTATGGCTGTAAAGGAAACAACGTAGCCTAAATAAGCTGGCAGTTAGCTGTCATAGCCTTAATGTTATTTTTTTACCTGTTATTCATAGGTTGTTGGTGAGCTTAATATGATCAGAAAATTGTTGTGTTATTGTCTTTTTAAATGCATTGTTCTGCATCATCTCTTATCCAAATAGACCTATTCACTGGGGCGAATACTGGAAATTGAGTTACTTTTTTAGGCTGAGATTTCTTTCATCTTTATTCAGTAAGAGATGATTCCTCCATATTCAGAAGAAAAATGAGCTTCATTAAACAACTAATTATGCCAGATCATGGCAGTTCCTTTTGTAGGGATAAGGTGTATGCACACCTGAATGCATGCAGATGCAAATTGCCTTTTGTGCCTAATTCTTCCTGTTGTGTAAGGCATATTTAGCCTGTTTACGTAGTTTATCTTGAAAAACTTTCTTTTTGAATGGTTTGCAAAATCCAAAACTGCACGACTATGTTGTTACATATTGTTAAACACACTTGCCTGCCATGCACATGTAGGCCAGAAATGTAGTCATTTGTTCGACAAACTGAAATCCTTCCGGACACACATGGCCACCTTGTAGACACACAAATTCAAACTTATAGAGATACACACACAGGCATAGCCATGCACACACACACATACTGTAGATAATTTGCACAAATGTACAGTCCACACTGTAAGTTGCACTGTAAGTTAGCGTTTGACTAGGTGTGGTTTAGGTCAGCTTCAGTTAAACCAGTGCTTCCAGGGGATTCTTGCAAATATTAAGCCTGCAATTTCTGATAGCCTCGGCCTAGGCTATATACCTCTCTTACAAATTATTGTATTCTCAATGAACTGTGAGATTTGCCCCTACAATAAATAGGGAAAACACAACTAGGGATAAGGTTGGTGTTCATAACTTCATATTTTTCTTATGATCAACATATCCTGTGAAAAGACCGAAACCTAAAATGTATTTATCCTACCAACAAGTATTGTCCATCTAGCCAACGCCAGATATAGCCAGTATCACAGTAATCATATAACTCTATTGTTGTCCAAAAAAACTATTAAAGCAAGTGAAAGAGACATATGGTTGCTTTTGTCAGCATAATTGATCATTACAATGAACCCAGCCATTTGGTAAAAACTACACTGTCCATGTTTTTCATAATAGGTTATGTTTTCTGAAAATTAAAATATGTCTTTTCTGTGCTGTATTTCAGCACACAATTTGACTATTCCTTATTTCAGTGCTAAATGGGATAGGAGAATGTCAGACAGTGTTGAGAGTCAGGCAAGTATTGTAGGTTTTGGTCTTTTTGTAGGATATGCTGACAATAAGAAAAATAGATAATTATGAAATGAGGAAAATTATGATTAAGGCCGATGTGACACATTTTAGTTAGTTAAGCTGGCCACATGTAGCAGTCATGCTGTATCGAATTCAGTCCCCCTGATAAATACAAGAGAATTATTGAACTGTAGCTAAGTTGCAACTATAAACAGTAACAGCAGTTCCCATAGAGGGGAAGACATCTTGATAGAAAAACAGAATTCAATACAAAAGCTACCCAACCTCAGGTATCTAGCTGTGGTAAGGAAACTAGCTAAAAGTAACATTATTTACAGGTCAACTCTGCATTGCTTTTTGTCCCCTTGGTGAACTTCAGCTGAAGCCACCAAAGAAAAGTAATTCAAAGATTGATTATAGTATTTGAACAAGCCCTATTAGTTTATCATTTTTGTTTTGCTGTATCTAGGCTTCTAAGCACCTGCCATTGCAGTAGCTAACTAGCAACAAACGCTTTGCTGGAATCTGATCCATTATTAGCTGCTGAGATTACACGGCAGCACAAAGTTTTGAATGGTTATGGTACTTGCACATTGCCCCCCCCCCCCACCCCCCCGGTTCACCACCGGCTTTGGGCTACCATTGTCCATGTTCCATGTCAGTAAGTCTAAAGTCATGGAAATTGTCCTTGAAAAGTCCTGGAAAATGATTTCCTAAAATGAGTGGGGACCCTGAAAGTGCCACGCCCAGAAACGTCTAACAAAACATTTTAAATGATGAAAACAGGTAAAAGATGCGCCAATTTGGCTAAAGAGTGTGAAGACTAGGGTTGTCAGTGCATCGTAGATATGCATTAGCTTAGTTATTTTTATAATATTTTCAAATAAAACATAGTATGCCTTTAAACCTCAGATAAAATGACCTCTACTGGCAGTTACGTAATTTAAGTAAGACACAGCAACTGGGTTCAGGCTAAAACATAGGTGCGCATTGAACTGCAGGTGTAAGAAACCACAAGACCTGTTCCAGAAAACGTGTTTAAACTCGTCTTAAACTCTGCACCACTGCTAAGCTAACGACAGAGCAACAGCTCCACTGCGCCTCTGGCTCATTCCCAGTAGCACAGCGCGGGGCCTAAAGAGCTGTACTGCTGACGAAATGCAGCGCGGTGCTCAGACCTGTGAGAAACGCCCCAGACCACGCGTCCCTCTAACCTGCTGTCTCTCACAGCCGAAGAGCAAGAAGGGGGACCGGACCAGTGCGGAGTGGAGGGCGTACTGCAACCTCAAAGACCTGGGTCAGTGTTCCCCCCCAGTCACCCGCATCCCGCACACACATCGCCTGGGTCAGATATGCACAGTGTGTGCAATACTTTAACTCTGCAGAGGCCGGTAACATTTTGAAGCACTCCTGAAAAATCCCTGAGTATTTTCAATGAAGACAAAGACTCCTAAACCAAAACGCTAAATCCTATTAAAGAAGATTTTTGTTCTAATTTTAGTGAAAATCAATTTCCCTTTCATAGAATTGTCAGACATCTGCAGTAATTTTACTTCTAGGTAAAGGTTTGAAAAAATTATTATTATTAATAATTTGCTGACCCAGGTGTGACACACACCTACCTCTGTACCTCCCACTGCAGGCTATTCAGCTTGTAAAACGAAATATTAAAATGTCCTATCGAAAGCTTCAAACCTATTATTCTTTCTTCCCACACTGGCTTTCTCAGAAGACAAAACCAGCCAATGGGGAAGCAGAGTCCGACCAACTGGCCTCAATAGCCCTTACAAAAGGGAGAAGAGGAAACCTTTATATCTGCAGAATAGTAGTACTAAGTACCGGCTGCAGATAGAACAGCCCTTAGGCATAACTCCCTTTACAGTCTGAAATTAATGTGTAATTCCTGCAAGTGCACTCCAACCCCTCTCTGCGCCACTATTTTCACTTGTCATCTCACAAGGCAGTCATGCACAATGAAAATATACTGCCATATATTGAAAAATATACTGTGAAACATTGAATAATACATTTGAATATATGGAGCCACTCTCTCGAAAGTAAATTTTCAATACTTGAAAATATTTTGTCATTTTTTGCTTAACAATGCATTCTGTTGGCCATGCTGGGTTCATACAGATATGACAATAGTGACAATAATTTAGATATTTTGCAGTGCATATATTCAATATATTATTCAATGCATTTTTAAAATTCAATTCAGTATTTTTGAGTAAATGCCTTATCCTTAATTCATGGTATGTCTTCAGAGTAAAATTAGTATGTCATTGGTATGCACTGTTAAATTTATCAGAACAGCATTCAAGTGTCAACCAAAACTACAAATCATGACCGCTAATGTACTGAATCTCCATATTCAGATGGATGTTGATGTACCAGTAGCTCCATAATGTTCGGGACAAAGACATATTTTTTCTTGATTTGGCTCTGCACTGCACAATTTTAGATTTATAATTAAACAATTCACATGTGGTTTAAGAGCAGATTCTCAGCTTTTATTTAAGGGTATTTTTTATGCATTTTAGTTTCACCATGTAGAGATTACAGCACTTGTACATAGAACCCATTTCAGGGCACCATCATTTTTGGGACAAATGGCTTCACAGGTGTTTCTGATTAGTCAGGTGTGTTCAATTGCTTCCTTTAAGTAGTATACATACTCCAAATGATGAACAAACTTCTCAGTGCACAAACCTCCAGTTAATATGTCACCAACCACCGCAGTCACTATACTCAATACAAACTCCATGTTCTTCGTTTTATGTCACTCCACACTGCTAGGGGGGAGTTTTGTGCCTGGAATTTAAGCACATCATTCATCTCATTGTCTTCAAAAACTCTGTGTGATTGAATATAAAGATGACGATATCCTTGCATGAGTTCAGCAACTCTTTGTTCAAAGTACTGTAGGGATTTTAGAGACCCACAGACCAGGCAGATCTATGTGCGAAGACATAGTCAAGCACGTTTATTAAGAGCAGAAGAGCTGATGTTATACACTCAGCAGATGAAGAGCAGATATTAAACACTCAGCTGATAAAGAGCAGATATTAAACACTCAGACAAAGCTGGCCCTCAAGCTGCAGCTGTAGGCACTATTTATACACAGCCTGTGGCCCTTATGCAAATATCTGTACATTGCCAAACATCCAATAACTGTCTAGCTAGACAATTCAATAAGCTAACTTGACCATAACCACTAATTTCTCTAATTTCTACCAACACTGTATGTGGCAACTGGACAAACTGCGGCCACTACAGTATTCATCTCCAAAGTTATTCCAGTCATGATCACGACCACGAAGATGCTACCAGGAGACAGGACAGTAATGTGATGAATAGAAAAAAGGAAGTTGAACTCTGCCCCCTGGCCAGTCAACTGCGACGCAACAAATCATGTGATATTTGGATGCCCAGTTGGAGACAGAAGGTCTGTGAACTGGTGGGCTGTTTGCAAACAGTTTGCGCTGGGGGCATGTACACACAGCACAAACTGAAAACACCACGTCTTTTTTGGTTCATCTCTTGTCCAAAATGTTCTGTTTTGAGTATACTGGCACCTTTAGTGCAGGTATAAGAGAGCTTTCAGCATCTACTCTTGATTCTAGGATTTTGTTTGCCTTTGGAGTCTATTATTGGCTGGTGTTTTTTCAACATGAGGACCAGAGATGCCAATGCCAATGAAAGTCAAGGAAGCCACTATGAAGCTCAGAAATAAGAAGAAGAAAAAACAGTCAGAGTTATAGGCAAAACCTTAGGCAACTGTTTGGAGCATCAAAGACAGTGAACATTAGTGAGCTTTGTAATTGCAAAGGGACTAGTGGGCTAAGGAGGATGTGTACAGTGTATAACTGAAGAATTCTCACCATAATGAAGGAAAACCCCAAACACCTGTCTGGCAGATCAGAAACATGCTTTAGGAAGCAGGCATGGGGGTATCTGTGACTACTGTTCGCAGAAGACTTCACAAACAGAACTACAGAGGGTACACCACGAGATGCAAACCACTAGTTAGCCGCAAAAAACAGGAGGGTGAGGTTACAGTTAAGACATACTTAAAAGAGCCTGCAGAGGTCTGGAAAAAGGTCTTGTGGACAGATGAGACCAAGAATCACTTGTATTAGAGTGATGACTAGAGCGATCTGTGGAGGCCAATAGGATCTGCCAAAGATCCAAAGCACCCTCCCCATCTGTGGAACGTGGTAATGGAGGTGTTGTGGTTTGGGCAAGTATGGCTGCCACAGGTAATGACTCACTTGTCTTCATTGATGATGTAACTGCCGATAGCAGCAGCAGAATGAATTCTCAAGTGCACAAAAGCATCCTATCTGCTCAAATTCAGCCAAATACCTTCAAATTAATTGAATGGCTCTGCATCCTAGAGCAATACAATGATCCCAGACATACTTTTAAAGCAACAAAGGAGTTTTTCAAAGCCAAAACTGTGAAATTCTCAAATGGCCAAATCATTCATCCGATCTGAGTCCAAACAAACGTGTTTCATATGCTGAAGATCATCACCATCTTCAGCATCACCAGAGAAGATACTCTATGGGTCACAGACCTCAAGCAGACATTGCATGCAAAGAATTTGCATGCAAAGTACTAAGTACTAAACATAACTACTTTCATTTATATAGCATTAATATGTCCAAAACATTATGGTGCCCTGAAATGGAGGTGCTATGTATAAAAATTTCTGTAATTTCTGCATGGTGAAACCAAGTGTAAAAAAATACCCTTAAAAGCTGAGACTGTGTACCTTAACCACATGTGAATTGTTTGATTGCACATGTAAAATTGTGGAGTACAGACCCAAATTAAGAAAAAAAATGTCTTTGTCCCAAAAATTATGGAGCTCACTGTATGTAACACTATAGAGGGTGAGATATTGGGCACGGTGAGATTATTGGTCCTATGAATTCACACAAAAAGCTTAGTGTACATCCTTAAAATGTACACACTGGGAGCTGCTTATGGCGAAGACGTATAGCTCTGACAAGCATGGCCATGCTTATCAGTGGATTATCGGAGTGCCAGAGTGTGACTAAGCCTGCCCTTGTTTTAGCAGATAAACACACACTGTAGACTGCAAGACCGCACAGAATGCTGAGGAAATGCGAGTTTATTTCAGCCCAGGAGAAAAGCTCCTCTGGCAGCTGACTTCAGATGTATTTTTAAGCTATGTTTTAAGAATCGTTTAGCTGTAGGCAAGCTCCTGGCTATAACTTTTTTCTCTGTCCCTGTCTTTCAGTTTTGAGATTTCATTTTATTCAGGACTCATTTCATTGGCCAAGAGCAGAACTCATTTATATAACCTGCAGTCTATTCTGCCATTTCCAGATGCTAGAATTTCTGTCTATTTCAAATCCATAATAATGCACGTGTCTTGTATTTGCATATGCAAAGCTTTAAATGTTAATACACGTTGCATATCCGTCAGTTGTTTTCTATCCTATCCAAGTCAGGCAGATGTAATAAAGGGTAAAATGTTGTGAACATTGTTTAAATTGGTGGTTTTAATACTGCACAACAACTGTGGTTGTGTTAAAATTCAGACAGGCCACTTGGGCTTGGAGCAGGCAGACTGCAGGTGTCACACAGCTGCCTTCAAATAGAATGGCTGTCTGTCTCCCTTCCGGTGTTTCAGAAGGGTATCAGAGCTCTGTCATCGCAGAGCACTGATCACACCCCCTTCCTCACTTCACTTTATGTATCCTGGGCGCAGTCACAGGCCCTATGCAAAAGCCAATGAGAACTGGAGATCCTTGATAACTCGGCCATTTTAATTGGATAGAATACCGACAGATTATTATTTTTTTATTTTTTTTATTTTGTATGTTCACAAGCTACATTGCAAACGCATTGTGCGGTATAATAAAACCTAACACTGGATAAAACCATTTAAACGTTTAGAATGTTTAAAAGTATTTTTGAACAGTAAATCCTTGATGTTCTGCACAGTCCAGGCAGATGTAGGTATTGTAGTCCGTGACATGATGAGACATGTCACTACATTAGAAGTCCGTTGGACACGTCACCACATCTCACATGAATTTCATCATCAATCATGTTCACATCTCTCTGTTTCGCCTGGATCCGTTTCACTTAGCGAATACACATTATTACACTTGTGGAACTAGTTCAGTACAGTTTGTCTTTGTCTGTTGCTAGGATACAAGATACTACCAATACTCTATTTTGATTGGCCAGAAAGAGTTCAGAGCTGTCTAGCTATAAAAAACACCTTCATGATATATTTTTAAACATAAATACAACAAATAACAATGGACATCTGCACGGCTCCACTGTTGGAGAATCAGATTTGTTTCTGTATCTTGTAAGCTGTGTTAGTATTTAGCAATTAGTGGTAAAATTTTGGGAACAATGTATATTTGTGTTAAAACTTTTAAACAAGGAAAGAAACATATGAAAGATGACCAAGGGATCCAAAAAGATTAGTCTGGCAATGTTGTATCACATCCAGACTAATAACTCCTGCATCTCGACTGTGTGCAGGTGTGCACTGCTTGGACCGACGTTACTCTTACGTTGTAGAACAGTGCTACAAAGGTACAGTACACTCAATAAACCCAGCTTGCCCTCAGCCTTCCTCACCATCATCCTCTTCACCAGCATCATAAACCCTCCAGCCAATCGGCACCTGACTATTTTTCACTCCACCTCCTTCCTGGCCTCCCAGAGACATGCCCTTTTCCCCACTTGCTCCTGCCAAATGTGACTGACACCAGTGGTGCCTGGACCAGTGTTATCGGCTGCTTATCTAACTGTCTTAGAATCACACCCAGTATAACCCTCACATAATATCACCAGCCCTGTTGCGACTATATGGCAAACTATATTACATGGTAACACCATACCCAAGATTACTGTGTTGCAGGTAAGGGTCGAGGAAGAAACCCAGGAGTGTGTGTGTGTGTGTGTGTCTATGTCTGTGTCTGTGAACTTGTAATACTATCTTTGTGGGAATGAAATGTCCTCACAAGGGTAGAAAGATGAGGAAAATTAATCTTTGTGGGGACTTTTTGCTGGTCTTCACAAGATCAAGAGGCTGTTTTAGGGTTAGGACTTAGGGTTAGTTTGGGTTAGGGTTACAATTAGGTTAAGGATAGGGTTAAGGTTAGGCATGTAGTGGTTGGGGTTAGGGTTAGAGAGCTTACAGAATGAATGTGGTCAATGGGAAGTCCTCATAAGGATAGCAGTGCGGGACTGTGTGTGTGTGTGTGTGTGTGTGTGCATGCATGTGTGTATGTGTGCAGAGCAGCAGAATGCAGGAGCTGCTCTCTCTCTCTTTTAGGGTGGACAATCCATAATATTTTTCATTTTTTCCCTGAGGAATTTTCTTCTCTTTTATTCCTGAACTCAACTGCACGATTCTCACACAATCCCGGCATCCCAGAATCCCCTCATGTCCTCTTCTAATCCCTTTCCACAATGCACCAGCACCCTGTGGTTGATATGTGGTTTCCTCGGGCATGAAGTGCCACTACTGCAGACTTGCAATGGCAGCTTGCACAGTCTTCGGAAGTCACATAACTGTGTGACATCACTAATCAATTGCCCAACCCCACCCCTTTCTCAAACCCCGCCTCCCCCCCACTCCTTCCGATGTGGCGTGTCATTGCCGGGGGAGGGAAACGTGTCCCTGATGCGCAGACTGCGGTTGCCGTTCTCAGATTACATGGAGTCCATGTGCAGTGCCAGCACCTGCTCGCTCAGCAGCGAGAACCCCTACGCCACCATCAAGGACCCGCCGGGCGTGGCCGTCAGACACTCAGAGAGCAGCTACATGGAGATGAAGTCCCCCGCCCGCCGGGAGCCGCCCTGCGGCTCCGCCTTTCGCTCCGCCTCCTGCCCCGCCTCTCGCGCTTCCTCTCGCCCCACTTCCGCCGCCATCAAGAACGTCTACGACATGGGTGAGCGCGGGGCGGGGCGGGGCGGGGCAGGAAGGGACGGCTCGAGGAGACAGGAGAGGCTGAAGCAGGGGTTTCAGCGGATTCTCCATCTGTGCTAAGAGTTCCCTCTCCCTCTCTGTGTAACTGAACTGAACATGGCGTGACAAAGTTTAGCTTTGCCATTAATTTAACTAAGTATGAATGTAACCCATCAACATAAGAACACACATTCACATATACATACATATCACATCGAACAACACCAATTTAAAAAATAAATAATAATAATGATAATAATCACCATCATCATAACCACATCATCATCCTCACCAAAAAAATAAATAACTAAAATAAAATAATAAAATATATTCTGCATAATCTCCATAATATATACAAATGTAGGAAATAATAATAAGAAGAAAAAGAAAACAAATGATAATAATAATAATAAGCAAATTCATTTTAAAATGTGCACAGTTAAATGTTAGGGTTAATTCAGCTGTGGCTGAGTTTATAGAATGTTGTGTACTCTACCAGGGCTGATTTGACAGCTGATTTGACAAGGAAAAATAACAGCCTTCCCTTCTTTCTTTCTTCTCCCCACCCCTCTCTCTCTTTCTCTCTCTTTCTTTCTCTCTCTCTCTCAGAACCCACTGTCAATGTCATGCAGAGCACAGGAGCAATATTGACCACGTTCTCTCAGGGTCCGTATGACCTGCCTCGAAACAGCCACATCCCTAGCCACTACGACCTGGTCCCAGTTCGCCTCAGCCCCACCCACAAAACGCCCCCCCCAGCCAGCCCCCCCGGCTCCCTCCTGTAGGGGGCAGGCCTCCAAATGTCCAATGTGGACAGGGCTATGCTGCACAGCCCCGCCCCGCCCTGCCCCACCCTGCCGTGCACCACCAAGCCCTACCACACCCCACCCTGCCCAGGGTTCTCTCTCTGACTGTTGCGTGGTAACAGAGCACAGATAGTGGGTATACTTCTTTCTCGCTTGCTCTCTCTCTTTCTCTTTCTCCCCCCCCCCCCCTTGCCCACCCTGTCTCTCTCTCTCTCTCTCTCTCTCTCTGAGTGGATGGGACTTCCTGGGGCGACCTGATTCCAGAGTTCCTCTGGATTATGAGCCCGGACACCAGCTGCAGTTTGCCCCGCAAAGACTGACCTACTGTGGGGTGGGCTTTAGGGCCACCAAAACTTCGCATCCCAGACCTCTAACATGGCCGCAGGAAAGGGAGGCAGTTCCTCTGTGGCTGGATGGGGTCCAGGAAGCTGGAGAAAGCATCCGGTTTGAACTTCCCTGTTGGAACTCACTGTGAAACCCCTTACTGGACAGCAGGGAACCCAGCCTCCAAATGTGGAGCTCTGTCAGCTGCTGTTGGCTGCAGGAACCCAAGTGAGGAATGGGCGGGGCTCCAAAGGGGCGGGGCTCAGATCAAGGTCACAGTTGGGCCTGCCATCAGAGGATATCAGGGCCAGGAGTGACCTTGAATGACCTTTGGCCTGACCTTAGTGATAGAGGGGGTGTCTCTGTGCAGGGACATTTATTCACACTGCTGCTGAATGGAAACCTGCCTCATCCGAGGTCACAGCCTCCTTGACTCCTTGTCTTAGAACAAAACCCAATGATAATGCATGATTATGTAATGAATATTGTAGCAATGGTCTCATTCACTGGTGGAAAAAAACAACACTGGAAATGGTCACATGTAGAATTCCAAATTATCTTTCCCCCCTATATTTTCATTTATATTTATTTATTTATTGTCCTTTTTTGACTGTTTACATATTGAAACCCCATCTGGGTTCATATCTTTTAAGAAATGTTGTTTTTCTTTCTCTCTTTGTAATTGTAATTATGTATTTATATTGTGTCTGATGATTATTTACATTGAGTGATATTGTAGTTGGTTTTATTAGTGAGATGTTTCAATGAAAAGCAAGCATGATCAATTTAAGATATTAAATGTAAATAACTGTCACCTCCAGCACATTTTGCTGTGTTGCAGTCTGTATACATCATTAATGATCTTCAAATTTAAGAAATATATAGATATATAATTCTTTGTTTATAGACCTGGAAAATGGGAAAAGTATAATATGTAATCAGAATGCTTGTGCACTGTATAGCCCATGAAATATCTGTGTTTGTATGACAGTAGCAAAAGCGGTGTGCTGAAGAGAGATGTGTCCTTTACAGACCTGGGTTCGAGGATGAAATTCCCACCACTGTTACACAGCTGGATGTAATGAGGCTTATTTTACAGCCATTTTACAAGCAGCTGATGTAACGGCAATTGTTTATAATATGCTGTTACCAATTGCTCATTTCACGAGTGCAGCGTCGACCACAAGCAGACAAACCATTCACGACACCGATAAGTCAGACTTCACTCTTCGTCATTCTACTTCTTTGTCCTTCTCTTCCTCCTCCTCCTCCTCCTCCTCCTTTGTCGTGTGATGAAGTGTCAGAGATCCTGTCGGGATCGCCACAGCCTATTTCCTCTAAATTCCTTTATTGAGGAGTCAGCTGTGACCAGGGTGCCCGTGATCAGTTTATCAGTGTGAAGAGTTGAGAATAACCTCTTCAGCTTCGTCACTGTAGGACGTACAGTGGGCAGAGCTTTAATTATTCAGTTTTGTTTTTGGTGGCACAGCAAACATTGTGCACTTTTTCCTATGAAATTGGCACCCAACTTGGGGCTGTACATATCCAGTTCCCACCCTAATTTGGAATGTCCAGTTGTCCGCAGCAACCATCGCCACGTTCATGCATGAATCCCACTGCCAGTTCGGGAGAGTGTAGGTACTCGCGCTTATTCTCCGAAACACGCGGTGTCACCAGCTGCTTCTTTTCACATCGCAGGCTATGACTAAGAACGGAATCTGAGGAAGATCTTTCATACGCAGCTTTAACATCCACACCGAGCCCAGCCGACCAGCAGGGGTCGCTAGATAGCAATGAAACGTGGACCACTAACTGACCAAACCCTCCTATACCCTCAGACATGCAATTGGCAGTTGCACGTTGCCCTGTGGAGCTACCAGCCAGTCAGCACTGGCATGGTCCGGATTTGATTCGAGACCTTGGGGCTCATCTTTGCACCACAGCATGGTGCCTTAACTCCATCCAGCTGCTAGTTATGTAATTTTGAATACACATTTTTTTCTAATTTGAATACAATTTTCTAAACAATATATTAAAAAAAAAACATGGATTACAACTGGAATGTCAATCAAAATGATTAAATACTAAATAATAATTATATAAAAATAACAACTTAACATAAATGCCCATTGTTGAAGCCTGGTCTGATTGTATAAAAACCCAGACTTCCTGCTTTTTTGTATATAAACATGGGGGGAGGAAACCATTCTGAGTCTTTCTGTGTGCAGTGTTCACTACTTCTCTCCTGGAAGCAATAACATCTCGACAATCTAGCAAAGGCCGCATTCATCAATCATGGACATCAAGGTATGAGCTTGTGTGTGCAAGAGAGCGTGCATACATGTGTGAGAGTTGTGCATACCAGAGACAGGGTGAAAGTGTGTATGTGTGTGTGAAAGAAAGCCTGTGCGTGTTTTTCAGCGTGGAGATGATGTCATTTCCCGTGATGTTATTTGCAGAGCTCCTTTTATCTTTAATAAAAACTCTAAATAAAGTTGTTGCTCAGGGTGTGCATGTGACCTTTCTTTGTACTTTGTACTGTACACACAGAGGGCTCAGTACTGCTCCATCACAGGAATAATTAGCTCTTTGTTCTTTTGAGAATGTATCCCATATCGGTACCATTTTACCACTGAATACACAGCAGTGGGAAAAAAATCTTGCTTTTAATATGCTAATAATGCTAATAAGGTCAGCATTTCTTCAGTGACATCTTCCTGGAAACGGGAGAGACTTGCCTCAAGCCCCCAGTATGAATCCCTTAAGTACCAGTGTAAGCAATCACTGTAATACACAAGACAGACAAACCTCCCCAACTGCGAGTTTCTAATAATTCTTCACATCAATAACCCCTCTCAACTGAATGGTAATGTTTATTTTATTTGCACTTTTCAACAAGAATTCAGTGGATGGAATGAACTTAAAAAAACACACACACACACACACACAAAAACAGACAGAAATCACAGTAGATACAGTACACTTAAACACACTGAAAACAAAAGAGGTCACTTGGAAAGAGGATATTGACAAGGCCACTGTCATACCGTAGGAAAGGAAAGCTTGAACAATGGAAATAAAAGCTTGAGCAATGGCCAGGACAGCGCCCTCTGGTGGCTCTCATCATTGGCACCGCCTGCCACGGACCTGCGGTCCAGCATAATGATAGGGGGAGTGACGCTTCATGAACCTCTTAAATGGGATAATGGGCGTGAATGTTCTGTCAATCATCTTTGTAAGCTTGTTTAAACTGTTCCAAAGGGTATAAATACGACCAATTCATTGAAAGCGAATCTCAGACTCATATTAACCACTCAACTGATGCCGCTTCTCCGTTGCCATCGATTTAGATTTGTTGGAGCAACAAATCCAGCCCAGTTTTCTGGGGTTCATAAAGTTTCACTCCCCCTGTCATTGCTGGGACATCTTACCCAGAAACCTCACCCTCTTGCCACACCCTCACAGGTAAGGGACCCTGCCTACACTTACAACCTACATTTCACCAAACCCAGCCACACCCAGTGATGGAATATACTTTAAATTATCCTTTAATCAATGATAAATGTAAATAAATGTACTCAATTTACTTTAATTTAATAACACTTCAAGCCAGCGGTCTCCAAACTTTCAAATGCCATGACCTACTGAATGAGTGAATATACTGTCTGTGACCACACCCCTTTTTAAAATGCAGCATAATGTTAGTTCAAATATGAGATTGAAATGTTTCAAGCGTCAGAACAACCGATTGTACATTAAAACTAGTGCAACAACTATAACCAGTACTGAATATAACCTAGCCAGTACGAAAATCTATGAAAACAATATAGCAGTGGTCCCCAACCCTGGCCCTGGAGGGTCACAGGGTCTGTTGATTTTCATTCTCATCTTCAATTCCATAACCAGATCAGACCCAAGAACAATGAGAGGAGAGTACTAATCCACAGCTCCAACAGACCAATCAAGTTCTAAAAAATAACAAATACCAACACACGCTACAGCTCTCCAGAACCAGGGTTGAGGACCACTGGTCTATTATATACAGTTATTTCTTTACATTTTGTGACCTGCCTCATCCCCTCTGATAGTTTGGGAACCATTGTCCTCATGAGTAATCAATGCCTAGGTTTGGGTGGGTGTGTCCAGTCTGTTCATCCAATGGGAAACAAGGACCTGAGCTCTCACTATCTCAGAAAGGTCCTCTCTGACTGGCACAGGGGCTGCAGCCTGCACAGAGACTCCACCCAGTACAGTCTGGACACTGCTCAGTCTTTTATGCTATTAATTTGGCATCTGGGAAGTCAGCCCGATGAGAACAGACCAGAATGCTGCACTAGACAAGGCTCTCCTGCAGTAAACAGATTTAGCGCTGACGAATAAATAGCCTCTGCTTGCTCGGCTAAGGTGTTTACGTCTTTTAACCGAATTCCCGGCTCAGACCGCTAGAGAACAACTGGCTTCGTGTTCCTGGGGCCTTCTAAGGTAATGACGCCCTTCCTCCACTGGAATAAAAGAAAATGTAGTGGTCATCTTAATAAAGCTGGCATTGTTACACAGCTCTCTTGATGTCATGCTCTCAGTGCACGTATTTCCCTGCAGAGTATACACAGGGCACGCTGTGGTGTTCGGTTCCTCGTAGAGGGTACTTTTACCATGGAATGCCCCTAAAATGCTGTGCTCAGTGTCCCAAGGGCTCTGTAATGAAGACCCTGCTCAAGGAGAGCTGCTATCCAAACATTTCTTCCTCTGCTCTGCACAGGGAGGTGGGCAAAGCACAAGGAATGGCTCCTGTGTCATATACTGTCTGCAGGCCGAGGACTACAAGTCCCAACAGCGGGATGGCTATAGCTGTCAAGACGTGAAATAGTTATAGGGCCCTACTGAAGGAAGAGCCTCTGCACCCTACACCATCTGCAATGAAAGGACTAGAAGTCCCAGGAGTGAAACAACCACAAGCCCAAGCTGTGAGAGGGCTAAAAATGCTAGCAGTGGGATATCTCAGTTCATACAGTGGGATAGCTCAAGTAATCTCAGGGCCTTGCTGAAGAAAGAGCTTTTGTGTACAATGCTGTCTGCAGTCACAGGACTACAAGTCCCAGAAGCAAGAAGACCACAAGCCCAAACTATAAAATTGTTGCAGTGGGATATCCACAGTCATCTTTGCACTCAAGTGGTTTTGGGGGTCCAACTGCATCCGTAAGGTTACAGAGGTATTCATAAGTCTAGTGGCTTGTGCATCAGCGGGAAGAGAAGACACTCCCATGTGAAACCATGCAGGAAAAAAAGGCACAGTGAACCTGCCTGAAATGCATGGGCGATGCTAGAAGGCAAAACAATTACAAATCTTTGTCAGTTAAACTGCTGTGTTAATTGCAGTTGCACACAGACTCTATTCAATCTTGGAAGTCTTTTCAGTGCTAAAAATGGATCCCCTCATTTCCTGTTCCCAAGCTAAAACATGCAATTATGCGCACACAACGAGGAGGAAATGGAGCTGTTGAAATGACATGCTGAAGCACTGATCCCTCTCCCTCAACACACAGCATTTACCTCCCCCTCCGTTGAGATACTCACTTTTGGATATAAGGAATTCAGCCACTCTTTGAAAACAAAGTAAATATTGTAAATAGTTTTTTAAAAATTACGAACAGAAAGCCAAAGCACTTTAAAAGCAAGCCTTCAAAAGAGCCAATACATTTGGCTTTAAGTTCTTAAACCGTATAGATGTTTTTTAATCTCCATTCCTAAGAGTGGTTGATATGGTGATAACCAGCTGTTTGTTATTTTTTCTTGCACCTCGGTAGAATTGCGAGGGAGTGAAATATTACTCTCCACAACACGCAGTTCTAAATGCTCATTCAGACTGTGCGGATAGTACCTGACCAACACACTGCACCACCTTCTCTCTCTGCACGTTTAATATTAACACACAGCACAAACCTCTTTCTGTACATTTAGCATTGACACACAGTACTGACCTCTCTCTGTACATTTAGCATTAACACACAGCACTGACCTCGCTCTACGTTTAATATTAACACACAGTACTGACCTCTCTCTCTGTGGACATTCAAATATAGCAGAGTGCTTACGCTCCTCCCCTGCGTCTGTGTGGACATTCCACTATAACACACTCATATCTCTCAGTCGAAAAATTCACCACACCATCACCAAAACTGATCACAATGTAGGGAGCATCTAGGGAAATACTCACGTCACGACAATGCCGAACAGACAAACCGCACAATGTAAACAAAACATTGGCCAAAAAAAAGTATTCACAGATAAGGTATTAAGACAGTTGTTTCTGTGAAGATCTGCATGTCTAATTACTGGAGCGAGGCGACGTCAGGAGGGCTTACGTCAGCCCAGACAGTGGGCGGTCACAGGCTCCGGACGCAGGCCACGTCCGGGTTCGAGCCTGCGTCTGCATCCCAGTGCTGCCAAAGTCTTTTAAAAGAGAGGGGCGGGGCGGGGCGGGGCAGGGGGTGGGTGGGGGTGGGGCTAGTAGGGGAAGGGGTGTGGTTAGCAGGTGCAAGGGGGAAGGCTAGATGCTTTGACAGCACTGCATCTTCGCTTTGTTTTCAGTGGGCTGCACTTGGATTGACACCACATTGTTGCTAGGAGACATATCGTTTTCCCGGCGATCGGACATCTGCTTCTGCGACACGATGTGGTAGATTTCTGCAAGAAGGAAGGGGGGGGGGGGCAAGAAGGCGAAGACACGTCACAAAGTGGGCCCAGCGCCACCTGCAGGTTTCCATAATAATGTACTCCAGTTTTACTACCAAATACACAAAAAGGACACATTACCCTGCACAATAAGCAGGTAGAACTTGATTGACTTTTTGCCCTATAGTCACTGGTTAATGACACACACTTAGTTTTGTGACATAACAGCTTTCTGAGAAGGTCAGGCCGCATGCAGTGCATGATGGGAGAGGCACCACACAGACCAGGGTGCCACTACACCAAAAATCATGACAACGATACCCCTTTGCGCAGATCCCAAATCTGGCCAATTCCCACCCGTTCAGATAGTGTGCTATGTAAGGCTCCAGATGTGAGCATCACATAGACTTGGAAAATGGCATAAATGAAGCAAGACACCATTTACAATAACAACTAAGTTCACAACTTAGGCAGCAATAAAGTGACATAATTACACTATATGACGAGAAGTATCTGGACACCCTTTCGTCTGGAGTTGTTTTTCATGGTTTGGGCTAGGCCCCTTTGTTCCAGTGAAGGCACATCTTAATGCTACAGCTTAAAAACACATTCTAGACAATTCATTGTTTCCCACAACAGTTAGGGAAAGGCCCTTTCCTGTTTCAGAACAACAATGGCCCCAGGAGCGACGAGGTCCATATAGAAATTGTTTTGTCAAGAACGGTGTGGAAGAACTCGACTGGGCTGCACAGAGCACCGATCCTCAACCCCATCCAACACCGTTGGGAAGAACTGGAAAGTCAACTGCGAGCCAGGCCTAATCACCCAATCAGTGCCCAGCCTCACTAATACTCTTCTGGCTGAATGGAAGAACATCTCTGCAACAATGCTCCAACATTTTGTATAAAGGCTTCTCAGAAGAGTGGAGGTTGTTATAGAAGTAAAGGGTGTCCATAATTAATGTTATCATATAATCATATTAATGTCCATAATTTTGGATGAAATATTGGATGTCAGATGTTGACATTTGGACATGTAGTCCATCTTGGAAAAAATGCAAAAATGAAGTTGTTCTCCTTAAGTTTGAAATTAAATACTCAGAGATCACATATATAAAGCAGGTAAAACTCCTGGATCATACATTACATTACATTACAGGCATTTAGCAGACGCTCTTATCCAGAGCGACTTACACAACTTTTTACATAGCACTTTACATTGTATCCATTTATACAGCTGGATATATACTGAAGCAATGCAGGTTAAGTACCTTGCTCAAGGGTACAACGGCAGTGTCCTTACCCGGGAATCGAACCTGCGACCTTTCGGTGCCACACTCCGTCCTCCATTCATTACTTGACCATAAGTGTGCAAAATCGATGGTGATATGGATGTTGATGGAACTACTAAAAATCTATGAATCTAGTACCCTGGTGCCTCCAAATCTATTAAAAATGTCTAAATTGTGCATTGCTGTAAATCATAACATAATCATATATTTCACTACAAATCAAATGTTTTGACTCATGAAACTCACTTTTGCATTATTTTCAAACAGGAATTACTATCTATTAGTATAGAGGTCTAGGATATCTAGGAGTGTCCATTATAAAGAATATATTTTTGCCCCTTATGATGGTTTTAGATGAAACACTGATATCACATTGAACAAATTACACAAAAACATTGTGACACAATTTGGTACACATACCTAAATATGTAATCATTCACTTTTGTATGCCTTTCTTTATTCTACAGTATGCAATTGTTTTTTGTTTTTTTTTGTTTTTTGGATGGGACAACATTTAACAAATGTTACTATTCATGATCACTCCAAGGGAAAATTTATGTTCATCTTGCACATATAAGCTCAAAGGGCATGGAACATATTCATTAAAATTTACTAAGTGACAGGTATAGCCCCTGGAGTTACTAATACTCTACATTACAGTATGTACAATAAGATTACAATAATATTCCGCCATCTGAAAAATGTTGGCAATGTTCTAGCTTCACAGTACACTGGTGCATCAAACATAACTGACTGAGCCACCTACCAACATTTACACGATACTATGTGAAATACCAACATCAGAGAATAGCACAAACCTCTTTAAATACACTCAATTTCATTGTTAGTGGTAGCAAAGCAGGCCACTATGCTAACTCCGCCCAAGGTACGTTAACAATGCCTCTATACTAACGTCTACTAATTAGCCCCCAAAACAAGTACGCTCAGCATTATACGTAAAGGCAGTTGTCTATTATGACCAATGCGGATATAACAATATCAAAGATAAAACACAGTGTAAATAATTAAAATGTTACAAGAAGTACTACAAACATCTTCGCCATGTTCATATGTATCCTCTCTAGACTTCATACTTCCTCCTCTTCTTCTGACCTACTCCCCAAATGCATATCTGCATGACAAGAATTTGCTTTAGCCATGCTGATGAATTGGCAAAATTAACAAAAAAAAGTTCATGCAGTTACTTAATTGTTGATATAAATTTCGAATGGGATGTGCCATACACCACTGGAAAGCTTATACTGTCATTTACTAAACAAAATAGTTATCAATCAAATGAAAAAAACACACACACTGGAAAGAGTTACAATGACATAAAAAGCCAGTGGGGTTTTGTGTGCCGCCAATGTAAATGCCTACCCCCGCTTTCTATTTGCAAAGAGAAAGCTCAAGACAACAAATTACTACTGAAAGGGACATCTCTATATGTAAAACCAATGGTAAGATTGTATATTCATTCCATATTTAGTCGCAGATATTGCTAGTAGACTGGCATGGTATAATTACACAAGAATTTATTTTATTTCGTTATTCAGGGAGCAGAATTTTTTTACCACTGTATTGGCATACCTTCAGGCTATCGTTGGCTTTATCTTGTTGCTACAACGAAAAACAAATTTTTGGTGGTGAAAGAATATTGTTATGGACTCAATTTGCATTATAGACGCCACTGTCGAGTGTGTCATACTTCGGGAGTATAGTTGCAGATGAGATTGCGGGGGGATTACAAGCTCTGTATTTGCCATAGTTATAATGTATCGTCTATTAATAAAATTAGAACACAGAGTTTGTCGTTTCCACTCATAGTTTGGAGCACTGAATGCCTGAGCTGAGCAATTTCAGGATGCTGGAATCCAGGCCACTAGGGGGCTTGCATGAAGGGGTTAAAGGTGTTCCTGTGCGTCCACTGGACGGCTCTCCCTGTCGGCTGTATCAGCCAGAGTGGGCTCTGTGCTAGAGGCAGCATTTTAGGCTGAGCTTCCCTTCATTTTTGTGGAATGTAGGTTGGGTGACATGCGCACAGTGAATTACATGCAGCCATCTGTGATCTTAACATCAGTGAATGCGCAGACTTCAGAATGAGGGGATGAGCTCAGCCACAGACTCTGCAGTTTCTCCAGGCCAAGCATGCTAATATGCTGCATGGGAACAACAGTGGTTACGAGACCTTGAGAACTGCCGTTTCAAATCCCAGGGGAAATAATGGTGCTATGCCCTTGAACAAGGTACTCAGCCTGACATGTTTCAGTAAATAACTTGCTGTATGAACAGAATAGAAAAAAATATGTATACACTGTATATGCCGTGTAAGTAACGCTGGAAAATGGCTTTAGGTAATGTTATTTACATCAGTGAACAACGTGACTTAAAACATTTAATCGCTGCCATACAACATGCAATCTGCTTAAGAGAAAAAAATCTCATTACACGCACCTGACAAGATGGTCTGGAAGGCCGTCTCCACGTTGGTGGAATCCAAGGCTGAAGTTTCAAGGAAGGACAAACCGTTCTTCTCTGAAAGACAGATGGATAAGACTATAGGAAGATTGCTGTGTCATAGGTTCGTCTACAGCTGCCTGTCATTTGATTGGGTTTGTTTTAAATTATATTATGGTGCCGTGGAATCCAACATAATGATGGGGAACAACAGTCCCCACAGTAGTAGACACCAGTACCACCACCTCCAATACAACCAATGCCAAATATAAACACCACCAAGATCAACAGCACCACCGGCTAAACAAACCCCAACACTAGCAACAGCAACTCCACAATTGACATCAAGAACCGTGTGCCTGTACACGAGCGTGCCCGCATGCTAGCATGTGCGTGTCCATGTTTGAATGTGCATGTCCACACGTGAACGTGTGCGTGTCTGTGTTCGAGTGTGCGTGTCCACACGTGAACATGTGTGTCTGTGTTCGCATGCGAGTGCCCGCATGCTAGCATGTGCGTATCCATGTTTGAATGTGCGTGTCCACACGAGCACATGTGTGTCCATGTTAAAGTGTGCGTGTCTGTGTTCGAGTGTGCGTGTCCACACGTGAACGCGTGTGTCCGTGCTCAAGTGCGCATGTCCACACGTGAAGGGCCTGTGGGTCCGTGCTGGGGCGTGCGTGCGCACCTGCGAATGCGCGGGCCTCGTCGGTGGGCACGGCCCTCAGGTGGCGCAGGTCGCTCTTGTTGCCCACCAGCATGATGACGATGTTGCTGTCGGCGTGATCCCGCAGCTCCTTCAGCCAGCGCTCCACGTTCTCATAGGTCAGGTGCTTGGCGATGTCATACACCAGCAGTGCCCCAACCGCTCCCCGATAGTACCTGAGCATGTAACACTGCGGTCACACACAGGGCTGCTCGCACAGTTCACTCACAGGGAACACATTCAGGTTACACACTGCGGTCTCACACAGGGCTGCTCACACAATTCACTCACAGGGAACACATTCAGGTTACACACTGCGGTCTCACACAGGGCTGCTCGCACAGTTCACTCACAGGGAACACATTCAGGTTACACACTGCGGTCACACACGAAGAGGGCACGGAAGTTACATACTGCAGTGTTACGGTGGAATCCCCCTGACATCAACCATAACATAAAAAGACACAGTGGCTCTGGTACTTAGGTAAGAAAATGAGCATTTATTAAATAATACATGCAAATCAGGGAAACTGCAAAACAGAAGGAAACTCGACCAAAAGGCAGAGGATTTCAAAAGCAGAAAATAAATGAAAAGGAGAAACACTCCAGTGGGGTGCCTGGCTGCCGAGTAGCAACAAAGTAGCAAGCGCCGCGGGGTAGGAAACGCTGTGCAAGACCACAGGGGGTTACCCACATGTTACACACAGGTTACACACAGGGGTTCACCCACAGGTTACACACATGGAGTCTCACAGGTTACACCGATGGGGTCCCACACAGATTACACACAGCTCACACACATGGGTGACATACACAGGTTACACACAAGGGGTCTCACACAGGTTACACACAAGTATCACAGATGGATAACACACAGCTTACACACATGGGGTCTCACACAGGTATACACATGGGTGACACACACAGGGAGGGGTCTCACAAAGTCTGTCCATTGCTCAAATAGTCAGGCTTCACGTTATCGCATGCAAAAAGAACACTGGTGGAAGAACATTAACTCAGGGTCGCCTCGCATCAGCCAAAGAAGGGGGGACCTAACCCTTGTTACCTGGGTGCCACAGTGATGGCCCGCATCATGTCACATGACAGAAATCAAGCCTATCACACATTCAAATCTTTACTTCCTCTCAGTGAAACAAGCCGTGCGCTAACCTTCCTTTAACAAGATCAGTGCGTCATAGCGGCCTGTATGTAATGATAAGATCACAGCTGAAGGGGGAAGGGTAATGTCAGCAAGTTAAAATTAAGAGAGGACAAACAAGACCTTATCCTGGCCCATAAAATGGCAAAAAAACAAGGGCAAGTACTGCTATGTAAAGTCTTCAAAGTACTATTTTCATAAGGTTTCAAGAGAAGAGACCAGTTCTTACAATCAGAAAAGTGTCAATTAACTGGTGTAATGACAGTATGAGTTGGTTGGGGTGAATGGGCAAATCCCAACAGGGGTAAAAAAACAAATATTGGGTTCAGCCATCCATGTTATACAAAATTATAATATAACTGCAATTACGTTACAGTATCACAAGCAGTCATAACTATGAATACCCAGATCATTGTGCTTCTTTATCATCTTAGTCTAATTGAGTGTGTAAGCACCATGAAAATACCTCATCATGCGCAAGCATAAATTCCCCAGGTTGGATAATGAAAACTGTTTTGCTTTGTACCAATTGTATTGAGTTGAATAAGCATGAAAGAACAGAGTACTCAACAGTCAACAATCTGCATAGATTAACACCAGTGCAAGCTGAATGTGGGCAGAAGGACACAGTGTCAGGCTGAAGCAGAGATAAGAGATACTCACGCCGAGGTAATGGCTCTGTAGCGCTCCTGCCCAGCGGTGTCCCAGATCTGGGCCTTCACAGTCTTCCCATCCACCTGGATGCTGCGGGTGGCAAACTCCACACCGATGGTGCTCTTGCTCTCCAGGTTAAACTCGTTCCGTGTGAAACGCGAGAGCAGGTTACTCTTTCCCACACCCGAGTCTCCAATCAGCACCACTGCAATGGCCAAAGGACAGAGTTGCTACTACTTCCCTAAGGTTTTTTTATATATTTTAAGTCCCAGGAAAAAAGACAAACTTAGGTGTTAAAAGGACTACAAACATAAGCAGCAAGAAAACTATAACTACCAGCAGTGTGAGGGCTACAGTGTCAGCAGAGTACTACTGGCCCCAGTCCTAAGGTGAGATGATGAAAGTGGCAAATGCTCTAAAGTACTTTTAACTCTCTACTGTACAGTCACATGGGCCTTTCCCAGACGGAAGACACTCCCATGTGACTCTGCTGAAAAAGGCACATTGAAACTGCCTGAAATGCATGGGAGATGAAAAACCACCCCTTTATAATTTCACACTCAATAACTGTTCACTCACATAACAAAATGGTACCAAGAGTACAATTCAGCTGTACTGGGGTAGCCCAGATGAACAGCCTTGAAGCCCAGGTTCTTTAGTGGGAAAAAAAACATGGGAAGTAATGCCAAAAATCACATGTGAGACTGAGTTTGCTCAGGAGGACTTTCAATGTTATCATAGAAGAGATGCCTTTACTCACAATTAGCTAGATATAACAACATTTTTCCTTTAGCTCTTGGCTTATAAACCAGCAATAGTCCATCAATCAACAAGCAATACAAAAATACAATATTGGCCACATAATGCAAAATGCAATCCTGCTGGCATCAATTCTTTTTATATTACTATATATTTATATATTATCAATTCAGTCTCAGCTACACTATTCACCAAGGATTTAGAAGTTAATAAACATGCAAAAGTACAAACAACCACCAAGCGCAATAAATAATATTTGGAGACTTCGTATTGCTTCATATCTAGTATAATTCTTTTTACTTGACGTTTGTGTTGTCTGGAACTAGCCTACCATTCAGATATGTATACAAAACACACAGACTCTCATTTAATTTTCAGCACAAGCTGGTTTAGTAGTAGATGCTATACAGACTTCCTCAAACACTACCAACATGTCATGGCTTTACACTGCTGGCAGATTGATGTTCTTCTAACCCTGTTAGTTTAAAAATGACCCTAATTTGTGTACGGGCAGCAATACATAAATAGAATTCACAACGGGAAGAGGAACCTTTCGAAAACAGCTTGTGCTGTACAAGCCTGAATCTGAGCACAAATCTGACAAGCCAACTTGAATTTGCACATACGAAATCTCTAGGTTGACTTATCAAGAAACACACAAACATATGCGCACACTGTAGTGAAAGAATACAAATGCTTTCACTGATTGACATTTGTTTCCATTCATTGTTGAATAGTCTACATTTGGCACTGCACAACAATGGAGCCATAGTTCTCTCTCAGGCAAAAGGACTTGGATGCACAACCAGACAGCAACTGATAGAATATGTTACTCCTCTTGTAACAAACTGCTACAACTTCCTTAATGGGGTTTTTGGTAGGCTGTATGGGATAGAGCAAAAAGCAAATGCAAACAAAACCTGAAAATAAATAAAAGCACATGATAGTGTCATTTAAATATAAGACTGACCTTACCGAGACCATGATACGTATACAATATTGAAGCAATGTTGTCAATAAACAGTGTTTAATACGTACCCACCAGGTGATTTATTACTGAATTATTATTTGTATACAGCTGACTTACGTATCGATAAAAATTACGGAAAGGAAAATATTTACACTTTTTACAACTGTAACATTGTAACGCTTCTGGAAGACAGGGCGGCCATGGTAATTCAAGAGCATTGATGTTCTACAAGAAATTTTAAAAGACTAGCTAAGGTGACAATAAATACTCCCTAAACAAAAACTAACAACACAGCAGTGGTTGTTTTCAGGGCGTGCGAGATTCCCATGTTTGAGATCAAATAAAAGAACAGTAGCTGGGAAAACAAATATATATAAAGGCTGATTCCACAGTCGGCCGTAGGAGGAAGATAACACATCCCTTGCTTTGTTTAGAAACGCTAAAGAAAACTGGCTAGCATGATCCCTTTTTCTTTTGAAATCCGAGAGTCGATAGAAGCGACATCGCAGCTACAAGCTTGAGACTGTAAACATGCTAACTAGCTAACGTAGCTAATTGCGCATTCACAAATTTTCATCGACACATTCTACGCAATATAATTGATTGGTTATGGCTATACCTCATACGTAGCAACCTAGCAATATCACCTAACTGTCACTCGCCGCGTCCCCATCCATACTGATCATTTATTCATTTTCGATATGACTAACTAGCAAAGCTAGCTAGCAAATCGCATATCTATCCTCTATGTTTCATTTAGCAAGCTAGCTATGTAGCAATGTCACAAGACATCAGACATGAATAACGTTAACCAGACATTGTTAGCCGACCAGAGTTAATATAGCAAATAATGTATTTAACCTTACCTTTAAACAAGTAATCGTATTCATCGTCTCTGGTGCCCATCTTCCTCTAACGTATATAGCTAGAAGAAATACAACGGTAGGAAACTAGGCTAATAAATGAAGACTCGCTGATAGTACAATTGCAAGACAAAGACAAGAGGCGCATTCAACTAGCTGGACATGGGTGGGAATACTGCAGAAGCTAGCTAGCTGTGTAGTTTTCGAGGAGCTTCCTGAACCTGGAAATTTACGACTTCCTATTTCAGCTTTTCAAAATAAAAGTAGTTGTACTCCAGTTAAATGATGCCCTTTCTTAACATTCTAAAATAATTTTAATTTACATACATAAATGTGGCAGATGTTACATAAAAACCAAATGTTACATTAAAAAACCGTCATTTCTTAATTTAGATCACAAAAATCTATATAAATGTAAACATAACCAGTGGCGGTTGGTGATTGGAAAATTGGTCCGGTGAAAAATTTCCACTTTAACTGTTGCAAGCAGTTTTCATTTTCCTTGATTATCAATACCACGATTGATTTTCAAAATACTCAAAATAATTCTCAAAATGCATTAGATATAGCCAGTTCTTCTTAAATATACAATTAGGCAAACAATAAAATTATTTTCATTTACATTCCCTGCTGCGCCTGTAACAACTTTTTGACTAGGCTACTGTAGCTAGCCTGCAATGCCACATTTCTAAATGAATGTTAGCTAGCCCTATTGATTCTCTACCGTCATACAAACAATTAGTAGGTCTGTTGTGTACAATAGCCCATTAAAAAAACTTCCATTTAAAAATATGACTTAAATATGACATACACTTTCATTTATTTGTCATTCATAAAGGAAAAGGAAAAATGATTGAATCCATACTTATGTGTTTCTTTCAGAATGTAGGTTATGTATGTTTGCATGCATTTATGTGTATTGATGTCTGTAATAGCCTACATTTATATATGAATTACTATTATTACTTACTCATAACAAACACAGTGAAAATGAATGATATCTGATGGAAAATGCATTTGTAACGTACAAAAATGGCAAGTTACTCACACATACAAAGTACTGTCTATAAGTCATTCATTCAAACTGACAAAATCTAGGCCTGCCATTAAATTAATCCAAGTTACAAGAAACAATCTTGACTATCTTACCTCACACAAATTGAACAAGCTGAATTCCAAAGCAATGCTACCCAGTGTTTCCTAAATTGTTTCAAGTAACTTAGCCCTGTGTTTTATTAATCTTGCCATTTGACAATGTGGTTATTCAAACTTTGTGTCGCATCAAAGTGTCAAATAACAAAATTGCCTTATGCAAGACATTTAAGTGAATGTGTAAAACTGCTGATGAATATCTACAGAAAGCATATACCACCAGAAAGAAAATGTTTAAACTTGTGTTGTCAAGTTCATTTTACAAAATGTACAAGTTCTTGTATATTTGCATACATACATACATACATACATACATACATACATACATGCATACATATATAGAATACTTCATTATCCCCATGGAGACATTTGCCTTGTAGCACATTCCATTCACATTTACAAACAGACATTTATATCAAGAAACATACAATCATTCACGGTACAGAAAGGCTGGGTGGATAAATACATAAATACATATAAAACTTAGACATATTGAGGGCTATTAAATCAATCTAGACTCTTACAAACCTGTCCACACACAGATTTGCCCCATTAATGTAGGCTACTGTACGCTTGTACACACAGGGCCAAGTTACTTGAAACAATTTAGGAAATATTGGGTAGCATTACTTTGGAATACAGTTTGTTTAATTTGTGTGAGGTAAAATAGCCAATATTGTTTCTAACTTGGTGAAATTTTGACATCAATACTTGTAACGGCAGGCCTAGATTTTGTCAGTTTGAATGAATGATTTATAGACAGTGCTTTGTATGTGTGAGTAACTTTTTTATACGATAACAACGTATTTTTCATCAGATACTAAACCTAATACAACTGGAACTAATCAGTGTTGGGCTAACACCGTTAAACCAGAACTGCCAGTCTCAGATGATTGATGAACGTCTTTTATTTTGTTATAATTTCACAGGGAGTGTGCACCGGAAACTGTCGACTGGAAGTAGTACTGTTTTCAGCTTCACGGAACAGTCTTGTTTACGTTCGCGTGTGTACCTTAGCGTCTTCAAAACGTAAAAATTAATATTAATTTGATATTCGTACGCGCACAGTGTCGGAATTTCAAGAATCAGATACTACACTTAATAGATTCCTTGTTTAAAGGGTGTGAGATGAAATGACAACGTCTACATTACAGGTCACTTATCCAGATTCATTTCTATCTTTCCGTTACACTAGCGGAGTGGCTATTGGGCTAATTGTAACGGTGCGAGCTAAACAAAGCTGTCATGGATTAGCTTCCATGCGCATTTGTGTGAAACAGATATAACTGCACCGTAAAGACAACAGAAATCATATATATCTGGCGAGCCCTGTGCCATTGGCTAAAATACATGCAAACAGAACTAGCTAGAGTATAAGTGCGAGCTAACATTTTGTCACTTAAACATTTATGGCTACAAGCAAACTTGTGAATGCTATAATTTATGTAGCTAGTAATAGTTGTTAATTATGATAGCTGCGTTCGTGATACATTATTATGAACTGAAGGCTTTTCTCTTGATTCTTTACTTGGTGACGTGCTACCATTGATGTGCCTATTTCGGTGTTTTACCCTGCTGGTACATGACTGTGCACACTCTTTTGTTGTGCACTTCGAGATTTTTTTTCAGCGTTTTAAATGTATTACGTGAGTTAGTTTAATTCGTCAACATTCTAGATTTATAGCTGATTAAATTCGAGCCATATTTGTGAATGGCTTATGACTTCGTGAATGCCAAATGATAAATGGTCAGCAGTCGAAGATAGTTTTCTAGGCACGCCATATTTATTAGTTACTATTTGCTGTTAACCTGTAGGTAAAGTTAAATGGTTGTGCATTGTTGGTTATGGCGAGTTTTGTGTGTTTTAATGTTAATTAAGATTAGAGAAATTATGTAACTTGCTGTGTGATGCAGAAAGCGATCGATCTGGTGACAAAAGCCACGGAAGAGGACAAGGCGAAGAACTATGAAGAGGCCTTGCGTCTATACCAGCACGCCGTGGAATATTTCCTGCACGCCATCAAGTGTAAGCTTGGCATTTCGGATCGTGCGTGCACGGAGATTGGAGATGGGGTTATTAGCAAAAAAAAAAAAAAACGAGCCAAAAAATTTCCCCTCTTCTCACACAACCTACCCTTGGCAGAGCTTGTCATAGATGACTCTTTATCAGTGGTGGTGACAAATCCTATTCCTGGATATCTACCATCTAACCATGTTAAGGTTAGAGTGAAAACCTATAAAATGGTTAATTTCAAGGAGCTGGGTTGGTTGCCTCTGGTGTGTGTGATGTACTGTATGTGAATGGGCGAGGATAACCATTAAATTGGAGTGGGGTTTTATGATTTTGAATAGCTAGTAATGAGAAAAAATGTATGTTTCTTTCTGATGTGGCAAATTTTTCAGAAGTCAAGTACTTGTGGTGGAGAGACTGGAAAATTAATTTGGGGTTTATATTCTTGCTGCCTCCCCTAGACGAAGCACACAGCGACAAGGCCAAGGAGAGCATTCGGGGGAAGTGTGTGCAATACTTGGACAGAGCCGAGAAGCTGAAGGACTACCTGAAGAACAAGGAAAAACAGGGGAAGAAGCCAGTGAAGGAGGCACAGAACAATGACAAGTACAGAGAATTGCACACTGCATATCCACACACGTGCACATACAGACATGCACTTTGCATGTACTCACATACCCACAACTGCAGGCGCACACGCTGCAAATCTTCACATATGTACACCACACGCAAACACACAGTGCAAGTCCGTATACACAAACACTCACACAGAGACTATATTTAGCCACATATACATACTAACCGACAAACTGAATACCCACGCTTTTATTTACAAGGGTGGTCTGACACTGTTTGTGTGTATGTGTGTTTTCTTCAGGAGTGACAGTGACAGTGAGGGTGAAAACCCAGAGAGAAAGAAGCTCCAGGAGCAGCTGATGGGTCAGTGTTCTCTGTCTGTGTGTCTGTCGCAGTGTTGTGATGGAAAATGTCTGTTAGTGCAGTTTCAACAAGAACAGGCTAGGAGAGTAGTATCTGTTTCTGGGTTTCATACCGACTTTTCCCTTTGTTTTTTATTGTACCCAGTCATTTACAGATTTCTCAGTAAGCTCGTGTGTAGCTTAAGACTGTTCTTGTGTCCATAAATGAAACCTAATGTAGTCTATCGGTGAATCCTGCATTATGTAGTTGGTGGGGTACTGGCCTTGCAGGAGCAGATAATGCCCACCACCAAGGTTGAATATGACTTTGTGCATGTGCATTGTGGCATCGTGGGTTGAGTCGCTCATGGTTTGGGTTGAGTTGCTCGTGGTTTGGGTTGAGTTGCTTGTGGTTTAGAATGTTTCCTCTCTTTTCTCAGGTGCCATCGTGATGGAGAAGCCCAATGTCAGGTGGAACGACGTAGCTGGACTGGAAGGCGCCAAAGAGGCCCTGAAAGAGGCAGTCATCCTGCCTATCAAATTCCCTCACCTTTTCACAGGTGGGACACTACCTCCCTACATACCCTTTCGCGGGAAATGCGCGTTCCCGTGAACTGTTTCACATGCGAGGCCAAACTATTACGTGTGAATTTCACTGCGCAGCTTTTTACAGGTTAGACACCCCACACACACAGCTTCTCATAGGTGACTTATCGCTAACCTGTCTTCAAAGATGAGATGTAGCCATATATTTGATTCCGCAGGTGAGACAAATCCATGCATATTTTCACAGACGTAAACATTGTTAATATGGACTGCATTTCTTTAAGACGTGTTTGTGAAAGAGAAGCAACACCCTGGATGGAAGCTAGAGTGCAAGAATGCTTAGCAAATAACTGTTGCATACCTGACTAAATTTGGGTAACTGTCTCTCTAGGTAAACGCACCCCTTGGCGAGGGATCTTGCTCTTTGGCCCTCCTGGAACAGGAAAGTCCTACCTTGCCAAGGCAGTCGCCACGGAGGCCAACAACTCAACCTTTTTCTCAGTCTCATCCTCAGACCTGATGTCCAAGTGGCTGGGAGAGAGTGAAAAGTGAGAGACTAACTGACCTCCTGTACACATTTTACCAACACTCTGTCTCTCTGTCAATATTTTTGAATCTCTTTCCTGCCATATCCCCCCCCCCCCCCTTTCTCTCTCAGACTAGTGAAGAACCTGTTTGAACTGGCCCGGCAGCACAAGCCCTCTATAATCTTCATCGATGAGGTGGACTCTCTGTGTGGCTCGAGGAACGAAAATGAGAGCGAGGCGGCGCGCCGAATCAAGACTGAGTTCCTGGTGCAGATGCAGGGTGAGAGTTCCTGTCACTCCTCCCGTGGACATAGAGTAGATACGGACTGACTGGTTCCTGTCACTCCTCCCATGGACATAGAGCAGATACAGACTGACCAGCTCCTGTCACTTTTCCCATGGACATAGAGTAGATGCGGACTGACAGTTAACCAGTCGCAGATCGAAATAGGAAGTAGCATACGCAGTAACACCCATTAGATTCCAGTTAAGAGGCAGGTACCATAAATGATCAATATGGTTTATTCTGGAGAAGGGGAGTTGGTTCACACAACAGCATATATGTTCCACTGAGGGGCATTCGTATCGCATCACTCCTCTTTACCTATGATAACTACTTTAACTATGGACAATATTGATTAGTTAGTGAAAATACACACATATATGAAAAAACGTAACATTTTAATTCCAGCACACCTTTTCAAGCTATTTATTATCATTGATGCAAAACTAATGAGTTTTAAATGAAAACTACTGGACTAACACTTTCCAATGATAGAAAAAATGTGAAATACTGTGTTCTCAAAATTCAATGAAGAAGCACTATTGCTAGAAAATACAATGTGCAAAAGTCAGTATTTAATGGAGAGGAGGGCTCAACCAAGAATAGTTCCAAAAAGAATCCAAAATCAAAGCATATCACTGAAAAGGAGATTTATCATTTGTGTATTTAAATAAGGTGAAAGTAATTTTATTCAAATATTAATGTTGAACTATTTTCATCAGTAACAAATAAAAATTCTTTAAATTGGTGTATTTCAACGTCCATTTAAAGGTTTCAAACATTTCAGTATTATGCACGTTCTGCAGTCTGTATTAGAGCTTTTTGTCAGTTGCTAACTTCTCCAGTGAAACCACTTTGAACCAGTCCTCTTGGCTGCATTATGAGCCTTGAAATGCATGTGGCCTCATCATGCCAATCTCTGATTTGACAGGTGTGGGCAACAACAACGACGGAATCCTAGTTCTTGGAGCGACCAACATACCCTGGGTCTTGGATGCTGCCATTCGCAGAAGGTCAGGGGTTAGACTGGAGAAGGGGTGGGATGGGTTGGGATGCAAAATTAGGGAGTACAGAATTTTAAAGGTCCAGGAAACTGAAATCTGTGAATTCTTGGCTTATGTTGTTTTAATACGTTTGCATTCCCTCCCTCCCTCCAAACTGTTGCTACTTGTGATGCTCGGCCTAACGTTAGCTAGCGATAATGAAATAACTTTCAAGCTTAGTTATGTGGAATTAAAGCCCTTCTTTATTAGGGTGTAATTTCCGGAGTTTGAGCCTGCGGTCAAATCTAATGTTAGTGTACAGTAGCTCAGTGTTACAACATTATTAAGCATTGAATGACCTGCTGGTTTAACTATATGATGGTGTAGCCTAGCTTATGTTGCTTTCTTTCATGTTGTCGGGTAGTGTAGTGTTACTGCACCGGACACCTTGCACTAACCTAGGAATAGTTTGCATATGAGGTGTTTTACGGATTTGAATATTAATGACCAGAGAATACACACCCACCCTGTCCTTATCTGCCGAATAGGTCACAATATCTAATACATCTAATAGTCTAACAACACATCTAATAGTGTTTTTTAATTTATTTTTTTACAATTTAATGGTTATAATTGGATTAAAAACTTGAAGAAAATATTAAGAAGATAATCAGTTGTCACTTCTGGGGAATATAACCACAATTTGAATCCAGTTTCCTGGACCTTTAAGCAAGCCACTAGCATGGTTGGGGTCAATTCTGTTTAATTTCAACGATTTCAGGAAATTAATTCAAATTCCAGTTAGAAAAGTCTCCACTAAACATTGGGGATAGATTTTTTTCAGTTCAGTTCCTGAAATGGCTGAACTGTAATGAAATTTACCCCTTTTCTTGTCACACGTTGATCTGTTTTTAATTACTTTGTTCTTTTCAGTTTTTTTTGTCCCAGGATAACTGAGTCCGTTGTTAGACAGATGAGTGTCTGCAGGTCTTTAGGTAGTGATTTGAGAGTCGTGTTGAGAGCGGATGTGGTTGCCTGTGTTCTGACTGGTCCGATGCGTCTCCAGGTTCGAGAAGCGCATTTACATCCCCCTCCCGGAGGAGCCGGCCCGGGCCCAAATGTTCCGGCTCCACCTGGGCAACACCCCCCACAGCCTGGGGGAGGCCGACCTGCGGGAGCTGGCCCGAAAGACGGACGGGTACTCCGGCGCCGACATCAGCGTCATCGTACGAGACGCCCTGATGCAGCCCGTCAGGAAGGTGCAGTCTGCCACGCATTTCAAAAAGGTGAAATCGCACACCCCTTATCCACTATACATAGGGACATCAGTTTGTCTCCTGTTGTTTTCTCGCATTGTACCTCAGTGCCCCGCCAGCTAGAGGTCACAGTAGCCTCTTTGTCAAGCCCCATCTCAATGATCCCATTTGAACCACCTCAATAATCTAAGCTGATAAAGTCATTTCCACTAATTACACCCAGATAATGATTGACAGCGATGTTTACAAACGACATTCACGTGTTTAATTAAATTTGATAACTTACTACCGGGGACATGCTGCAGTATTTTAAAATGCTGTACTGGTACTTGATAGGTTCTGTTAGAAACAGTGGGAAATGCCCACATTAAAAACGAGAGGAGTTTTATATCATTTTAAGAGACCGCGTGGTATTGCATTTCTTTTTAATCAATTCCCCTTCCTGTCCCAGGTTAGAGGTCCATCTCGGAGCAACAGTTCAGTGATGGTGGATGACCTCTTGACCCCCTGTTCCCCCGGCGATCCTGATGCCATAGAGATGACCTGGATGGAGGTGCCCAGTGACAAGCTGCTGGAGCCCATTGTGTGCATGGTGAGAAAAACATGCTTGTACACACACAGGCACTCACACACTCGTGCACACGCACAGATACACACGCATAACACTAGCCCTACACACTCATGCACCTTCACTCACATACACACACACGCTCAAACACTGTTCACACTAATACTCACACACAACATACGAACAAATGCATGCACACTTACAAACTGCTTTTGTGTGCTTGGTGCACAACTTTGTCATTAGATCTAGAGAATTCTCAGACCCCGACAGTATGTAACCTGGCTACCTTTGGAACAGTAATTTCCTATGTGTTACTTGTACTTAAATCTGCTTAAATGTGACGGTAGCATATGTGTGCATCACATTATTCATTGTGTTATGACAAGGGTTGGCATCCCTGGGGTTATACAGCGTGTTATACAGAATGTTCTGTTGCATATTGAAGTTCCCGCATATTCAACCATACGTTCATCCTGAATGATTTGCTAGGTTTAGTGTTTTGGGAGATTCATGGTTGCGTTGTGGAGGTGGGAACGTTGGCTCCTCTAGGTGGTGTTTGGGTAATGTAGTGCAACAAGCCAATGTATGTAATTGGCCACACTCAGTCGTCTGTTGAGTTCAGTTCCGTTCGGGTTTTAAAATTCTGAGCGTTCTTGTTTGTTTGTGTGCGTTCCAGTCGGACATGCTGCGGTCTTTGGCGACCACGCGGCCCACAGTCAACACCGAGGACCTGCTGAAGGTGAAGAAGTTCACTGAGGACTTTGGACAGGAGGGATAAAGAGGGCGGAACCAAAAGCATCCCACCCACAACCTCAGCCCTCTAACCACTCCCCCCTTGTCTCTCTAATCTGGACTGTCTATACACTACCGTGTGCCAGCAGGAAGGAGCGTGTTACTTTGTATGGTCTTTGTTTATGGACTGTGCTCTCCATGTCTCTCAGACATACACAGTCTCCCCTCTGCTGCTTGTTTCTGTGCTTCGTTTATTTCTGAAGGATAGATGAGTGTAAGGAGCACCTTGAAGTGTGTGTGCGTGCGTGTGCGCGTGCGTGTATATTTGTAGGTGTATGTGTATTTACATACATATAGGTGTGTGTGTGCATACATGCGTGTGGTTATGTGTGTGCATGTGTGCCTGCTGTAGTTACAGAAAAAAACCTGGCTACAGTGTTTTGAATGTTTTGTGGATTGTTGAGTGATGGTCACTCAGCAAGACTGTCAGGTACTCCCAACCCAATACAGTCATGACAACTTATGTTTTCCAGCAGTATTACTTACCCACTGTATGTATTTATTTTTATTTTAATTTTATTTAATTTTATTTAATGTTTCCGAAAAGGATTCTGAAGTATGAACACTAACACTGGCCTGTCTCCCTCTGAAGAAATGAGAGTTGCTTGCAGGTGCTCAACATGTGGAGAGGAAGGTTTTTGTAGGGTTAGTCGGTGACCATGAAGACAATAGGGTGTATATACTGTACACATTCTGTCTGTACAACATAAGGCATTGTGTGGAACGCTTTCGAGTAATAGACACAATTTACACCATTGTTTTGAGGGGTAAAAAGAATGGCTTTGTTCTCCTGTCTTATTGTTATCTCTGTACATTGAGTAGAACAGTGTTAAATGCTGTCCTTTGGTCTGGTCTCCATGGAGATGGTACCAAATATGCCTGTCACTTTGATGACCAGGTTTGTCTTATTGCATTAAAGCCCTTGAATTGTGAAACAATGAGGTTTCTCAGTTATTTCCTTTCTTTTTCTGTGACCTGTTTTCTGGAGTTTCACCAAGCATTCGTTTCCATGGTTATTTTGTGGTACAATGTGATACCATGTACATTTACCATTAGATTAACTGAAAACACACTGAAAGCAGCTCAGTGATCTTCCATTTTAGGCTTCAGAAGCAAGGTGTTCGGACCCCTTAGTCAATCAATGATTAAATTAAGCACTTCAGTGCAGGAACACATTAAAAAAAAAACCAGCAGACACAGCGGCCTGCCAGGATTTGAGTTTGAAATTCCTGATTTAAAGTTCCCTGACAGCTGACTGACAACTGCAGCTGCTGTAGATTGAAACACGTCACCGTGGTTACCCAGCACAAAAGTCCTCTTGAAGTTCACAGGCATCAGGTGCTACACAGAAGAGCTTATAGAACTGTTACAGATTGATAAATATATACAGTGCAGTATGTTAGTATTTACTCCAGCGTATTGGAGGTTAATTGCAGACTGTTAGCTTTAATGCATAATATATATATATGGTTTGGCTGTACTCCACAATTTGGTATCTAACAATTCACATGTGGTTAACATGCACATTGTCAGCTTTTATTTAAAGGTATTTTATATACTTAGGTTTCACTATAGAAATTTGAGCACTTTTTATGCAATGACTGCTTAAAATCTGTGGCCCATAGACATCACCAGGTGCTGAGTGTCTTCCTGGTTGTGCTCTGCCAGGCCTTTACTGCAGTCATTTTTAGCTACTGCCTGTTTCAGTTTTCTCTTCAGCATAAGAAACACATGTTCAATTGGATTCAGTCATGAATTATCTTGTTTTTGGCTTTGAGAAACTCCTTTGTTGCTTTAGCAGTATGTTCGGGATCATCGTCTTGCTGTAGGATGAAGCACCAGCCAATGAGTTTGGAGGTATTTGCTTGAACTTGAGCGGATAAGATGCTTCTGTATACTTCAGAATTCAGCTGCAATCAGCAGTTACATCATCAATGAAGAAAAGTGAGCCAGTACCTGTGGCAGCCATACATGCCCAAATCATAACACACCCACCATGTTTCACAGATGAGGGGGAGGGATGCTCTGGACCTTGGACAGTTCCCTTTGGCCTCCACACTTTATACAAGTGACTGTGGATCTCATCTGTCCACAAGACCTTATCCCAGAATTCTGCAGGCTCATTTAGGGCCCTCATGGCAGCCTGTAACCTGGCCATCCTGTTTTTGCGGTTAACTAGAGGGTTCCATCTCGCCGTCTAGCATCTGTAGTTCTGTTTGTGAAGTCTTCTGCAGACCATAATCACTGACACATCCTTGCCTGTCTCCTCAAGAGTGTTTCTGATCTGTCAGACAGGTGTTTTGGGGCATTATGGTGAGAATTCTTTGAACATCAACTGTAGAGGTCTTCCTAGACTTACCAGGACCATTGCAATTACTGAGCTCACCAGTGATCTGTTTTTTCTTAATGATGTTCCAAACAGGTGATTTTTGGTAAGCCTAAGATTTAGCCTGTGCTTCTTTTTATTTCTCAGCCTCATAATAGCTTCCTTGACTTTCATTGTCACAAATCTGGTACTTATGTTCACAAAAAAGCAAGAATCAAAACAAGACACTGAAAGATTTCTTTTACCTGCATTAAGGAAGCAATTGAACCTGACTAATCAAAAACACTTGTGAAGTAATTTGTTCCAAAATGGGGGCCTATGTATAAAAAGTGCTGTAATTTCTGGTGAAACCTTAAGAAAATACCCTTTAATAAAAGCTGAGAATCTTAACCATGTGAATTGTTTGAGTACAAAACTAAAATTGTGGTACATAGACCCAAATCAAGAAAATGTCTTTGTCCCAAACATATTGTGTGTGTGTATAATGTGTGTGGCCACATTATAAGGTACACCTGCTTGTTAATGCAAATATCCTGCTCTGCCAAACAGTGAATCATGTGCAACTTAGTACACTATATGACAAAAAGTGTCTGGATTCACCTTGGCCTGGGGCTGTTTTTCATGGTTTGGGCTAGGCCCCTTAGTTCCAGTGAAGGAAAATCTTAACGCTACAGCATACAAACACATTCTAGACGATTCTGTGCTACCCCAACAGTTCGGGGAAGGCCCTTTCCTGTTTCCACATGACAATGATTCCGCACACACAGCGAGCTCCATACAGAAATGGTTTTCTTAAGAACGGTGTGGAAGAACTTGACTGGCCTGCACAGAGCCATGCCCTTAACCCCATCCGACTCCTTTGGGATGAATTGCAAAGCCAACTGCAAGCCAGGCCTAATCACCCAATCAGTGCCTGACCTTACTTATGCTCTTCTGGCTGAATGGAAGCAAATTCCAATGCTCCAACATCTAGTATAAAGCCTTCCCAGTGGAGTGAGTGGAGAGTGGAGGTTGTTATAGCAGCAAAGGGTGGACCAACTCCATATTAATGCCCATAATTTTTTATGAGATGTTGGATGTCAGGTGCCCACATACCTTTGGCCATGTAGTGTATATAAAGCATGCAGACATTTTTAAGAGGCTTAGTTGTTGTTTAGCCGAACATGTGCAATACGCGTGATTGAAGTGACTTTAATAGTGGTATGATTGTTGGTGTCAGAAGTGGTGGTTCCATGAACTGAGAAGCAGCTGCCCTCCTGAGATTTCACACACCACAGTCTCTAGAGTTTATAGAAAATTGCGCAATAAACATCAGAAACAAGGGCGTCTCTAAATGCATAAAATGTTGAACTTTGTTAGTGGATGTGCCTGTCAGATATGAGCAACTGGTTTTAAAATAAGTGTGTGTTACTGGATTGGAGTGTGTTTTGCTACTGCAGTGTTAATGTTCGTGTGTAACACATAGATAAGTAGGCCAGAGCTCACATGACTTATAAATAAGTCGGGAATGATGTAAACAAGAACCATATTAATCAGGAAAATGTGCACAATGTGCAGTTTTATCTGTGGTCACATGCAACAACCACTGACGTACTCTTATCAAAACATTACAGGAACCATATTAAATGTATTAATGGTTAACTAGAGAGACAGTGTGCTGACACTGCTCCCACGTAAAACACAACTGAAGATTGGAAAAATGTTACCTGGCCTGACAAATCTCGATTTCTGTTGTTGCATGTAGATACTATGGTCAGAATTTGGCATAAATACCATGAACCCATGGGTCCATCCTATTTATGTCAACGGTGCAGGCTGGTGGTGGCGGTGTAATGATGTGGGGATTGTTTTCTCGGCACATATTAGGCCCTTTAATACCAATTGAGCATTTGAATTTCATAGCATACCATGCACTGTACATCATTGGACCCTGTACATGTTTTAAGCTGACTTGTTCACAAGCGTCTGCTCACTGATTTAGTATTTTTCACATTGGTGGATAATGTTCAGGGTTTCCAGGACATTTGGGGAGTTGGGGGGTTGTATATGTACAGTGAATGGGGGGTAGGGGGGGGGGGGGGATTAGGATTACTGTCATGGTAAAATGATTTTGTTTCTGTAATTGTGTTCTGTTTTGTTATTTTTGATTTTCTTTTGTGTAGTTTCTTGCAATGGTTTCTCCTTGTGTGTTTATTACATATACATAAATTTGGCAAGAAAACCTGAGAAAGACTTCCAAGTCAGAACAGGCAATTTTTTCAAATGAATGGGGTGTACAGTGTGTGGCAGTGGTGACTAAAGCATGTTCAGGAGTTTAGTGAGATGTAGGAGTAACTAAAAGGTAGCTTGAGTTTTGGCATGCAGTTTGGCTTATTGACCAGAAGGTGGCAGTGAATCATTAAGTTGTGAGCTATTTTCCACATTCCTTTTATAAATGAGTGAAAAGGAAGGTTTCCTCCTGGTAATGTGGACATGTGCAGGTGATTACACATAAAGCAGTGCTCTGTGGGTCTTGTTATCATTGTTATAATTTTGAGAGTAGAAGATGGCATTAGAGGGAAATACTGTTTCTTTATTATACTTTGAGCAATGACCTGGGTGTCCTGCTCACTTGGCTGCTTCCCACTTCTACACTGTCACTGACGAAAGTCAATGCTCTTAAGTTTGTAAGTAAAAAAATACAAAGCAACACAGGCCTATACAGTCAGTTCTAGGGATGTCACAACGCCATAGTTGATACCAATACCAGTGAAATTCCATGATTCTCGATACCTAATTTGATACCATGGTAAAAAAATAAAATATTTAAGTGAAAGCGTTCAATTATGATCAGTGTCACTAAAACTTTGTAGTTAAGTCTGAACAAACAGCTAAAGCCCCAGTAGAAAACGGAATTAAATTCATATTAAAAGTCAGATATTCTGAATAGTCCTCGACATTCAATGAGGCCAAGCGATATGAGGGTACAGATGCTATGTAAATTACGCCAAAAGTGCGGAGACCAGTGTTCCTAAGCCTAAACTAGCCATGCTTAGTGAAATCTGTCTGTTTTTTGGTAACTTTAGGATCCTACTCTTATCATTAAATGAATGTGGAGTAAAATGTGAATTGAAAAGTCTGAAAAAGTCAATAGGCTATAACACATTAAGATGCTTGTCCACAATACATTCATTTTGGGTTAAGATGATATTTTAATCGCAATACTTATTTTGCTTTCCGGAAATACATTTTTCGGTTGTCCTGCCTACTTATGTGTGGCGGATATAGCGCTGCAGGAGCACTAGACCGCTGTTCGCTATTTTACTCATCGTTATTCTCTCTACTCTGGCCTGACCTTCGTGCAGTGTAGGTCAGACTGGGATCACCATTCTCAGTCATATAAGTACAATGGCATTGGCAGTGGGGTATAAAGCCATATGTAATCAATCATATTTCGTACATAGTTTCTCTCAGATTTTCTTATTAGTAGTACCTACAGACATTTGTTAAAGTGGAAACTGCTCTTTACTTAACTGGTTTAATGAATTGCTTTGTTACTGAATGAGCGATTATATTTTATATTTTATGTGATTATATTTAAGTGACTGTAGAAAGGAAAAAGTCTTACAACAATAATGAATATAATGATGATGATGATGATGATTATTATTATAAAAACATTGTTGTACAGCACATTTTACACATTTTTAGCTACAATTGCTTCACAGAAAGTAAGAGTTTCTTAGCTACCATGTGTCGCATGGGATAAAAGCATCTACCAAGTGATTGTTATGTAATGTACTGAGGTGTACTGTACTGTAGAAAAGTGTGTATGGTACGTTAAAAAAAAAGTGTATGGTAAAACAGAACAAGGACTGGAATGCACCATAGATAAGACAAAAGCATTCATGTGTAATGAAAATGATTTAGAATATTAAAAACATAATTCTAATAATTTAAATGAAGTATCTTAAAATTAGAATAAAATGTACCTCAAAAGAGGTGACGCTCAATTAACAGCAATGATGTAAAAGTGAGATTTTAAAAAGGAGTTAAAGGAAAACACTCACTCAAGGAAGGCAAAAGTGTGTCCCAGTGATTGCTGGGTAAAGATTAAGCAAACTGATCCAGGAGAACAAAGTCATGCAAAGCAGATCAATTTTTAATGGGCACCTGTTCAGAGTCAGAGGTTCCACATACGCACAGATCTTTATGTCATCAGGATGGACCATAAATGGTTAGATCAATATATCCACATAATATACTAAGGAATGAATCTGCACAACATCTAACGGATGCTTTGAAACTAGAAGTCCATACACACCTTTCCATGCTTTCCAAGTGTGGATGGGGATCGGCATGCATGCCAATGGAATTTATGAGAAGCACTAGGCCTATTTCTCACCTTTAAAGCTAACAGCAGTTTTAAATTTGAATCAATTTTTAGAACTAGCAACTGTCTCATCATATAGAAACTAAACTCTATTCACACATCCTTTAAAAAAAGTTAGCCTATATTTGATGTTTTGTGGCATGTGACAGCTGTTTAGATGCATGACTAAGCATTCTAAACCGCATCCTGTCACACAGTTTCTGTATCAAGGGCCAATTTTCTCAGTTACTCCCTTAACTCTCATGAGAAACAGAGTTTTCACACCACAGTGCAGTTGTCATGGGACCCAGTGCTTTGCAACTGCAGACCTGCCAACCTTAGGAAAATATTTTGAGTACCACAATAGTCAGTGTAACGCTTAGTTCACATGCTTTCGCACCACTTTGCTTTGCACGCACACACAAGCCTTTCTTCATAATTCATAAGTTTTGACTGTTAAAGAGATCAGGCAAAATTGAATCATTTGACCTGATGCTAAAATATCACTTGCACTGCACTGGGCTATATTATGATATACTTTCAAGTAAAAAGTTTGAGTACACCTGCTTAAAACAATTTTTTCCTGATTAATATTTGTGCATATTTGTGTGATATGTGTGCTTATACAAACTGATAACCATAAGTGAATTGCATTCACTTATTTAATAAAAATGGAAATAATTTATTTTGTATATTGTAACATATGTTTTCATTTTCAAGTATTTACAGAAACTTATGTTGTAATGTAAAAAAAAGCTTATGTTGCGATGTAAAACACTGTCAATTATGAATAAAACCAAGTTTCTGTCTTGATTTCCATTTTTATTTAATAATTAAATAATTGAATCAGCTTATACAGGCACACATCATATAGGCCTAATGAAAAAAATAGCATTCAACTGAAAAATTATCTAGGAATGTAGGCTTTTGTAACTAAAGGTTTAGCCACATTATTATCTGAATCTCCCTGGTGGTTAATGTTAAAATCATAATTGCACAATGTGCAAACTGCATGGTGCGGAAGTTTTGAGGGGCGGAAGCACGGCCATTGCTCCTGATATTTTGCGAGGCACTTCTCGGGGGCATGGACTCGCTTCTTTTCAGTAGGTCTGCTGCTCTCTCTCTCTCTCTCCTTGTTAGTATCCTCGTCATCTGACGTCATGATTATTTTCTAACTGCAAGGCTGGTCGGGTGACTGGCTGCAATAATAGGAATTATTTGCTACGTTAGCAGTCTATAGTCAAACACCTTTGCAATGGTCACTTTGCTCGAACAGAGCGTGCGCGATTCAAAGTTTGAACAGGGAGTCTCCGTAGCGTTTGAGTTACTGCAGCTAAATTACTCCATCAGTTATTCACACGTCTCGGAACGAGGCTAAATCGCATGCGAGCTACTACTACGGCTAACTATATACACAAATTTATCTCATTAGGATATACCTCTTGAAATGCATCATCTCGTAAAGTTACCGAACATGTTTTACCGTTTTATATGCTAACATTACGGTCACATTTTTGTGCTTGATTATTACTCCCCACTTCCCATTTTACCTCAGCAATGCAGCGTTACGCCTACGTGGATAATAAAGTACCGCTGCGTATCAGTGGATGTTGAGTGGGTCGGGGAAAGGTTACAGAACCACAAGCACAAGGTGGTAGCATCTGGTTCAATCCGAGGGATGTAGCCTATTTTAAAAACCGAATAAATGTACGGTATTGTTTTGTATTAATTGGTCGTTTTCCGTAATTAAATTACCTTTTTTTTTTTTTCCCGTAGTTTCAGCTGGCATTTCGTACCTGCGTATTTTGACCAAGAATTGCGTGGTTGGTACACAAAATGCGTGCAGGTTGGCAGGTCTGCAACTGTAACTAGAGGTAACATAAGTCCTCTGAGAGAACTCTCCCAACCTTTATATATATATATATATATATATATATATATATATATATATATATATATATATATATATATTCCATAGCCTATGTATAGATATTGGCACCAGTGTCATGATGCCACATGTGGTGTCATGCTCCCATACATATGGAATATGTATCCAGGGGGAATATTCTCCATTCTCCACGTCTCCAAGCACACTCTTGGTTTGGTTTGATTACCATCACAGTTCTTGATTTCCCCCTTACTTGGTTAGAAATCTGTAGTACTCAACGACCTATCCACCGATCTGGACCTGCAACCACTTTCTATGAAGAAACTACTTCATAAACACATACACATTTAGATGTTGGAATGGGCAAAGATTATTTTTCTATCAAAATTGTGTTAAATGTATCGTGTTAGTGAAGGGAGAAATATTTTCATGCTTTTTTTTGAAGGTGTATGAGATAAAATGTGAAAAACTTCAAGGGCAGTGAATATTTTCTGAAGGCATGGTGTACACGCCCCTGTTCAACAAAAAACTGGACTGTTAACTACTGTCTAAAACTGTAAAATATACACTCACTTCCCACAGATATGCAATACCACCCCCTACATATGTTTTGAATATATTTATTTTGCTGTCTGCATTTTAAATTACTTTCTTCTCCACATTTTTTCCTTTATTCCCCACTTTGGACTGTCAAATTGCAGTTACAGGCACATCCCATTGCTGCAAGTTATAACTTATAACTGCAGTCCATGAAATGTTGTTTTTTTTTAAATTAACAGTGTTTGCTGGCTGACTAGTGGGGGGAACCGTTTTTTTTTTTCTGTGCACGGCTGTTTATGATCACTGAAAGATAAAGGAGCATGCTTTTTTGTCCTAAAGTAGACAACACGATTCCACCCATTACATTACATTTATTTAGCAGACGCTTTGGGCAGTTCACAAATTACACCCATGGGCAGTTCACAAATGAATTGGAAACAGAAAGAAGAAGCTTCCAGAAGTGGCTATTAAACAGTTAGCCTTTCATGGTACAGAGAGTGTGTAGAGGCTTTCATATTCAATTTGGGCATTCAGCCTCTCTAAGCACCTGTGAGAGCCTTTTTGCCATGTGTGCAAAACATGCTCGCTGTATACCGTAGCTTGGAAGATATTTGATGTAAAACTGCCAAGTTAAGGTGAAGCAAGCTCAATCCAAGACTACAGAAAGAACATAAAGATTTTCACTCTATGTTGCCCCTGTAGGTGGTTATGAATACCCAGGTCAATAGATCTATAAGGCCTATTTTAAACACCCCTCTTTCATTTTTTATGAGATTTCTCAGAAAGTCTTTAGATCTATGTTTTGATTAATGGTGTGTCTTTCTCTTAGAGATCATCCGGTTTCAATTGGCTGTACTGCTTTGGACCTATTAGGAATACCAGATTATTGGAGTGAGCGTGGAATCCGATCCCTGTAGACGTAGGTTTGTTCTGTGGTTGTGTCGCATGCATTATTAAAGAAGTAAACATGAGCAGGTGCTGGAGACAAAAGATCAATCGAAAGAGCGCCAAGCACTGACACGTGGAAACCACGAGGACTGCATGCAATCCCAACTTTGAACACTTTCCCCCCCCGCATCTGCATTAGGCAAGAACCTGGATTCCTTTCAGGAAGTCTGACCCCAATGTCCAGTTAACTTTGCAAACAATGGAACTCTGTTGTTGGATTCTGATTAATAATTCAACAAAACACAAACAGGTTTTGCTGCTAAATCTTGCATGTAGGCCTGTATACCGATTGTACTAACGGCAGTAGTGTTCTGCATAAAAGTGTATGCTGTATGCAAATGTATTGTAAAAGTGTACATAACATTTGCACATATAGCAACACGCACATTGGCAGGGCTAACCCGTGAGTCTGTGGGGCCCTAGGTGAGATCTTGAAAATGGGCAGCAAAATAATAAATAATAAAAATTATAATTAAAAAACACCACACCAGGAGCCCATTAAACCAGCCAAGGACCTAGGCGGTCGCCTATATGGCCTAATGGAATATCCGGCTCTGCAAGTTGCATGTATATATCTGCCCTTAATTCTTAATGCAGATCCTAATTTTTGACTGTATTTAATTCCTACAAGAAGGACATTTAAACAGTGGTTTCTATGCTAATTGCATTTAAAAACACAACCTTTCAGTTTTATCTCACCAAGCACATTTTTAAAGCAACACGTTCTCATTCCCAACTCGTCAAATATTGCAGCTTGGGCCAGGGCTCTTCTCGTCACTATTCGACGCGTTAGGGTTTTCAATGTAGCCTGTTTAAAGGGGACAACGGTATTACCCTTTCGCATTAACGCTTGACCCAAATGTCTTGAAATTATACACACAATGTTGCCATACCACATAGAAGCTGCATGTCAAAAATTATAGAGATTGTAAAGATTGTACTTCAAAAACTCTTCTGCTTATCAAGTGCCATGTTTTAGCCTTGTAACGCGCAATAGGCGAAGCTATTCAGACAGAATATTGTAGCCTAGTTATTTTCAACAATTATGAACACAGAAACTTTTTTTTTAGTATGCACACCCACTTGCATGTATTCACAACATATAATAAGCAGAGCATGATTGAGTTACTTTTTCACTAAATGTCGGGTGTGTGCGTGCGGTCAATAGAGTTTTCAATGCAGCCTATTTAAAGGGGACATCCGGTATTGCCATTTCGCATTAACGCTTGACCCAAATTTCTTCTAATTATACACACAATGTTGTCATACCACATAGAGGATGCATGTCAAAAATGAAGATTGTACTTCAAAAACTATTCTGCTTATCAAGTGACATGTTTTAGCCGTGTAATGCGCAATAGGCGAAGCTATTTAGACTGAATATTGTAGTTATTTTCAACAATTATTGACACAGAAACTTTTTTTGTATGCACACACCACTTGCATGTATTCACAACATATATTAAGCAGAACATGATTGAGTTACTTTTTCATTAAATGTCGGGTACGTGCGTGCGGGCAATAGGGTTTTCAATGTAACCTATTTAAAGGGGACATCCGGTATTGCATGTGTTATACCACAGCAAAGTTTACTACATACTTCATCACAAATTTGATATATTTGTTTTAAGATACATGGTGGCAAAAATAATTCCCCCCGCTTCTCTTCTCAATCCCATCACTCTCAATGTTTCTGCTCAGGAGGAGTAGTTTGTTCCGTTCTAAATGCATTTACAGTTCATTCGATGGTAAAGGGGTGTGTTTACATGGAATTTTAAGGGATGGTTGTTAAATACTGGGCGGAAGAAATCCGAATACATATGCGGCCAAAGAGCTTGCATCTAACTGTCAAATGTAGACGTAGCAAGCTGTGTTCCGATTAGCACATGACAGAGATCGCATGAAATGACAGGTGTAACCATGGCCTAGGAGACTCACAGAAACCAGATTTTTTTCACAGAACACTTGATTTATTGATAGCTGCAGGAATGTATTGATGAAATTTTATAATTTAATAATTTTGCCTGAATTATAGTGAACTATGTCTGCATTCTGCAGCTTTACAATAGGTTAAATGAATCCGCTAACTCAGTACAGGATGAAATGTAAAGATTTTAAAAGGATTGATTCATTGCGCATTACACGGCTAAAGATTGTAATAAGATCATAAATAATTTTAATTGTATGAGCGTACTGCTTCAGACCAATAAAGGGCACAGTGAAGTACATACCAACAGTTTCAGGAGCAATGGTCTCCCCACAGTTTGTGTCAGAAGCAAGGCAGGTAGGATCAGGCCTACAGCTGTGACCAGCTGTAACAGAAAAACAACACTGAATCAACATACCCCACTTTAGGGGCATCGTCTCAAATACCTTTTTGTGGGCATTATTTGGGAAGCTGGAGTCCCAAAGCCCTGTCACAAACATTCTTCGTTGGCCAATATGATTTGGAATTGGACTTCAATTTTCCACAAAAGGGCAAAAGGGGACCGAAATACCTTTTCCAGACATTAAACCAACCACACCAGCCTCTAAAGAGATTAAACAATGGTCGCTGAACAATATGCAATAATAACATGTCTGTTATATTTTTTAAAACGTTGATCATAGGTAATCCAATACACTCAAAATAAACTGCGTCACCCAGCATGCATTAGCCTAGGTTTACGTTGATGTTTCTAAAACAATACTCAGTGTAGCATATAGTATTAAAATGAAATAATTTCTGGTATATTTCGTTATATGTGCATGTGATTTTAAGTAATTAAATTCGAATAGGTCACAGTAGTATTGATTGTCTACAAACAGGAGCTCCGAATTTGCGCTGAGGGTCAGGCTACTGTCTGTCCGCGTCAAAATCCGCCGAAGTGGTAGTCAATGGGCTACCTCACTCGTCAACCCAAGACGCCCAAGTCTATCCAACGCGTTGAACAGTGAAAATCATTTCCCGTGTAGGCTAGCCTATAGTGTTCAAATGAAATACTTTCTGGTATATTTTGGTATATGTGTAGGCTATGTGATTTTAAGTAATTAAATTCGAATAGGTCACAATAGTACAGTAGCCTGTTGATTGTCTACAAATAGGAGCTCCGAATTTGCGCTGAGGTTCAGGCTACTGTCTGTCCATAGCATCAAAATCCGCCGAAGTGGTAGGCTAATTCAATTCGATGGGCTACCTCACTCGTCAACCCAAGACGAATACTATAGTGACGAGAAGAGCCCTTGCCCAAGCTGCAATATTTGACGAGTTGGGAATGAGAACGTGTTGTTTAAAGAAGCTCGTCTGGTGCTATTTTAGGCCTTGGCTGCCGTTTATGACTCGCGAGGGAGACATAATTTCGCTATGTCATTCTACCCAAGTGACGCCACAGCTCTACTGAGAGGGCTTTTCTGTGCAGAAGTCGAAAGAGTTAATGCCCACGGCGCTTCTTATTGGACGAGGGATGAGTTTAGCGAGTGAATGAGAGAAAGCGAAAGGAGGGAACGAGAATCCGAGAGGTAGATTCAGTAAACACTCAACCCAGACAGAAAGGGATGCGAGCAGCACTCAGTCGCTAACAGAGACGGGACGCTGTCTCTCTGCCCGGAAGAGAAAAGAGGAACCAGGTCAAATAGATACAAACATGATAATTTTTTCCTGTTCGAAAAGTGCTTGTGAATCGGATGGGACGCGTGACGTCTGAACTCCGGGGTAACGTACAAACGCAAGAGAAAACACAGGCTTAAGTAGCTAGCACGCTAGCTAAATGGATATCAGAAGAACTTCGCCGGGCGCGGCCAGCAATGTCGTGATTTTGTCGGAGAATTTAATTGCTTTTCGTATGCGGTGAAAGGGAGACCGACGGAGACGCTCAGGGGAGGGCGAAGCGGCGAGAAGCATGGCTTTACTGTACTCTTTTCGTCTCCTGTCTGTAAGAACGACGAGGACGCTTATAATATTTGGGTGTCTCTTCTTGGTAACAAGAGGAGTGGACCGGAATATGCCAACAGCAGACAGTTCGCTGTCATATAACAGCAACGTGACGGCCGGGGGCGACAGGCGGTACATACGCATCGGCGACGGATCCTCGCAGGAATTTGAATTTCCCGAAAACACCAAGGGAGTGATAGTAATCTCGAGCCGCTACCGGAGTATTGTGGGCAGGGATTCGGGCCACAGTGAGAGTTGGAGGCAGACCGTGAGCGTGCGATCTCTGGACCCGGAGGTCCTGTCTATTCTTAACGTGAGCGACAGTGGGCGCGAGGGCCCGTCCACGAGGAGCTACGTTATTGGCATCAGGTCTGGCATGCCTGGAAGAGCAAGGCTTCTGGTTCAGCTACTGGACATGGACCAAGACTCACGGCCAATTCTGGTGGAGGAGAGATCCGACTTCTCCATCAGGGTTTCCCCCGGCGTCAACGACCCGGCTGCCCAGCTGGTCCAGTCCGGCGGGCTGTCACACTTTTCCGAAAACCCTGTCCTGTTTGCCTTGCTGCCACTCATCTTCATCAACAAGTGTGCCTTCGGCTGCAAGGTGGACGTGGAGGTTCTGAGATCGCTTGCCCGTCGGCCGGCACCCGTGCTCCTGGGCGTGGCTGGCCAGTTCCTGGTAATGCCTCTGTATGCCTACTTCCTGTCCTGGCTGGTGTCCTTGCCCCAACCGCTGGCCTTGGGGCTGGTCATCACCTGCTCCGCCCCGGGGGGAGGGGGCGGGTACCTCTACAGCCTGCTGCTGGGCGGCGACGTCACCCTCGCCATATCCATGACGCTGATCTCCACGGTGGTCGCCGTGGCGATGATGCCCCTCTCCTCCGCCCTGTACGGGCGGCTGCTGGGCGTCCACGCCGCCCTCCACGTGCCCTTCGTCAAGATCCTGGGCACCCTCCTCTTCATCGCCATCCCCATCTCGCTGGGCGTTGCGGTGAAGCTGCGGCTGCCCAGGCTGAGCCGCGCCCTCCTGGCGCTGATCCGCCCCTTCAGCTTCGTGCTGATCGTGGGCGGGGTCTTCGTGGCCTACCAGATGGGGGCGTCCATCCTGGCGCACGTGCGGCCGCAGATCGTGGTGGCGGGCGTGAGCGTGCCCGTCTTCGGCCTCCTGCTGGGCTACGCCATGGCCCGGGGGGCGGGGCTGGCCCCTCCCCACCGCAGGACGGTGGCCATCGAGGTGGGCGTGCAGAACAGCCTCCTGGCGCTGGCCGTCATGCAGCTGTCCTTCCGCCGGTCCGAGGCAGACTACGCCTCGCAGGCGTCCTTCATCGTGGCGCTCAGCAGCACCTCCGAGATGCTCCTCCTCGTCCTCGCCCACATCGCCCGCCGGAGGCTGGGCTCCGCCTCCCTGACGGACACCTGAGTCCGCCCCCCGGGCCTTGACAGACGCGTGGGTACAGACGCGCGCATCTACTGCTCAGAACTGTGAAGAAAGTATTTTTTTTGTCTTGAAACCAAAGGCCTTTTTCTCCTTTTCTGAGTCTAATGTTTTCATTACTACTGAAATGTGTCCTGTGTTACGTACACACAAGGGAGAGACATGCTTATAAATTGCTGATATTTTTCTACCAGACTTGCTTTTTCTAAATTAAAATGATTAATATTTGTGTCCTGTTTACAGAGATCTGTCTGTCCCAGAAATAGGGCTGGGAAGTGACGTTGGATGTTTCTGGACTGAAAAGGTGATCTACATACTTGAATAATGACTAAAGAGATTAAAACTTGGAACAGTTAGGCTGGAACTGTGTGTCAAGCGAGGGAAACTAAAGCACAAAGAGTCAGTATCGCCTCTGTGAGAAAGGCGCAGAGGTCATTTGTCTTATCGCATTCACCATGATAATCCCACCCACCAAGGTCAGCGTCATTTGTAGCTTGTAATTCTGAATGCGAGACGAATCTTTACCGTTCGGTTCTGAGCACAACCGAAAGTGTTATACTGCAGTGCTGCGTGTTTTGGGTGCTTTCATAGTATTCTGGACTGGTTAGGATTGAATGATGTGCTACTTACTGTGGTTGGGTATTGACCAACTTTCACAATTTCTCCAGTATTTTGGTACCTCATTTCACCATTTGTAATTTAAAAAGTGAAATAAAAACATTGAACGAAATCGCTGAAAATGCCATTGGAAACATAGCATGAAACATTTCCTTTTTGCAGTCTTTTTTTGTTCTGAGCAAATCTCGGTACTAAAAAAACGTAAAAGACATCTCCAGTTCAAATTCCAAAGTCCCACTTCAGTTGCATATTGTAGGGAATGCACAATGTACGGTTTCATAACATCACAGTTATGTACACACGTATTAGAGGGTAGAAACTGTCCCAAACGGTTTGTGCTTGTGCTTTTTGTGTATGTGAGAAAAAATGTGGTCTGTGTGTGTGTGTGTTTGTGTGTTGAAAGTGGGTTGAGGAGAGAGCTTGGTGTGGGTGCCTGTATGTGCTAGAAAGAGGTGTTGTCGTGGCCGTTGAGAGTGAAAGGGTGCTGTGTGCATTTTAGTTGGGAGGAAGTACAGACAGAGGCAGGACCTGCATGTTTGAGCTAGGCAAAACATTTGGCACAGTCATGCAGAGAATAATTTGGAGAGGTTTTGTGCTGCCGCTTGTGTTTTTGGTGGACAGTCATCTAATTTAACCAGCGGATTAACTCTTGATCTGTTACATTCTGTTCTGTGTATTTTGAGCCAGTCTGAACTCCCTGGGCACCGACCAGCTGGCACAAGCAAGCATGAGTTTTTGCAAAGGAATCGTGCAATATGCTGTGGTTAGGGAGCAGTGTGCTGTTAGAAATGCAGTGAGCTTTTAGGAGTGCAGTGTACTCTTAAGATTGCAGTGTGTTATTGGAAGTGCAGTGTGTTCTTAGGAGTATAGTGTGTTATTGGAAGTGCAATGTGCTCTTATGAGTGTAGTGTGCTCTTAGGAGTGTAGAGTGCTTTTATGAGTGTAGAGTGCTCTTAGGAGTGTAGTGTGTTATTGGAAGTGCAGTGTGTTCTTAGGATTGTAGTGTGCTTTCAGGAGTGTAGTGTGCTCTTAGGAGTGTGGAGGACTCTTATGAGTACAGTGTGCTCTTAGGAGTGTAGAGTACTCTTATGAGTGTAGTGTGCTCTTAGGAGTGATGTTAGCGCAGAGTACTGTTATGGGTTATAAGTACACTTGGTAGTGCACGGTGCTGTTGGGGTGCACTCTGCTGTTAGGGATGCAGTGGTATGTTAGGAGTGTTGTTAGGGGTGATGGGTGTTATTGGGGTGCACTCCGCTGTTAGGGATGCAGTGGTATGTTAGGAGTGCAGGGTGCTATTGGGGTGCACTGTGCTGTTAGGGGTGCAGTGGTATAGGAGTGTTGGGAGTGCAGGGTGCTATTGGGGTGCACTGTGCTGTTAGGGGTGCAGTGGTATGTTAGGAGTGTTAGGAGTGCAGGGTGCTATTGGGGTGCACTCTACTGTTAGGGGTGCAGTGGTATGTTAGGAGTGCAGGGTGCTATTTGGGTGCACTCTGCTGTTAGGGGTGCAGTGGTATATTAGGAGTGTTAGGAGTGCAGGGTGCTATTGGGGTGCACTGTGCTGTTAGGGGTGCAGTGGTATGTTAGGAGTGTTAGGAGTGCAGGGTGCTATTTGGGTGCACTCTGCTGTTAGGGGTGCCGTGGTATATTAGGAGTGTTAGGAGTGCAGGGTGCTATTTGGGTGCACTCTACTCAGCTGTTAGTAATGCATTGTGCAGGCAAGACGCTGCTGTCAGGGAGAGAGGTGCAGCTAGAGCAAAGCCAGCCGGTCCTTATAACCAGGCTCATGTTGAAAGGACAGAATGTTACGGATTAGAAATTAATCCTCTACTGAATTCTAAACCAGATTAATACCCACAACAACATCTCCAAACTACAGCAAAAAAAAAAAAAAAAAATTAACAGATAACAATATGTACGGCTGTGTTGTTTGTGATTAAACTCAAATGTTAATCCCCTAGAGAATACATGTGACTCTGAGACCCAAATATGAAGAACTACAATTCCCAGAATGCATTTATAAATGAATGTTTAAATTTATGTAGATGTTTATATTTATGCATCATCTTATGAGAATTTGCTGATGTTAATTAGTTGGCAGGGAAATTGCAGACTAGTACTTAAATGAATAAAATCATATCAGTCGGGTATTTAAATATCAGCTGGCGAGAGAGTGGAATAGAGGGATAATCCTGGTAAAATTTCATAAGACTGGTCTGTTGTACTTGGTGTATCCTGTGTCCGGAGTGTTTGCCTGAAATTCCAGGGCAGGAGTGAAGCTTTGATGCAGACATGTTAGTGCAGAGGAGAGAATGAGCTGATTGCAGTGTCTGTTATGAAGGCCTCCTATATAAACCCCAGGTTGCTCAGTCTAGCATACTGCATGTGGCTCACTGGCACCTCCCACAGGCCTATCCATGATTCAGGCATGGGGTTTACACACATTCACACATAAATTATAAAAATGCAAGGCAGGTAACGCGAAAATGGAAAAACTGGAAAGTCCGCCCCCTGCAATTACTGCAGAAAATGTTTTTCACCATGTGAAAGCCAACATTTGGACCAGCTTTGGGTCTTCCTCAATCAGACCCATGTTTGTCCTGAGGAAGGACAGACACATGCACCCAGACAGACATGCACATGGAGACATGCCAACACACACACACACATATTCACGGGCAAAAATAAATACTTTTTAAAATGTTTTATTCAGCTATATCAATATATAAATGCATAAATAAAAGTAGAACCTTTAAAGAAAACAAAAATATTTATTTAAAGACCATTCTGTAAAAATGTATTTCTTCTAACACCATGAAGGAAGGTGATTCAGTACACATTGCAATGATTCCAATAGAGACAATATCATTGGTAACTGTGGCTGGGAGTTCCATGAGGTAATGGCCAATAGAGACTCTTGGGGAGTGAGGGCTTCAGTCAGCAGGATGTCCCTGGCTCAACAGTAATTCCTGATTAATCAAGAGACCTGTGTTGCAGTTCTTGTTGCTTAAAAGAAAGCAGTTAACTGACTTCCCATATAGTGGTGGATGGACACGTACATTATACTGTGTCCCTTCTAGAAGTGAAGGCAGGTGTAATTATTGGGTGGGACTCAAATTGCAAAAACTGGCTTTCCCCAGTTCCCTCCTAATCCTGTGGATTGCACACTGAACTGAAGCTGTCAGTGTCTGTGGCGACACCTAGTGGATGCACCGTGAACCCTGCGTTTCGAATGAGGAAAACGTATGAAAAACCAATAATAGCAACGCCATTTTAACACACGCATGTGTGTCTGTGGAAAAACAATATAACCTGGGCTGCACTGCGCTATGGGCTCCTGCTGGTAGCTGTGCCCATGCTGTGCTCATCACAGAGGCTTATGCCCTGGAATGAAATAGCTGGTGCTGCTCTGAACACATCGACCTGGTGGGCCCTCATTAAAGAAACATGAGCTCTGGACCCTGCAGGCAGCTGATATGAGTCGGCTTGTTTGCATGAACGCGGGGGCGGCGGAATCACTCTCGACCTCCGGCACATGGTCACCCAAAACAGCGGTGAGCCAGAAATGCATCACCGCTCACGTCACTGTTATTTCAGTGCCCAATGGGCATCTGCTCTGAAAGGTACCGTTCAGAAAAAAATGAGAGTGGTAATGATGTCATGCTGAAAATTCTGAGGGTCTCCTTGCTGGAATGTGGCACACAGGGCAGTGACGCATGTTAATATGAGCAAAACCTGCCTGAATTTCTACCTGTTCCCTCTCAGCCCACCACCTGGTTTTTTGCCATCTTTGTTATACGTTTATGATCATTTTTCAAACGACTTACATTTGAAAAATGAAAAATCCCTACCATTCTGAATTTGGTTGCTTATTCAAAAATGTGTTTTATATGGAACAAAGGACAAACAGTACCAAAAATAAAACATTCCTATTTAATTAGAAGCATGGGTTGTTACAAATACACACACACACACACACACACACACACACACACACACACAACAATAGCTCAAAAACATAAATCATTTGAACAGAACAGCAGTGACAAGTTTGGAGCAGATGTCTATCCACGTTGTGAGTTGCATTTCTGTCGCAGTACGATCTCAGTATCACTGAATGAAGGAGTTCAAATGTTACGCTGTTCATTGGATTGTTATCTTTCTATTCGTCCAGTAGATGGTGCCAATGAACTGAAAGTGCTTGTTTTGCAATCAACTTCGAATATATTTAAACATCGGCCATAGTTACGGTTTTGAGTATTGGACTGGTGCTACATGGAATAAGCACCAGTTTATTTTAATAAGCACCTCTTTTTATTAAATTTGTGTGTGTATGTAGGTGTAGGTGTGTGTGTATACATAGTGCACAATGCAAGCCTGTGCAGGTGTGTGAATTTGTGAGTCAGTCTGCAAGCATATTTTAGTCAGTGAGTCAGCAAGAGTGCTAGTGGTGGTACATCTGTGTGTGAGTGTGTGTGTGCGTTTTAGTGGTTGTGTGTGTGTATGTGAATGAATGTGAATGGCTGTGTGTGAGAGTGAATGTATGTGTGTATGTGTGTGTGTGTGCATTAGTGCATGTAAGTGATTGTGTGTGAGAGTGTGTGTGTGTGCATGTATGTGTGTGTGTGTGTGCGTTCATGCATGCAAGTGCATGCGTTTGGGAATGTAAGTGGTTGTGTGTGTGTGTGTCTGTGCATGTAAGTGGTTGTGTGTGAGAGTGTGTTTGCGCGCGTGTGTATGTGAATACTTTCATGCATGTAAGTGGTTGTGGGTGAGAGTGTGTGTGTGTGTGCTTGTGTTTGTGCATGTAAGTGGGTATGTGAATGCGTTCATGTATGTAAGTGGTTGTGGGTGAGAGTGTGTGTGTGTGTGCTTGTGTTTGTGCATGTAAGTGGGTATGTGAATGCGTTCATGCATGTAAGTGGTTGTGGGTGAGAGTGTGTATGTGTGTGCTTGTGTTTGTGCATGTAAGTGGGTATGTGAATGCGTTCATGTATGTAAGTGGTTGTGGGTGAGAGTGTGTGTGTGTGTGCTTGTGTTTGTGCATGTAAGTGGGTATGTGAATGCGTTCATGCATGTAAGTGGTTGTGGGTGAGAGTGTGTGTGTGTGTGTGCTTGTGTTTGTGCATGTAAGTGGGTATGTGAATGCGTTCATGTATGTAAGTGGTTGTGGGTGAGAGTGTGTGTTCTTAATAACATCAACCATGAGGGAACACCTCCTGCCTTTCTGTTCCCTCACGTCAAACTGGATAGGCTTCATTTTGGCTAGCTACAGCAGGGGTCTCGCCTAGACTCACGACCCCCCACTGAGTGGGCTGACTCACAAATTTGAGCAGTCAGTCTGGAAGGATATTAGAGCTGGTCTTTGTGTAAATTAAGTCAGGCATTAAAGATCCTTTTTATGTATTTCTGTATGAATACTGGGATGGCAGCTATGTCATCTGCCAAGATACAGGTTCCTGGAGTGTACAGAAATAATAGTTAGACCCTGTTCAGATAAACAATACATTATACTTTGTACATTGTCAGAAAAAGTACCAAAATTATGTGTCCATACAAATCTACAAGTCTTGTGAGACTCATTTGGGGAAAAGAACATGCTCCAGCTTCCTGTAGAAATAATTTGGGAGGATCAATGATGCTTCTTTTTCCAACAGGCGTGACACGGTCACTCCCTCATTTAGAAACTCTTTGTTTTTGTACGGTTTCCATGTGAAAATCAAAACAACTTCCTGTAGGAATCCAGGGGTGGTAAATGTTGGTTTCTGCATTCTGTCAGAAGTAATTCCCTCAAAAACGTTTCTCCCTGGCCTTTCTTGCCCATGAGGGCTTTTGTTTTCTGATGAGCTGGCAAGGGATAGGGTTGCCAGCATTCCGTTGCTGAAATAGGGAGAACAATACAGAGGGAGATGGGGATTAAATTAATGAAATATTCAGTTCTGCTTGCTGAGCAAATTAATTGCACATTTAGCTACATTAACTGTACCGAATTTAGTTATTCACCACAAGGCAGGGAGAAAAGCCATCACTGGTTATTGAGCAAATAATGGTATGGGACAACCATTTTTTTGCTTAGATACAGGCTGTCCTGGCTAGTATGTGACTGTTGGCACACTTAGTGGGAGGGAGGTGTTCTCTCTTCCCATCTTCTCTTTTACTCTACACCACCGCTCACAGGAGTTCAGTCACTGTGAGATGTGTGACTGAGCTGCCACTTATCACCAATGGTCCAAGGCTTCAGCTGTGCTTTTTTTGTCTATGACCAAATCAGTTTCTCTGCTGAGCTCTAAGACTGAAATCCTAGACTGTGTGCATGAGTGGTTCAATTCAAATGTCAAAACGGGTTTCATCCTGTGTTTCTGAAAGATCTGTGCAACTGGACGTTTCCCCTAAAGACTTTCTCAAAGTTCATCCACACGATGCCAGGGATGCTGTGTTTGAGCACTGGTGAGGAAGGTTCTTTTTTCGCTCTTTACTTTTAATATGCATTTAGAGCAAGTAGCAGCTACACTTTAATTGGAGGTACAGAGAATAGATGCTTTATGCTTCTAAATTGTGATTGATTGTGTCAAAGTTATTCTAAATTTACTTATAAAAGTACATTACTGTGTAAAAGACAGCAAACCTGCAATTAACTTTCTTTATAAAGTGTATGACCTGTCTTAATGTGTATGTGTGTATTTGCTATGTTAGATTGGCGACATGTTCAGGGTGAATTACTGCCTCTTGTGCAATGCATGTTCCAAAGCCCCCCTCCCCCTGTGACCCTGAACAGGAATCAGCAGGTTAGATAATGGCTGGATGGATGAGTGGTAACAATGAGTTATCATGCTTATTCACACACTGACACATGCACAGGCGCACAGACACAGACACACACACGCACACACACACATACATGCAGACACACACAATGCATATCCACAAATCTTATTCCTCTCTATTCCATTATTCTTTTGTGTTCCTGAGTTGTCTTCCATCTCCCTTCCCCCCTTCCCCATTCACTCTCTCACGTTCCCATCTCCCAGTTTAGATCAGTGCAAATGGCTTTAATTCTCATAACTAACCTTCGTGCTCCTGAGGCAAAAACACATTTATGGCAAACAATGAAAGGGTGATGTGAAGATAAAACATTTCCAAGCCTTGTCACAGTATGAGAACAGCCCGTACTCCGTATAAAGCCAGCTGTCCCTCGTTCTGTCCATCTCCCCTTCTCTCTCACTCCCCCCTCCCTCCCAGTCCCTCATTTACTCTTAACTCATTATCCGATAGGCAGGTGTCCTCAAATGCCCCTGCCTACGCACTCACAAAACACATAGCAAGAACGAGTGGTTTTGGGGGCATGTCCCACCAGTAAATAATAAGTGCAAGCTATGCAGGGCCTGTGATACTGCGCCCACCCCCCCCCCCCCCACCCCCCAAGCCATCTTTTGCGTGTCAGTACTGACCGCACCCCAGAACTGTGTTTATCTCAGGAAAACCAGTGCATTTTACAGACTGTTAGATTGGCAGCCAGGAGGAATACTGGGAGTTCCTGGTTTGGTTTTTCTCTGTTATAAAAAAGAAAAAGAAAATCCATGTGGATGCTTGCGCAGCTCGGCGGTTTGTGAGATGGAGACAGAGGTGGGGACGGCGGGGGGGGGGAGTTCTGGGGTGTTCTGGTCTTGACTTGTGAAGTCGTAGATCTAGGGAGATTAATGGATGGTAGAGCCCACATCCAATATGCTCAGGCAGAAGCACACGCACGCATACTCCTCTCAGGCACACACACGCGCACACCCTGGCTGCCGACGCTCTCGTGTCTTGGTCTCATTAGCTGAAGGTCACGCAGAGTTGACAGGAGCTTCAGTCTGTTCCCTTAGGACAGCCCTTGCCCTCCTCCCTCCTGCCTCGCTGGTTTTAGTCAAATATCTCTCTCTGTCTTTCTCTTTCACTGTCTCACTCCCTCACCCTGCTCAGATTTGAAAACTGTCAACCTGCCTAGTCAGAGCCTCAAACTTGCCCAATCTTGAAAAAATATCCCAATTAAAAAAAAATACAAAACAAAGAAAAGACTGGAAATACACACGTTAGATATATATAGCCTACATATATATATATATATATATATATATATATATATACAGTATATTATATATATTATATATATATATATATATATATATGTTTTAATGATTAAAGGAACTGTGACTAAAGTGATATCTGCATTTAGATCTATGGGAAAGAAATCATTAAATAAGGTTAGAAATTGTGGTCAAAAGTACACAATGACCGTGATGCTCATGCATTAGTGCGATATGTAAGGAGAAACAGATGAGAAACTCTTCCTCAGGTGACTGTCAATGTAGGACGTGATCAAACTGTGTTAGCAAGAACAATCCGTTGACAACTCCATAGAGAGGGATATTATAGTAGGGTTGCAGTGCATAAACCCCTCATTACAAAGAGAGGGGTTTGAGAGTTCAGTGGCGCAAAAACCATAGGCACTGGTCTACAGAGATGTGGAATAAAGTGATGTGCTTAGATGAGTCATCCTTCGCCATATTCTCAACAAGTGGGCAAGTGCATGCGTGGTGTACACCAAGAGAAAGGCACAGGCCAGAATGCTTGACACCAACAGTGAGGGGGTCCGGTGGCTCTGTTATGCTGTGGGTGGCACTTTCCTGACATGGTTTGGCTCCACTTACCCCCTTATCACACATATGAACATGCTCTTTATGCAAGATCAGGGGCAGAAAACACTTGTAAGCATTGCTTGCTGGTGCACACAAACAAGTTCACTTTC